>NC_140729.1:615000-1182500 GCF_050655825.1 Lonchura striata | reverse complement strand
CTCGCTCGCTGATTCTGGCAAGATTTCGGGAGGAAAAAAAATCAAATCGAAGCCAACATTTTGGATCGTTTTGATCTTTTATTTCCTTTTTTTCCCGTTTCTGTGCCCGCCGCAGGGGCAGCGCCGGCCGCTCGGCGCTCGCAGGTGCGGAGGTTTCGCTCCGCGGTGCCGAATTTGGCTTTTCTGGCGCATTTTTGGCGGATCCCGGGAACAAATCCTGGCACGGGAACAGAGCCCGGCCCGGCTCCGCCCGGGCTGCCCGGGAGGGGTCGGACCCGGGGCTTCGTAGGATCCGTTTTGGGGGAGATTTTGGGGGTTCCAAACTCGGGGGGTTTTGTAGGATCCGTTTCGGGGGAGATTTTGGGGGTTCCAAACTCGGGGGGTTTTGTAGGATCCGTTTTGGGGGAGATTTTGGGGGGTTCCAAACCCGGGGGTTTTGTAGGATCCGTTTTTAGTGGGTTCCAAACCCAGGGGGTTTTGTGGCATCCATTTTGGGGGCGATTTTAGGGGGTTCAGACCAGGGGGTTTTGTAGGATCCGTTTTGGGAGTAATTTTGGGGGGTTCCAAACCCAGGGGGTTTGTAGGATCCGTTTTGGGAGAGATTTTGGGGGGTTCCAGACCCAGGGGTTTTGTAGGATCCGTTTTTTGGGAGAGATCTGGGGGTTTTTTGGATCAGTTTTTAGGAGAGATTTGGGGGGTTCCAGACCCAGGGGTTTTGTAGGATCCATCCATCCCTCATCCATCCCTCATCCCTCATCCCTTCCTCCCCCTGCTCCGTGTGGCTCCCAGCGCAGAGGGGCAGGAGGGGAGTCGTGGGTGGAATTTGGGTGAAATCCGCCGGATTTTGTCCCTCTTACCCACAGACGTGCCCTGCGGGAGGTCCCTGTCCCTGTCCCTGTCCTGTCCCTGTCCCTGTCCCTGTCCCTGTCCCACTCCGCCAGGGAGCTGGGAATGAACTGGGAATGAACTGGGAATGAACTGGGAATGAACTGGGAATGAACTGGGGCCAGACTGGGGCTGCGGAGTTTCTGAGCTCCTTCTCCTCCCTCTCCACCCCTCCGGGGAACTGGGAACGGGATCGGGAGGGCAGCGGAGCCCCGGAGCCCCGGAGCCCCGGAGCCCCCCGGAGCCCCGGAACCCCGGAGCCCCCCGAGCCCCCCGAGCCCCCCGAGCCCCCGGAGCCCCCCGAGCCCCCCGAGCCCCCCGAGCCCCGGAGCCCCCCGAGCCCCGGAGCCCCCCGAGCCCCCCGAGCCCCGCCCGCCGCTCCCCGCGGTCCCCGGTGGCCCTGGCCCGGCCCGGCCCCGTCCCCTCCCGGTGCCACGCCCAGGGCCGGGACAGGGAGCGGGGGACAAAGTCCGCCCGGTGTCCCGGCTCTGTCGCTTCCCTCCGGGCAGGGAGGGGACAGGGAGGGAGCGGGGGACGCTCGGGGGGCTCCGCACTCCCCCCTCGGGCTGCAGCCGGGGCCGGGGGCTCCGGGGGTTCCGGGGGTTCCAGGGGCTCCGGGGGTTCCAGGGATTCCGGGGGCTCCAGGGGCTCCGGTGGCTCCAGGGATTCCGGAGGCTCCGGGGGCTCCGGGGGCCCCAGGGATTCCAGGGGTTCCAGGGATTCCAGGGATTCCAGGGGTTCCAGGGATTCCACGGATTTGAGGGATTCCAGAGATTCCAGGGATTCCAGGGATTCCAGGGGTTCCAGGGATTCCGGGGATTCCGGGGTCCCAGGGGTTCTGGGGCTCCAGGTGCTCCAGGGGTTCTGGTGGCTCCAGGGATTCCAGGGGTTTGGGGGTCCCAGGGATTCCAGGGGTTCTGGTGGCTCCAGGGATTCCAGGGGTTTGGGGGTCCCAGGGATTCCAGGGGTTCTGGTGGCTCCAGGGATTCCAGGGGTTCCGGGGGCTCTGGTGGTTCCAAGGACTTACAGGGGTTCCTGGGGTTTCAGGGGCTCCAGGGGCTCAGAGGATTCCAGGGGTTCCGTGGGCTCCAGGGGTTCCAAGGATTCCCGGGGTTCCCGAGGTTCCAGGGCCTCTGGGGGCTTTGGAGGATCTGGGGGCTCCAAGGACTCCAAGGATTCCAGAGGCTCCAGGGATTCCAGGGGTTCCAGGGGCTCAGAGGATTCCAGAAACTCCAGGAGTTCCAGAGGCTCTGAGGATTCCAGAGGCTCCAAGAGCTCCAGAAGTTCCAAAGCCTCTGGGGGCTCCAAGAACTCTGAGGGCCCCAAGGATTCCAGAGTCTCCAGGAGTTCCAGAGGTTCCAGGATCTCCAGGAGCTCGGGGGGGTGCAGGTGGATTGAAACAGGCCCGATAAATCAATCAATCAATCAATCAATCAATCAATAATCAATGCAGGGCTCAGGAATCCCATTCCCAGTGAGGAGGAAGGATTGGACATTCCCTGCTCAAACCCCCGGAGCTGAGCAGGGACCTGACCCTGCAGGGCCGGATTTGCCCTCCTGCTTCCCTGCATTGCCCTAAAAATTAAATAAATAAAATTAAAAATTAAAATAAATCCAGGGTTTAGGCTGGGATTGGGAAAAAAATCCAGGTTTTAGGGCTGAGATTGGAAAAAATTCAGGTTTTAGGGCGGGGATTAAAATAAATCCAGTTTTTAGGGCTGGGATTAAAATAACTCCAGGGTTTAGGGCTGGGATTAGGGAGGAAGTGAAGTTTTTGGAGGCTGAAATTAGAGCAGAAGTTGAAGTTTTATAGCCAGGAATGGAAAGTTCCGGAGCGCGGGATGGAGTCAGGAAGGGAATTGAGGTGGGGAGGCCCGGAACTGGAACTGGAACCCAACCAAAGCAATTCCCGATTCCCGGGAGCCCGTCCTGTTCCCAGTTCCCAATTCCCATTCCCATTCCCATTCCCATTCCCATTACCACATTCCCATTCCCATTCCCACATTCCCGTTCCTGTTCCCGTTCCCGTTCCCATTCCATTTCCCATTCCCATTCCCATTCCCATTCCCACATTCCCGTTCCCGTTCCCGTTCCCGTTCCCGTTCCCATTCCCATTCCCGTTCCCGTTCCCGTTCCCATTCCCATTCCCATTCCCATTCCCATTCCCGTTCCCATTCCCATTCCCATTCCCATTCCCATTCCCGTTCCCATTCCCATTCCCATTCCCGTTCCCGTTCCCATTCCCGTTCCCATTCCCATTCCCATTCCCGTTCCCGTTCCCACATTCCCATTCCCATTCCCCATTCCCATTCCCATTCCCATTCCCACATTCCCGTTCCCGTTCCCGTTCCCATTCCCATTCCCATTCCCATTCCCCAATCCCATTCCCATATTCCCATTCCCACATTCCCGTTCCCGTTCCCGTTCCCATTCCCGTTCCCATTCCCATTCCCGTTCCCATTCCCACATTCCCATTCCCATTCCCATTCCCGTTCCCGTTCCCGTTCCCGTTCCCATTCCCGTTCCCATTCCCATTCCCATTCCCACATTCCCATTCCCATTCCCATTCCCATTCCCGTTCCCATTCCCATTCCCATTCCCATTCCCATTCCCACATTCCCATTCCCATTCCCATTCCCATTCCCATTCCCATTCCCGTTCCCATTCCCATTCCCATTCCCATTCCCATTCCCACATTCCCATTCCCATTCCCATTCCCATTCCCATTCCCATTCCCATTCCCATTCCCATTCCCGTTCCCATTCCCATTCCCACGTTCCCATTCCCATTCCCATTCCCATTTCCGTTCCCGTTCCCGTTCCCGTTCCCCGGGCTCTGCCGCCCTCTGCCGGTCGAGCCGGACCATTCCCAGGAAAACGGGAACGAGCCGCGGGCCGGGAAATCCCAACGCCAAAAAACCAACAACCTTTTGTTACTGTCCTTATCATGAGTGATTATTAATGATATTAATTATTATTAGTTATTAGTTATAGAGAATTGTAATATTAATAATAAATTTCTATCAATAACAAGTACTATAATTATAATAAAATAATTAAAAATTCAATTTAAGGATATAAACAATAAAATGTAGCCTTTAGCCCGTCCTTCACCCCTTTAACCCTTTCCCTGCCGGCGCTTCCGCCGCCCCTCCCTGAACGGGGGGGGGAGGGGGGGGCGGTTCCCTTCCCGCGCGCGGCGCCGCTCGATGACGTCACGCGAGGCCGGTCAGTGGCGCGGCGCCGCTCGATGACGTCACGCGCGGCGGCGGCAGCGGGGCCGGGATGCACCGGCGGGGGGTGGGGGCGGGGGCGATCGCCAGGAGGAAACTGACCGAGGTACCGAGGGTACCGGACAGAGGGACAGACAGCGGGACACGGGACAGACAGCGGGACAGACAGCGGGACACGGGACAGACAGAGGGACACGGGAGAGACAGCGGGACAGACAGCGGGACACGGGACAGACAGCGGGACACGGGAGAGACAGCGGGACAGACAGCGGGACACGGGACAGACAGCGGGACACGGGAGAGACAGCGGGACAGACAGCGGGACACGGGACAGACAGCGGGACACGGGACAGACAGCGGGACAGACAGCGGGACACGGGACAGACAGCGGGACACGGGGGACACGGGACAGACAGCGGGACACGGGACAGACAGCGGGACACGGGACAGACAGCGGGACACGGGGGACACGGGACAGACAGCGGGACACGGGACAGACAGCGGGACACGGGGGACACGGGACAGACAGCGGGACACGGGACAGACAGAGGGACACGGGACAGGCAGCGGGACACGGGACAGACAGGGGGACACGGGACAGACAGCGGGACACGGGGGACACGGGACAGACAGCAGGACACGGGACAGACAGGGGGACACGGGGGACACGGGACAGACAGCGGGACACGGGGGACACGGGACAGACAGCAGGACACGGGACAGACAGGGGGACACGGGACAGACAGCGGGACACGGGACAGACAGCGGGACGCTCGGTGGGATTAGTCCGGTTCGGGGTTCTCTGGCTCCGGGGCTGTCCCGGTCTGGGGCTGTCCCGGTTTGGGCTGTCCCGGTTTGGGCTGTCCCGGGTTGGGGCTGTCCCGGTCTGGGGCTGTCCCGGTTTGGGCTGTCCCGGGTTGGGGCTGTCCCGGTCTGGGGCTGTCCCGGTTTGGAGCTGTCCCGGGTTGGGCTGTCCCGGTCTGGGGCTGTCCCGCCCTCCCCGCGCTGATCCCGTTTCCCCCCAGGCCAAGTACAAGGAGCGAGGGACGGTCCTGGCCGAGGATCAGCTGGCCCAGGTGGGAATTCCGTCCCTGGGCGTGGGGTCCCTGTCCCTGTCCCTGTCCCTGTCCCTGTCCCTGTCCCGGTCCCTGTCCCCGTCCCTGTCCCCAACCCCATCCCTGTTCCTGTGTCCCTGTCCCTGTCCCTGTCCCCGTCCCTGTCCCTGTCCCTGTCCCTGTCCCTGTCCCTGTCCCTGTGTCTGTCCCTGTCCCTGTCCCTGTCCCTGTCCCTGTCTTTGTCCCTGTCCCTGTCCCTGTCCCTGTCCCTGTCCCTGTCCCTGTCCCCGTCCCCGTCCCTGTCCCTGTCCCCGTCCCTGTCTTTGTCCCTGTCCCTGTCCCTGTCCTTGTCCCTGTCTTTGTCCCTGTCCCTGTCCCTGTGTCTGTCCCTGTCCCTGTCCCTGTGTCTGTCCCTGTCCCTGTCCCTGTCCCTGTCCCTGTCCCTGTCCCTGTCCCTGTCCCGGTCCCTGTCCCTGTCCTTGTCCCTGTCCCTGTCCCTGTCCCCGTCCCCGTCCCTGTCCCCGTCCCCGTCCCTGTCCCCAACCCCATCCCTGTTCCTGTGTCCCTGTCCTTGTCCCTGTCCCTGTCCCCATGTCCCCGTGTGTCCCCAGATGTCGCAGCAGCTGGAGACGTTCCGGATGCACTGTGTGTCCCTGTGTGTCCCCAATGTCCCTGTCCCTCTCACACCGTGTGTCCCCAGTGTCCCTGTCCCTGTCACACCGTGTGTCCCTATCCCAATGTCCCTGTCACACCGTGTGTGTCCCCGTGTGTCCCCAGATGTCATGGCAGCTGGAGACGTTCCGGATGCACTGTGTGTCCCTGTGTGTCCCTGTGTGTCCCCAATGTCCCTGTCCCTGTCCCTATCCCAATGTCCTGTCCCCATGTCCCCGTGTGTCCCCAGATGTCGCGGCAGCTGGAGACGTTCCGGACCCACCTCCAGGCCTTCGCCAGCCGCCACAAGCAGGAGATTCGCCGCAGCCCCGAGTTCCGCCTGCACTTCCAGCACATGTGCGCCGCCATCGGCGTGGACCCGCTGGCCTGTGAGGGACAATGGGGACAGGGACAGGGGACAATGGGGACAGGGACAGGGGACAATGGGGACAGGGGACAATGGGGACAGGGACAGGGGACAATGGGGACAGCACCGACCCGCTGGCCTGTGAGGGACAATGGGGACAGGGGACAGGGGACAATGGGGACAGCACCGACCCGCTGGCCTGTGAGGGACAATGGGGACAGGGGACAATGGGGACAATGGGGACAATGAGGACAGGGGACAGTGGGGACAATGGGGACAGCACCGACCTGCTGGCCTGTGAGGGACAATGGGGACAGGGGACAATGGGGACAGGGGACAATGGGGACAATGGGGACAATGAGGACAGGGGACAATGGGGACAGGGGACAATGGGGACAATGGGGACAATGGGGACAGGGACAGGGGACAGGGGACAGGGGACAGGGGACAGTGGGGACAGTGGGGACAGGGGACAATGGGGACAGTGGGGACAGGGGACAATGAGGACAGGGGACAGGGGTCAATGGGGACAGCACCGACCCGCTGGCCTGTGAGGGACAATGGGGACAGGGGACAATGGGGACAGTGGGGACAGGGGACAATGGGGACAGGGGACAGGGGACAATGGGGACAGCACCGACCGGCTGGCCTGTGAGGGACAGGGGACACGGGAGGGACACAGGGGGACAGGGGACGGGGTGGGGACAGCCAGGAGACAGCAGGGACAATGGGGACAGGGGGGCACAGCAGGGACAGTGAGGGGACAGTGGGGGCAGTGGGAGGAGAGCAGGGGGAGTGGGGACAAGCCCTAAACCTGTCCCCTAAACCTGTCCCGCAGACCCACCCCCAGTCCCGTACCCCAATCCCCGTTCCCGTTCCCATTCCCGTTCCCGTTCCCGTTCCCGTTCCCGATCCCGTTGGGGCCGGCTTGGGGCTGCCCGGCCGGCTCCGAGCTCGGTCCCTGCCCGCAGCTGGAAAAGGTTTCTGGGCCGAGCTGCTCGGGGTCGGAGATTTCTACTACGAGCTGGGGGTGCAGATCATCGAGGTGTGCCTGGCGCTGCGGCACCGCAACGGAGGTGGGACCCGGCCCGGCGCGGGATCCGGCACTGATCCATGGATCCGGCATCCCTGACTGGGGATCCATCATCCCTGACCCGGGGATCCGGCACTGATCCATGGATCCATCCCTGACTGGGGATCCATCATCCCTGACCCGGGGATCCGGCACTGATCCGGGGATCCGGCACTGATCCATGCATCCAGCATCCCTGATCCATGGATCCATCATCCCTGATCCGGGGATCTGGCATTGATCCATGGATCTGTCATCCCTGATCCATGGATCCATCCCTGATTGGGGACATCGCCCGGCATGGGATCTGTCCCTGATGCAGGGATCTTGTCACTGATCCAGGGATCCGTCATTCCTGATCCATGGATCCATCATTGATCCGGGGATCCGTCATTGATCCACGGATCCATCCCTGATTGGGGACATGGCCTTGGTGTGGGATCCATCATTGATCCGGGGATCTGTCATTGATCCATGGATCCATCCCTGATTGGGGACACGGCTCTGGCACGGGCAATCCATCGTCCCTGATTGAGGGATCCATCATCCCTGATCCATGGATCCATCCCTGACTGGGGACACGGCCCTGGCATGGGGATCCATCCCTGATCCACAGATCTGGTCCTGGCACAGGGATCCACTGCTCCGGGGATCCATCCCTAACCCAGGGATCCACTCATGATCCAGGGATCCCTAATCCCCCCATAAAATCCTGTAAAAATCCCATAAAATCCCATAAAGCCCCAGGAAAGCCGCTGGCCGGGAGGGCGGGGCTGGGAATTCCCGGGAATTCCGGGGGATTCCCAGGACAGTCGGGTTCCCTGCAGGGCTGATCACGCTGGAGGAGCTGCAGCAGCAGGTGCTGAAGGGCCGCGGGAAGTTCGCGCAGGACGTCAGCGCGTGAGTGCGGCGGATCGGGAATTCCCCGGGAATCCCTCGGGAATTCCCCGGGAATCCATTGGGAATCCATTGGGAATCCCTCGGGATTGCGGGGCTGGGATCGGGAATACCCGGGGAATCCCTCAGGATTGTGCGGTTGGGATTGGGAATCCCCCAGGAATCCCTCAGAATTTCAGGATCGGAAATCCCTGGAGAATCCCCCAGGAATCCCTTGGGATTGTGGGACTGGGATCGGGAATTCTCTGGGAAGCCCTCGGGAATCCCTTTGGAATTCCTTGGGATTGCGGGGCTGGGATTGGGAATCCCTTGGGAATCCCTCAGGATTGCGGGTCTGGGATCGGGAATTCCCCGGGAATCCATCAGGAATCCCTCGGGATTGCGGGGTCGGGATCGGGAATCCCTCGGGAATCCCTCGAGATCCAGGGCCACAGATTCCTGCTGCTGCTCCTGCTTTCCCTCAGGAATTGCTTCCCGAGACTATTTTTTCCCTAAAAATCCAACCCTGGGAGGACTTTTCCCTAAAAACCCAACACTTTTAAGGATTTTTCCCTACAAATCCAACCCCTGGAAGGATTTTTCCCCCTAAAAATCCAACCCAGGATGATTTTTCCCTAAAATCCAACCCCCTGAGGATTTTTCCCTACAAATCCAACCCCACAAGGATTTTTCCCTACAAATCCAACCCCATGAGGATTTTTCCCTAAAACCCAACCCCGGGATGATTTTTCCCTACAATCCAACCCCGTGAGGGTTCTTCCCGCTGGAGCCGTGAGGAAAGGGGCGGATAAACCCCCAGGGACGCGGATTTTTGGGACAAAACTCCTGTTTTTGGGGCTGAGGCTCCCAGCGGCCGGGATCCCGGGATTTTGGCAGGGACGATCTGCTCCGAGCCATCCGGAAGCTGAAGGTGCTGGGCAGCGGCTTCGGGATCATCCCGGTGGGAGGAACGGTCCTGGTGCAGTCGGTGCCCGCCGAGCTCAGCATGGACCACACGGTGCTGCTGCAGCTGGCCGAGGTGGGAATGCTGGGAATACTGGGAATACTGGGAATACTGGGATTGGGACATGGACCACACGGTGCTGCTGCAGCTGGCCGAGGTGGGAATGCTGGGAATGCTGGGAATGCTGGGAATACTGGGAATACTGGGATTGGGACATGGACCACACGGTGCTGCTGCAGCTGGCCGAGGTGGGAATGCTGGGAATGCTGGGAATACTGGGAATACTGGGAATACTGGGATTGGGACATGGAGCACACGGTGCTGCTGCAGCTGGCCGAGGTGGGAATGCTGGGAATGCTGGGAATACTGGGAATACTGGGATTGGGACATGGAGCACACGGTGCTGCTGCAGCTGGCCGAGGTGGGAATGCTGGGAATACTGGGAATAATGGGAATACTGGGAATACTGGGATTGGGACATGGAGCACACGGTGCTGCTGCAGCTGGCCGAGGTGGGAATGCTGGGAATACTGGGAATTACTGGGAATACTGGGAATACTGGGATTGGGACATGGAGCACACGGTGCTGCTGCAGCTGGCCGAGGTGGGAATGCTGGGATTGGGAATGGGGTTGGGAATGGAAATGGTCGGAATGATACCAGGAATGGGAATTGGGAATGGGGAATTGGTAGGAATGAGACCAGGAATAGGAATTGGGAATGGGAATTTGTGGAATGACAGCTGGGAATGGGGGATTTGTGGGGAATCGGCTGCGTGGGCAGAGCGGCCGAGGTGTGGATTGAAACCTGGATGGAAAACAGCGGGAAAAACCTCGGCATTCCCATAAAAAAACCGGGATTGGGCCGGACTGGGGTGGGACTGGAGGGTCCCTGCTCTGCTGGGGTTGGAGCCCAGGTGGAATTTCCTGGTTTTTTATTCCCAGAAAAAGGGATTTGTGACAGTCAGCGAGATCCGGGACAGCCTCAACTGGGAGACGGAGCGAGCCAAGCAGGCGCTGGTAGGTGGGAAACTGGGAATGGGAAACTGGGAAAATGGGAATGGGAAAGTGGGAATAGGAATGGGAGTGGGAAACTGGGAGTGGGAAACTGGGAATGGGAAACTGGGAAAGTGGGAATGGGAAAGTGGGAATGGGAATGGGAAAATGGGAATGGAATGGTAATGGGAACAGCAATGGCAGCTCAGCACATCCCAGTCCATCCCAGTCCATTCCCAGTCAGTCCCAGTCCATTCCCAGTCCAGGAGCACCTGCTGAAGGAGGGCACAGCCTGGCTGGCTTCCGGGCCCGTTCCCGTTATTCCCAATCCCAGTCCATTCCCGTTTTTCCAGGAGCACCTGCTGAAGGAGGGCACGGCCTGGCTGGCTCCCGGGCCCATTATTCCCGTTATTCCCAATCCCGTTTTTCCCGTTTTTCCAGGAGCACCTGCTGAAGGAGGGCACAGCCTGGCTGGCTCCCGGCCCCGTTATTCCCGTTATTCCCAATCCCGTTTTTCCCGTTTTTCCAGGAGCACCTGCTGAAGGAGGGCACGGCCTGGCTGGCTCCCGGGCCCGTTCCCGTTATTCCCAATCCCGTTTTTCCAGGAGCACCTGCTGAAGGAGGGCACGGCCTGGCTGGCTCCCGGGCCTGTTATTCCCATTATTCCCAATCCCGTTTTTCCCGTTTTTCCAGGAGCACCTGCTGAAGGAGGGCATGGCCTGGCTGGACGCGCAGGCTCCGGCCGAGCCGCAGTTCTGGCTGCCCGCGCTCTTCTCCGAGCTCCACGCCCAGGACGGCGCGGCCGGGCCCTGACGGCTCCGGGAATCCCCGGGAATCATCCCTGGAATCCCCGGGAATCATCCCTGGAACCTCGGCTGGAATCCCCGGGAATCCCCCCATGAATCCTGGCTGGAATCCCCCCTGGAATCCTTGGGAATTCTCCCTAGAATCCTCGGGAATCCTTCCCTGGAATCCCCCCAGGAATCCTCGGGAATCCCCCCTGGAATCTGGGCTGGAATTCTCAGGAATTCCCCCTGGAATCCCCCCTGGAATCCCCCTTGGAATCCAGGCTGAATTCCCCCCCTGAATCCCTCTTGGGATCCTTGGGAATTCCTCCTGGAGTCCTCGGAATCCTGGCTGGAATCATTCCCAGGATCCTCAGGAATCCTTCCTTGAGTTCTTGGGAATTCCAGCTGGAATCCCTCTGGGGATCCTCAGGAATCCCTCCTGGGTTCCTTGGGATCCCTCCTAGGATCTGTTCTGGGATCCTTGGGAATTCCTCTGGAATCTCTTCTGCAATCCTTGGGAATCCATCCCAGGATCCTTGGGAATCCCTCTGGAATCCCCCCAGGGATCCTCGGGAATCCTTCCTGGGGCTCCCTCCTGTCCCCGCAATCCCAGGGACGGCAGGATTGGGAATAAAAAGTTTTGTACCGAATTCCTGAGCTCGGGGAGTTCTGTGGGATCGATCCCTGCTGGATTCCGGGTGGGAACGGAATTTTGGCTCTGGAATTTTGGCTCCCAGCAGCGGGAGGAAGTCGTTATTCCGTAAGAATTCCCACTAAGGAACAGCCCAGGCTCTGTTCTGCCAAAACAAAACTTTATTGCACAAAGGAAAAAAAAACCAAAAAAAAACCCCTCCAAAAAAAACAGAAAAAACCCAAAAAAAAAAAAAAAAAAAAAAAAAGGAAAAAAAAATCCCAAAAAAAGAACCGGAACTTTCTGTACAACAGAAAACCACCAGAGATCTCCGAGTGACTCGTGTGCATTTATTGTTCTCAGCTCCATTCCAGTCTCCAAAAATCCCTTCCTAAAACGCCTCTGCCCAGGGCAGCGCTGGAGGATTGTCACCGGGAAGGGACGGGCAATTCCCATTCCTGGAAAAGCTGGAAAAGCTGGAAAAGCTGGAAAAGCTGCCCAGCCCCGCCCCGGGGGTGACAAAGGTGACAGCGAGGAGGTGGCACCGATCCCTGCGGGAGTGGCAGCTCCGCCTCCCCTCAAGGGTTAAATCCAAACCAGCCCCGGCGTGGAGCAAGGGGAAACAATTCCCGAGATTTTGGGGAAAATTCCCCGTTTCCCAGCATGGAAATTCCCCATTTTCCAGCTCAGAAATTCCCATTTCTCAGCAAGGAAATTCCCCGTTTTCCACCTCAGAAATTCCCATTTCTCACCAAGGAAATTCCCCACTTTTCACCTCAGAAATTCCCCATTCCCCGTTCCTGCTGCTGCAATCCCGGGGGATTTGGGCTGGAATCCTCTGGGGGATTTGGGCTGGAATCGTCCCGGGGATTTGGGCTGGAATCGTCCCGGGGATTTGGGCTGGAATCCTCCGGGGGATTTGGGCTGGAATCGTCCCAGGGATTTGGGCTGGAATCCTCCGGGGGATTTGGGCTGGAATCCTCCGGGGGATTTGGGCTGGAATCCTCCGGGGATTTGGGCTGGAATCGTCCCGGGGATTTGGGCTGGAATCCTCCAGGGATTTGGGCTGGAATCGTCCCGGGGATTTGGGCTGGAATCATCCCGGGGATTTAGGCTGGAATCCTCCAGGGATTTGGGCTGGAATCTTCTGGGGATTTGGGCTGGAATCGTCCCGGGGATTTGGGCTGGAATCCTCCGGGGATTTGGGCTGGAATCATCCAGGGGGATTTGGGCTGGAATCCTCCGGGGATTTGGGCTGGAATCATCCAGGGGGATTTGGGCTGGAATCCTCCGGGGATTTGGGCTGGAATCCTCCAGGGATTTGGGCTGGAATCGTCCCAGGGATTTGGGCTGGAATCCTCCCAGGGCTTTGGGCTGGAATCCTCCAGGGATTTGGGCTGGAATCCTCCAGGGATTTGGGCTGGAATCGTCCCGGGGATTTGGGCTGGAATCCTCTGGGGATTTGGGCTGGAATCCTCCGGGGATTTGGGCTGGAATCCTCCGGGGATTTGGGCTGGAATCCTCCGGGGATTTGGGCTGGAATCGTCCCGGGGATTTGGGCTCCTGCCGCCCCTCGGGATGAGGATCCCGGCTGGGAATTTCTCCCAGCTCCAGCAGGATCCAAACTGGTGGGGTGGGAGGCGGGGGAGGACGAAATGTTCCATTTTTGTGTCCCCAGCGAAGCTCCTGCTGCCCCAACCTCTGCCACCTCTGCCACCCCTGCGTGCCACCCGCAGCTCAGGACCTGCTCCCGACATTCCCGGGGCTCCCAAAAACGCGGAATTTTACAATTTTGGCCGAGGAGTTTGTGCCAGAGTCCGGCCGGGGCTGTTCCTCCTCCCTGCGGCGTCTCCGTGGGGTGGTGGCAGCAGGGAGGGGACAGGAGGGGACACTGAGGCAGGGCGGGGAGCAGAGAATTCCAGGTGAGGAAAAACCCTCCCGGAAAGGCAAAATCCCAACGGAGGCTGACGGAAATAAACGCAAACGGATCCGGGAGCGCTCCCCTCCTCTCCGGCCGACGCATTCCTCCTCCTCCTCCCCTTCCCCAAACCTCCAGGGTGAACAAATCCACGGATTCCTGCAGTTCCCACTTGCCACATGAAGTCTCCAAAGTGCCCCCAGGGCTCGAGTAAAGCTTTGGGGAAGGAGCCCCAATTCCAGCAGTGAGAATTCCTTTATCTTTGGTCTGCCTAGAAGAAAGACACCAGGGAGGCCCCAGCTCTCCCAAATTCCACCTGGACACAGCCTGGCTCGTCCAAGCACCCCCGGAGCTGCGGGGAAGGGCTCCCTCCCTGCCCAGGGGCAGAAAAGCTCTCGAGGTTTTGCAGTCTAGAGCTCATTCTTTAATCGAATGGAGGGGAAAAAAAAAAATAAAACAAAAAAAATAAAACAAACCAAAAAACCTGAAAAAAAAAAAAAAAAAGAGAAACAAAACAAAAAAAGATACCCCAACCAGTGTAGATGTTCTCCAAAAAAACCCCCAAAAACAACCTGATGCCACATGCCAGGAAGTACCTTTGTCCAAGAGGAGCCTGTCCCGAGCTGGGCTCTGTCTCTTTTTGGGAATTCTCCTCGGGGCATCCTCGGGAGCTCTCCTGGCGCTCGCTCGGTGGGTCGCTCGCAGGGAGGAGGAGGAGGGAGGGAAGGAGCCCGCGGCTCTCCCGCCCCGGCCTGGCCGTGCCGCAGTCCCGGGCCAGTCCCGGGCCAGTCCCGGGCCGGGCGGCCCCGCTAGGCGCGGGGGCAGCCGGGGGGCTTGGGCTCCGAGGAGCACCCCTGGGTTCCAGGCTCCGAGGAGCACCCCTGGGTTCCAGGCTCCGAGGAGCAGCCCTGGGTTCCAGGCTCCGAGGAGCAGCCCTGGGTTCCAGGCTCCGAGGAGCAGCCCTGGGTTCCAGGCTCCGAGGAGCACCCTTGGGTTCCAGGCTCTGAGGAGCACCCTTGGGTTCCAGGCTCCGAGGAGCACCCCTGGGTTCCAGGCTCCGAGGAGCACCCCTGGGTTCCAGGCTCCGAGGAGCAGCCAGGGGTCTCGGGCTCCAAGGAGCACCCTTGGGTTCCAGGCTCCGAGGAGCACCCTTGGGTTCCAGGCTCTGAGGAGCACCCCTGGGTTCCAGGCTCCGAGGAGCACCCCTGGGTTTCGGGCTCGGGCTCCGAGGAGCAGCCGGGGGTCTCGGGCTCCGAGGAGCAGCCCGGGGGCTCGGGCTCGGGCTCCGAGGAGCTGCTCTCCGAGTCCATGTCGGCGCTGTCCTGCTGCTGCCGCTCCCGCAGCCGCGCCCGCAGCGCCTGCAGCCGCCCCAGCAGCGCCTGGTAGTCAAAGTGCCCCCGCTTCTCCCCGAACGGGTCCTGGGGGGCAACGGCGCCGAGTCAGGGCTGGGGCCAAACGCCAGCCTCGGGGGGCAGGAGGGCGGGAATCCACCGGGGAGCATCCTGGAATTCCCCTGGGGAGGATCCTGGAACTCCCCTGGAGAGGATCCCTGAATTTCCCCTGGAGAGGATCCTGGAACTCCCCTGGAGAGGATCCTGGAACTCCCCTGGGGAGGATCCTGGAACTCCCCTGGGGAGGATCCTGGAACTCCCCTGGGGAGGATCCCTGAATTTCCCCTTGACAGGACCCTTCCCTTGCAGAGAATCCCGAAATTCCCCTGGACAGGATCCTTAATTTCCCCCTGGAGAGGATCCTGGAATTCCCCTGGGGAGGATCCTGGAACTCCCCTGGGGAGGATCCTGGAACTCCCCTGGGGAGGATCCCTGAATTTCCCCTTGACAGGACCCTTCCCTTGCAGAGAATCCCGAAATTCCCCTGGACAGGATCCTTAATTTCCCCCTGGAGAGGATCCTGGAACTCCCCCAGGAGAGGATCCTGGAATTCCCTCTGTCTCCTCAAATTCCCCCTGGAGAACCAGGACCCCATCCTTGAATTCCCCCTGGTGCTGCACATCTGTCCAGGCTCAGCGCCAGCCCCAGCTGTGCCCCACAGCTGTCCCCAGCTGTGCCCAGCTGTGCCCCACAGCTGTCCCGTGTCCCCAGCACTGTCCCCCTCTGTCCCCAGCTGTGCCCCAGTGCTGTCCCCAGCCCCAGCTGTGCCCAGCTGTGCCCTCACCTGCATGCTCTGGCCCTGCAGGTGCAGCCGCTCCTTGCACACGCCCTCGTAGAAGTCCAGGTACTCCATGAAGGATTTCTCCATCACACCCCTGGGGACACGGGGGACATGGGGACACGGTCACCGCAGCCCTGGGGACACTCGTGTGGCACCCGGGTCCTGCTGGCACGGCCGGGGAGGGGACAGAGCCGGGGGGGGGACAGAGCCAGGGCCTCCCCTGTGTGTCCCTCCTGGAGCTGTCCCCAGCCCCTCCCGGTGTCCCCAGCCCCTTGGTGCCCTCAGTCTCCCAGTGTCCCTGGTGTCCCCCGTGTCCCCAGCTCCCCGGATCTGTCCCCATCCCCCAGATCTGTCCCCAATCCCCCCCAGATCTGTCCCCAATCCCCCCCTGGATCTGTCCCCATCCCCCCGGATCTGTCCCCATGCCCCCGGATCTGTCCCCAATCCCCCCCTGGATCTGTCCCCATCCCCCTGGATCTGTCCCCAATCCCCCCCTGGATCTGTCCCCAATCCCCCTGGATCTGTCCCCATCCCCCTGGATCTGTCCCCATCCCCTGGCCGTGTCCCCATCCCCTGGCCAGGTCCCCATCCCCCTGGCCGTGTCCCCAATCCCCCCGGCCGTGTCCCCATCCCCCGGCCATGTCCCCAATCCCCCCCTGGATCTGTCCCCATCCCCTGGCCGTGTCCCCAATCCCCCCGGCCGTGTCCCCATCCCCTGGCCGTGTACCCATCCCCCTGGATCTGTCCCCATCCCCTGGCCGTGTCCCCATCCCCTGGCCGTGTCCCCAATCCCCCCCTGGATCTGTCCCCATCCCCCTGGCCGTGTCCCCATCCCCTGGCCGTGTCCCCATCCCCCGGCCGTGTCCCCAATCCCCCTGGCCGTGTCCCCAATCCCCCCGGCCGTGTCCCCATCCCCTGGATCTGTCCCCATCCCCCTGGATCTGTCCCCATCCCCTGGCCGTGTCCCCATCCCCTGGCCGTGTCCCCATCCCCCTGGCCGTGTCCCCATCCCCTGGCCGTGTCCCCATCTCCCTGGCCATGTCCCCAATCCCCCTGGCCATGTCCCCAATCCCCCTGGCCGTGTCCCCATCCCCTGGCCGTGTCCCCACCCCTGTCAGTGTCCCCGTACCGGAGGGGCTCGGGGCAGGGACACTTTCCCTCCAGCATGTCGCACACGGCCACGCGGATGGTCTCGTGCCGGATGCACTCGTTGTAGTTCTTGCTGTCCCCGGGGTGCCGCTCCTGGGGACGGCGGCGTCAGGGCAGGGCTGGCCTGAGCTCGGCCTGAGCCTGGCCTAAACCCGGCCTGAGCCTGGCCTGAGCCTGGCCTGAGCCTGGCCTAAACCTGGCCTGAGCTCGGCCTGAGCCTGGCCTAAACCCAACCTAAACCCGGCCTGAGCCTGGCCTGAGCCTGGCCTCAACGCGGCCTGAGCCTGGCCTGAGCCTGGCCTAAACGCGGCCTGAGCCTGGCCTGAGCCTGGCCTAAACCCAACCTAAACCCGGCCTAAACCTGGCCTGAGCCCGGCCTGCCCTGGGCCCAGCCTGACCAGTGCAGAGCTGAGGTCCCAGTTAATTCCAGGCTGGACCTGCGGTTAGGCCCAGCCTGGATCCCAGTTAGTCCCAGTTTGCCATCCCAGCTGGTCCCAGGCTGTAACCCCAGTTAGTCCCAGTTTGCCATCCCAGTCAGTCCCAGTCTGTAACCCCAGTTAGTCCCAGTTTGCCATCCCAGTCAGTCCCGGTCTGCCGTCCCGGTTAGTCCCGGTCTGCCATCCCGGTCAGTCCCGGTCTGCCGTCCCGGTTAGTCCCGGTCTGTAACCCTGGTTAGTCCCGGTCTGCTGTCCCGGTTAGTCCCGGTCTGCCGTCCCGGTTAGTCCCGGTTTGCCGTCCCGGTTAGTCCCGGTCTGCCGTCCCGGTTAGTCCCGGTTTGCTGTCCCGGTTAGTCCCGGTCTGCCGTCCCGGTTAGTCCCGGTCTGCCGTCCCGGTTAGTCCCAGTTTGCCATCCCAGTCAGTCCCGGTCTGCCGTCCCGGTTAGTCCCGGTCTGCCGTCCCCGCCGGCGCTGACCTGCTCGAAGCCGGGCTCGTTGTGGTAGGGGTTCTCGGTCATCAGGGACTGGATGGAGATCAGCACCGAGGAGATGCTCTGCGCCGGGCTCCAGGCCGGGCCCGTCCACGTGCTGGCCAACCCACGGGCAATTAGCGAGCCTTAATTACTGCCCTCCACCAGCACTCAGTAATTAATCACTCATTTATTAATCACCTCCCCACAGCAGAGCCCAAACACCTGGGGGAGCACAGCTGGGCCTGACCCGGGCCTGACCCTCAGCTGGGCCTGACCCGGGCCTGACCTGGGCCTGACCCTCAGCTGGGCCTGACCTGGGCCTAACCTGGGCCTGACCTGGGCCTGACCCAGGCCTGACCCTCAGCTGGGCCTGACCCGGGCCTGACCCTGGACCTGACCCTCAGCTGGGCCTGACCCTCAGCTGGGCCTGACCCGGGCCTGACCCTCAGCTGGGCCTGACCCTGGACCTGACCCGGGCCTGACCCTCAGCTGGGCCTGACCCTGGACCTGACCCGGGCCTGACCCTCAGCTGGGCCTGACCCTGGACCTGACCCGGGCCTGACCCTCAGCTGGGCCTGACCCTGGACCTGACCCGGGCCTGACCCTCAGCTGGGCCTGACCCGGGCCTGACCCGGGCCTGACCTGGGCCTGACCCTCAGCTGGGCATGACCTGGGCCTGACCCGGGCCTGACCCTCAGCTGGGCCTGACTTTCCCCTGGCACAGTCTGAACTCTGCTGTCCTTCTGTCCGGGCTCAGCTGGCCCGGCCTTACCCCAGGCCTGGTTTACCCCAGGATGCTGAGGCAGACCCTAAACCCAGCTCAGCCCTAGGCCTGGCTTACCCCAGGATGCTGAGGCAGACCCTAAACCCAGCTCAGCCCCAGGCCCGGCTTACCCCAGGATGCTGAGGCAGACCCTAATCCCAGCTCAGCCCTAATCCCAGCTCAGCCCTAGGCCCGGCTTACCCCAGGATGCTGAGGCAGACCCTAATCCCGGTTCAGCCCTAGGCCCGGCTTACCCCAGGATGCTGAGGCAGACCCTAAACCCAGCTCAGCCCTAGGCCTGGCTTACCCCAGGATGCTGAGGCAGACCCTAATCCCAGCTCAGCCCTAAGCCCGGCTTACCCCAGGATGCTGAGGCAGACCTTGCCGTTGCGGTAGAAGTTGGGGTTGAAGCGCACGGTGTTGTTGCCCGTGGTCAGCAGCTTGACGCGGGGCGGGTGGATGGGGTAGTCCGGGGGGCAGCGGAACAGGAACAGGAAGAAGCCGCCCTCGTAGGGGGTGTCGAAGGGGCCCGTGATCAGCGCGTGGATCTGCGGGAACACCGGGATCCGGAGCCTGCGGCACTGCGGACCCCACGGGGACCCCGGACCCTGCGGGGATCCCGGACACTCCGGGGATCCCGGACACTCCAGGGATCCTGAACCCTGCGGGGATCCCGGACACTCCGGGGATCCCGGACCCTGCGGGGATCCCGGACACTCCGGGGATCCCGGACACTCCAGGGATCCTGAACCCTGTGGGGATCCTGAACCCTGCGGGGATCCCGGACCCTGTGGGGATCCTGAACCCTGCGGGGATCCTGAACCCTGTGGGGATCCTGAACCCTGTGAGGATCCTGAACCCTGTGGGGATCCCGAACCCCACGGGGACCCCGGACCCTGCGGGGATCCTGAACCCCGCGGGGATCCCGGACTCCGCGAGGATCCCAGACCCTGTGACATTCCCAAACCCTCCAGGACTCCCGAACCCTGCAGCATTCCCAAATCCTCCATGGCTCCAGCATTCCCAAATCCTCCAGCATTTCCAAGCTTGCTGGCATTCCCAAACCCTCCGGCATTCCCAAAGCCTCCATGGCTCCAGCATTCCCAAACCCTCCAGGACTCCCGAACCCTGCAGCATTCCCAAATCCTCCATGGCTCCAGAATTCCCAGACCCTCCGGCATTCCCAAAGCCTCCATGGCTCCAGCATTCCCAGACCCTCCGGCATTCCCAGACCCTCCGTGTCCCACGGCCCATCCCGCGGGCAGCCGGGGCCCGGCCGTTCCCTCTCCGGGACGATTCCAGGCGGGAAAGGCCCCGGATCCGGGTCCGGCCCTCACCTTGGTCATGTCCTGGGGGTCGGGCACCACGAACATTCCCGGCGGCGGCTCCTTGTAAATGGACATGATATCCCTGGGAAAGCAGCGGGATCAGCCGGGATCCCGGCCCGCCGGGGCCAGAACCGGGACCGGCACCGGGGATTGGAACTGGGATTGGAACGGGATTGGGAACTGGGAACCGGGATTGGATCCGGGGATTGGAACTGGGAACTGGGGTTGGAACCGGGGATTGGAACTGGGATTGGAACCAGGGATTGGAACTGGGATTGGAACCGGGATTGGGAACTGGGAACTGGGATTGGATCCGGGGATTGGAACTGGGAACTGGGGTTGGAACTGGGGTTGGAAGTGGGGTTTGGAACTGGGATTTGGAACGGGGACTGGAACCGGGATTTGGGAGGCTCGTGCCTGGCTCAGGGGAGCTCCCGGAGTGGAGCCCCAAAAGCAGCCCAGGAATTCCAGAGCACTCCTGGAATTCTTGGGAATCCTGGCAGGAATTCCCCCTGGAATCCTCAGGAATCTCCCCTGGAATTTCACCACCTCCAGCACCAGGAATTCCAATAAAAATGAAAATCCAGCGGAATTCCCGCTGTGAATTCCCAGGGGAATTCCACAGGGACCCCAGGCAGAAATTCCAGGATTCCCGGGCAGGGTTGGGAGGAACCCGGGATAGAGCAAAGTGTCCCTGCCAAGGTCCCCCCCAACCCAAACCTGTCCCGGGACACCGGGAGGGACCGGGACCTGTCCTGGGTCACCGGGACCTGTCGTGGGTCTGTCCCGGGACACTGGAGGCGTGTCCGGGGTCTGTCCCGGGTCACCGGGAATGACCAGGAGCTGTCTCAGGGATTTTCCCAGGACACCGGGAGGGACCGGGACCTATCCCCGTGTCTATCCCGGGACACCGGCAGGCCCCGCCGCTGTCCCCGGGCCCGTGCCCGGTGCCGGGCCCGTTACCGGCGGCGGGGCCGAGGCGAACGCCAGGCCGCGCTCCGTGCCGGTTCCGCTGCCGGCCCCGGTCCCGGTCCCAGTCCCGGTACCGGTGCCCCGCCGGTGCCGGTGCCGGTTCCGGTATCAGTCCCGGTCCCGGTCCCGGTGCCGGTCCCGGTGCCGGTCCCTGTTCCGGTCCCGTTCCTGTCCCTGTCCCTGTTCCGGTCCCTGTCCCTGTCCCTGTCCCTGTCCCTGTCCCGGTCCCTGTCCCTGTCCCGGTCCCCCGGTCCCTGTCCCTGTCCCATCCCTGTCCCTGTCCCTGTCCCTGTCCCGGTCCCCAGCCCTGTCCCGGTCCCTGTCCCGGTCCCCATCCCCGTCCCGGTCCCGGTCCCGGTCCCGGTCCCTGTCCCTGTCCCTGTCCCTGTCCCGGTCCCTGTCCCGGTCCCTGTCCCGGTCCCCATCCCCATCCCTGTCCCGGTCCCTGTCCCCATCCCCAGCCCTGTCCCGGTCCCGGTCCCGGTCCCCGAGCCGCTCACCGCTTGATCCGCAGCAGGCAGGCCGCGCTGGGCCGCTCGCTGTCCCAGTCGCCGCTGACCGTGGGGTCCCAGAACGCCGAGTGCGAGAGCAGCGCGGCCCCCGCCGCCGCCATCGGGGCAGCGCCGCCGCCGCCGCCCGGTGCCGGGGCAGCGGCGCCGAAACCCGCGGCCGCCCACAGCTCGGCGGGGATGAACACGCCGGGGCTGCCCGCGGCACCGGCGGAGCCGCCGCCGCCCGCCGGCAGCAGCGCGGCCGGGGCCGGGGCCGGGGCCGGGGCCGGGGCCGGGGCCGGGGCCGGGGCCGGGGCCGGGGCCGGGGCCGGGGCCGGGGCCGCGTCCTCGGCCGCGGGGCTCTCCGCCATGGCGGCCTCGGCCGCGCCGCTTCCGGCCTCCGCAGCACCGAGAGCGCGGCCCGAGCGGCCCCGCCCCGCCCGAGCGGCCCGCCCCGCCCCAGCGCCCCCTGGCGGCTGGAGGAACACGGCGGCGGGACCGGGGGAGCGCAGCGGGGACTGGGAAAGAGCGGAACGGGAAAGGGGATTGGGAAAGGGGATTGGGGAAATTGGGAAACGGGAAAGGGGATTGGGGATGGAAAAGGGGGGATTTGGGAAAGGGGATTGGGGAAAGGGGATTGGGGAAAGGGGATTGGGGAAAGGGGATTGGGGAAAGGGGAGAAGGGGAAAGGGGGATTGGGGAAAGGGGATTTGGGAAAGGGGATTGGGGAAAGAGGGGAAGGGGAAAGGGGATTTGGGAAAGGGGATTGGGGAAAGGGGATTTGGGAAAGGGGATTGGGGAAAGGGGGGATATGGGATGGAAAAGGGGGGAATTGGGGAAAGGGGATTGGGGAAAGGGGGATTGGGAAAGGGGATTGGGGAAAGGGGGATTGGGGATGGAAAAGGGGGGATTTGGGAAAGAGGGATTTGGGAAAGGGGATTGGGGAAAGGGGGATTTGGGAAAGAGGGATTGGGGAAAGGGGATTGGGGAAAGGGGGATTGGGGAAAGGGGGATTGGGGAAAGGGGGATTGGGGAAAGGGGGATTGGGGAAAGGGGATTGGGGAAAGGGGGATTTGGGAAAGAGGGGAAGGGGAAAGGGGATTGGGGAAAGGGGATTGGGGAAAGGGGATTGGGGAAAGGGGGATTTGGGAAAGGGGGATTTGGGAAAGGGGATTTGGGAAAGGGGGGAAGGGGAAAGGGGGATTGGGGAAAGGGGATTGGGGAAAGGGGGATTGGGGAAAGAGGGATTTGGGAAATAAGGGATTTGGGATGGAAAAGGGGGATATGGGATGGAAAAGGGGGGATTTGGGAAAGAGGGGATTTGGGAAAGGGGGATTTGGGACGGAAAGGGGGGATTTGGGATGGAAAAGGGGGATTTGGGGAGGAAAGATGAGATTTGAGAAGAGGGAAATTGGGAAAGAGGGAATTTTGGAAGGAAAGGGGATTTGGGAAGGAAAGCGGGGATTTGGGATGGAAAGAGAGGATTTGGGAAGAGGGGATTTGGGAAGGAAAGGAATTCTGTATCCCGGGAATTCTGCATCCCATTTCCCAGGAATTCTGCATCCCTTCCTGGGGAGTCTGGGAATTCTGTATGCCATTGCCAGGCACACCAGGAATTCTGTATCCAGGGAATTCTGCATCCCATTTCCCAGGAATTCTGTATTCCATTTCCCAGGGACACCAGGAATTCTGTATCCAGGGAATTCTGCATCCCATTTCCCAGGAATTCTGTATTCCATTTCCCAGGGACACCAGGAATTCTGTATCCAGGGAATTCTGTATCCCATTTTTTTGGGAATTCTGCATCCCATTTCTCAGGAATTCTGTATCCCATTTCCCAGGGACACTGGGAATTCTGTATCCCAGGAATTCTGTATCCCATTTCCCGGGAATCCTGCATCCCGTTCCCGGCGGATAACTGTAACCCAGCCCAGGTGCCAGCGCTGTTCCGGAACATTCCCACAGGGCTGTCCCTGTGCAGGGTCTGGCATTCCCGCCCGGAATCCAGGGAATTTCGGGAATTTCCCCTCTCCCCAGTCCCTTCTGTTTCCACAGCCAGCTGGCTCCAAACCTTGGGGCTTTCCGAGTTCTCCTCAGCCCCTTCAGGAATTCCACCCATCCAAATTCCCAGGAATGTCCCCAAGCAGAGCCACCATTCCCTGTGTCCCATTCCCATCCCTGTGTCCTATTCCGTGTCCTATTCCCAGGAATGTCCCCAAGCAGAGCCACCATTCCGTGTCCCATTCCCATTCCCCGTGTCCCGTTCCCATTCCCTGTGTCCCATCCCCGTGTCCCATTCCCATTCCAAGAATGCGCTCCCATTCCTGTGTCCTAATCCCATTCCCTCTGTCCTGTTCCCATTCCCATCCCCGTGTCCCTTTCCCATTCCAGGAACATGCTCCCATTCCTGTGTCCCATTCCCACGTCCTAATCCCATTCCCAATCCCCGTGTCCCAGTCCCATCCCCATGTCCCATTCCCATCCCCATCCCCGTGTCCATTCCCATTCCAGGAACACACTCCCATTCCCATTCCCATTCCCATTCCCATTCCCATTCCCATTCCCATTCCCATTCCCATGTCCCGTTCCCATCTCCGTGTCCCATCCCCGTGTCCCATTCCCATGTCCATGTCCCATTCCCAATCCCCGTGTCCCATTCCCATTCCCATGTCCCAATCCCATTCCCGTGTCCTGTTCCCATCCCCGTGTCCCATCCCTCTGTCCCATTCCCATTCCCTGTGTCCCATTCCCTCTGTCCCATGTCCCATTCCCATGTCCCATCCCCGTGTCCCATTCCCATTCCCATTCCCATGTCCCATCCCCGTGTCCCAATCCCATTCCCGTGTCCTGTTCCCATCCCCGTGTCTCATCCCCGTGTCCCATTCCCTGTGTCCCATTCCCATGTCCATGTCCCATTCCCAATCCCCGTGTCCCATTCCCATTCCCTCTGTCCTGTTCCCAATCCCCGTGTCCCATCCCCATGTCCCATTCCCATTCCCATGTCCCATTCCCAATCCCCATGTCCCATTCCCATTCCCATGTCCGATCCCCATCCCCGTGTCCCATTCCCATTCCCATTCCCATTCCCATTCCAGGAACGCGCTCCCCTTCTCGGGAAGTTCGCAGCCGCTGCCGGAGGCTCTGGGCACCAGGCGCAGCCGCGCTAATTAATTTAATTACTTCCAGCAGGTAACGAGCCAAGCTCCCTCGGGGCTGCCTCTCCCAGAATCCCGGGATTTGGGTGGGATTCCGGAATTTCTCCTCCCGGCTTTCAAAGGGACGCGGCGTGGAGCAGCCGGGGTGAAAATCCCCTCAGCTCCGGGGTTTTTGTGGGAATTCTGCTCCGAGGAGGGACAGGACAGCTCCAGCTCCGGGCTGGGAATTCCCAGAATTCTGGGAATTCCCGGGAATTTGGGTGGGGAGGGGCCTGGAATCCCAGGCAGGGACAACTCCCAGGGTGCTCCGAGCTGGCCTGGGACATTCCAGGGATGGGGCAGCCACGGATTCCCAGGAATTCTCCCCAGTATCCGACCCCAAATTCCTCTCGTGGAGCTCTGCTCAATTTTGGGGGAAATTTTTATAGATTTGAGTTGGTTCCACCTTCATTTTCCTCTCTTCCCATTCTCATTCCCATCCCACAGCCGGGATTTTCCAGCCAGGCCACGATCTGTCCCAGAATGTGAATAATAAAGGTAAAAAAGCCCAAAAGCAGCGATTTCCATAGAGAAATCTGGGAATTCCATCCCAGCCCCCTAACCCAGTGCTCAACCCCAACCTCTGCTTTCCCAGGGTCCAGATTTGGGGGGATTTTTGCAGATTTGAGTTAACTCCACCTTCGTTTTCCATGCCAGACCTGGGATTTTGCACCCAGGCCAGGCTCTCCCCCAGAACGTGAATAAGAAAGGTAAAAACTCCCAAGGCAGCGATTCCGGAGGGAATTCCGTGGTTTCCTCTGGGAATTCCATCCCACATCCCAAAGGGAAAGAATTCTCTCAATGTCCAACCCCAACCTCTGCTTTCCCAGGGCCCAGATTTGGGGGGATTTTTACAGATTTGAGTTTTCCACGCCAGACCCGGGATTTTGCACCCAGGCCAGGCTCTCCCCCAGAACGTGAATAAGAAAGGTAAAAACTCCCAAGGCAGCGATTCCGGAGGGAATTCCGTGGTTTACTGTCGGGAGAGGAGCTGTCACATGGCGAAGAGGATCAGGAATGCCACCATGAGGCAGAAGAGCCCCATGGCCTCGGACAGCGCGAAGCCCAGGATGGCGTAGGAGAAGAGCTGCTGCTTCAGAGACGGGTTCCTGCCGGGGAAACTGGGAATGGGAACGGGAACGGGACAGGGAATGGGGAATGGGGCAGGGAACGGGCCAGGGAAATCGGGAATAGGGACTGGGAACGGGGAATGGGACAGGGAAATCGAGAATGGAGACCGGGAAATCGGGAATGGAGACTGGGAATGGGGAATGGAAACCAGGAACAAACATCGGGAATGGGGGCCTGGAGCAGGGAATGATGCCCCAAACCGGGGAATAAAACCAGGGAATAAAACCCGGGAATAATGTCCCAAACCAGGGAATGGCCCCAGAGAATGGCCCCTGGGAATGCCCCCAAATCCCAGGGAATGGCCCCAAATCCCAGGGAACGGCCCCAAATCCCAGGGAATGGCCCCAAATCCCAGGAAATGGCCCCAGTTCCCAGGATAAGGCCCCCAGGAATGCCCCAAATCCCAGGAACGCCCTGAGCCCAGTGCCCAGCAGTTTGGGTCCCAGCAGCGGGGGTCCCAGCAGTTTGGGTCCCAGCAGCAGGGTCCCCAGCAGCGGGGGTCCCCAGCAGTGGGTCCCACACTTTGGGTCCCCAGCAGTGGGTCCCAGCAGTGGGTCCCAGCAGTGGGTCCCAGCAGCGGGGGTCCCACACCTTGGGTCCCAGCAGTTGGGGTCCCACACCTTGGGTCCCAGCAGTTGGGGTCCCACACCTTGGGTCCCAGCAGTGGGTCCCACACCTTGGGTCCCAGCAGTGGGTCCCACACCTTGGGTCCCAGCAGTGGGTCCCAGCAGTGGGTCCCAGCAGTGGGTCCCACACCTTGGGTCCCAGCAGTGGGTCCCACACCTTGGGTCCCAGCAGTGGGTCCCAGCAGTGGGTCCCAGCAGCGGGTCCCAGCAGTGGGTCCCACACCTTGGGTCCCAGCAGCGGGGGTCCCAGCAGTGGGTCCCAGCAGTGGGTCCCACACCTTGGGTCCCAGCAGTGGGTCCCCAGCAGTGGGTCCCAGCAGTTGGGGTCCCAGCAGTGGGTCCCACACCTTGGGTCCCAGCAGTGGGTCCCAGCAGTGGGTCCCAGCAGTGGGGGTCCCACACCTTGGGTCCCCAGCAGTGGGTCCCACACCTTGGGTCCCCAGCAGTGGGTCCCACACCTTGGGTCCCCAGCAGTGGGTCCCAGCAGTGGGTCCCAGCAGTTTGGGTCCCAGCAGTTGGGGTCCCAGCAGTGGGTCCCAGCAGCGGGTCCCAGCAGTGGGTCCCAGCAGCGGGGGTCCCACACTTTGGGTCCCAGCAGTGGGTCCCAGCAGTGGGTCCCAGCAGTGGGTCCCAGCAGTGGGTCCCACACCTTGGGTCCCAGCAGCGGGGGTCCCACACTTTGGGTCCCAGCAGTGGGTCCCAGCAGTGGGTCCCAGCAGTGGGTCCCAGCAGTGGGTCCCACACCTTGGGTCCCAGCAGCGGGGGTCCCACACTTTGGGTCCCAGCAGTGGGTCCCAGCAGTGGGTCCCAGCAGTGGGTCCCAGCAGCGGGGGTCCCAGCAGTGGGTCCCAGCAGTGGGTCCCACACCTTGGGTCCCAGCAGCGGGTCCCCGCAGCGCCCACCTGGCGTAGCCGATGATGAGGCTCCCGAAGACGGTGCCGATCCCCGCCCCCGAGCCCGCCACGCCCACGGTGGCAGCGCCGGCCCCGATGAACTTGGCGGCCGTGTCGATGTCCCGGGACAGCGCCGTGCTCCGGAACGGCCGGGACAGCACCGGCAGGGACAGCTGGGGACAGCGACAGTCAGGGACAGGGACAGGGACAGCCAGGGACAGCGACAGTCAGGGACAGGGACAGGGACAGCCAGGGACAGCCAGGGACAGCTGGGGACAGCGACAGTCAGGGACAGGGGACAGTGACAGCCAGGGACAGCCAGGGACAGCTGGGGACAGCGACAGTCAGGGACAGGGACAGGGACAGCCAGGGACAGGGAGAGATCAGGGACAGGGGACAGGGACAGTCAGGGACAGCCAGGGATAGCTGGGGACAGCGACAGTCAGGGACAGGGACAGGGACAGGCAGGGACAGCCAGGGACAGGGAGAGATCAGGGACAGGGACAGGGACAGCCAGGGACAGCCAGGGACAGGGACACGGAGAGATCAGGGACAGGGGACAGGGACAGTCAGGGACAGCCAGGGACAGCTGGGGACAGCAACAGTCAGGGACAGGGACAGGGACAGGGACAGTCAGGGACAGGGAGAGATCAGGGACATGGGGACAGTCAGGGACAGCTGGGGACAGCGACAGTCAGGGACAGGGACAGGGACAGCTGGGGACAGCGACAGTCAGGGACAGGGACAGGGACAGGCAGGGACAGCCACGGACAGGGAGAGATCAGGGACATGGGGACAGTCAGGGACAGCTGGGGACAGGGACAGTCAGGGACAGGGACAGGGACAGTCAGGGACAGCCAGGGACAGCCAGGGACAGGGACAGCGACGGACAGGGAACAGTGACAGTCAGGGACAGAGGACAGGGAGAGCTCAGGGACACAGGGACAGCCAGGGACAGGGACAGATCAGGGACACCTGGGGACAGGGACAGCCAGGGACACGGGGAGAGGGAGAACTCAGGGACAGGGACACGGGGACAGCCAGGGACACCTGGGGACAGGAAGAGCTCAGGGACACCTGGGGACAGGGACAGGGCAGGGACAGCTCAGGGACACAGGGACAGCCAGGGACAGCCAGGGACAGGGCAGGAACACCTCAGGGCTGGCACCCAGCATGGCAAGGGGGCATTGGTCCTGATCAGCAGCAGGAGGATGGAGATGAAGGATGAAGGAGCAGGACGGGGATGAAGGAGGATGAGGACGGGGACGAAGGAGCAGGATGGGGATGGGGATAAGGGATCAGGATGGGGACGGAACCCAAGCCCACCCGTCTCACCTGGGCGCTCTCCTCAGGCCTGCTGAGCACAGCCACGGACACCGGCCTGGCCAGAGCCCGGGAGCAGCAGCGGAGCTGCAGGGACAGGACAGGGATGGGACAGGGACAGGGACAGGGGACAGGGACAGCGGGTCAGCCCTGCCCAAACATCCCCAGCACAGAGAGCCTGTTTCCAAAACCCAGCCCAAACCCCTGCACCCCCAAACCCAGCCCAAACCTCTCTGCACCCCCAAACCCAGCCCAAAGCCCCCTGCACCCCCAAACCCAGCCCAAAGCCCCCTGCACCCCTAAACCCAGCCCAAACCCCTGCAGGGGTCCCCAAACCCAGCCCAAAGCCCTGCAGGGACCCCCTGGGAGCAGAGATCAGCGTTCCCAACCCTCAGGAACCCCAGAGTTTTTGTGGAGTGCTGGAATGCCCCTAAAACATCCCAAACTGACACAAAACCCGGAACCCAGAGCGCTGTCAACGCAGGGGGCTCCTATTGCAGCCCCCTGGATCAACCCCACACCCCCCGGGCTGAGCACAGCCCCAGAAATTCCCCTTCTCCCACTTTTCCACGTGTTCTCCTCCTGGGAAGAAAGGGATTCCCATGGAAATCCCGTGGAAATCTGGGAATTCCTGCTGGGAGCAGCGCTGGGCCTGCAGCCGAGTGCCAGCCACTCACATGGTGTCACCAGAGGTCACCTTGTTCCCTTCTTGCCTAAAGCAGGCTCAAAACCCCGGGATCCCAGCTCAGCAGTGCCACAAATCCCAAATTCCTGTGGGAATTCCCAGGGAAGCACCTACCAGCGCCGGGGAGCTGAGGAGAGCCACGGGGGCCGGCATCCTGCTGGGTCTGCGGGGGAAAAGCACAGAAATGTCACAGGAATAACCCAAAGGGACAGGATCCGTGTCACACACAGGGACAGGATCCGTGTCACACACACACAGGAATAACCCAAAGGGACAGGATCCGTGTCACACACAGGGACAGGATCCGTGTCACACACAGGAATAACCCAAAGGGACAGGATCCGTGTCACACACAGGGACAGGATCCGTGTCACACACAGGGACAGGATCCGTGTCACACACACAGAGGAATAACCCAAAGGGACAGGATCCGTGTCACACACACACAGGAATAACCCAAAGGGACAGGATCCGTGTCACACACAGGGACAGGATCCGTGTCACACACAGGGACAGGATCCGTGTCACACACACACAGGAATAACCCAAAGGGACAGGATCCGTGTCACACACAGGGACAGGATCCGTGTCACACACAGGAATAACCCAAAGGGACAGGATCCGTGTCACACACAGGGACAGGATCCGTGTCACACACACACCACAGCTCCTCCGCTGTCCCCTCCGAGGGGCACCAGCCCCAGGGTCGTGTCCCCAAGATTTTGTCCCCAGGGTCGTGCCCCCAGGGATTTGTCCCACTGACCCTCTTGTGTCCCAAGGTTTTAACCCCACTGTGATCCCAACTGTCCCCAAAGGTTTCACCCAATTGTGTCCCCAAAACTTTAATCCCATAGTCACTGTCCCCAAGGTTGTGTCCCCAGGGATTTGTCCCACTGACCCCAGCGTGTCCCCAAGGCTTTAACCCCACTGTCCCCAAAGCTTTAACCCCACCGTGTCCCCAAATGTCCCCAGGGTCCTGTCCCCATGGATTTGTCCCACTGACCCTCTTGTGTCCCAAGGTTTTAACCCCACTCTGTCCCCAGCTGTCCCCAAAGGTTTAATCCCATAGTCACTGCCCCCAAGGCTTTGTCCCCAAGGTTTTAACCCCAATGTCCCCAAGGCTTTGTCCCCAGCCATGTCCCTAGCTGTCCCCAAGGCTTTAACCCCAGTGTCCCCAGCTGTCCCCAAAGGTTTCACCCAATTGTGTCCCCAAAGGTTTAATCCCACAGTGACTGTCCCCAAGGTTTTGTCCCCAAACCTTTAACCCAGCTGTGTCCCTGACTGTCCCCAAGGCTTTAACCCCAGTGTCCCCAGCTGTCCCCAAAGGTTTCACCCAATTGTGTCCCCAAGGTTTTAATCCCACTGTGACTGTCCCCAAGGCTTTGTCCCCAAGGTTTTTACCCCAGTGTCCCCAACTGTCCCCAAAGGTTTCACCCCACTGTGTCCCCAAGGTTTTAATCCCACAGTGACTGTCCCCAAGGCTTTGTCCCCAAGGTTTTAACCCCAGTGTCCCCAAAGCTTTAACCCCACTGTGTCCCCAAAGCTTTAACCCCACTGTGTCCCTAAGCTTTTAACCCCAGCGTGTCCCTGACTGTCCCCACCGTGTCCCTAGGGTTTTAACCCCTCCATGTACCTGATTGTCCCCAAAGTTTTAACCCTCCCGTGTCCCCAAGGCTTTAACCCGCCATGTCCCCGACCCTCCCCAAGTCTTTAACCCCCTCGTGTCCGTGTCCCCGACCCTCCCCAAGTCTTTAACCCCCTCGTGTCCGTGTCCCCGACCCTCCCCAAAGCTTTAACCCCCTCGTGTCCGTGTCCCCGACCGTCCCCAAAGCTTTAACCCCCTCGTGTCCGTGTCCCCGACCCTCCCCAAGTCTTTAACCCCCTCGTGTCCGTGTCCCCGACCCTCCCCAAGTCTTTAACCCCCTCGTGTCCCTGACTGACCCCCCCCGTGTCCCCAAGTCTTTAACCCCTCCATCCCCCCCGTGTCCCCGGCTGTCCCCCAGCCCTCACCCTCCCCTCCCTCCCCCCTCCCCGTGAACCCCCGCTCGCTGCCTCCCCTGGCTCCCTCGCGGCTCCCCGAGCGCATGGCAGGCGCAGGGCCCGGCGGGGCCGCTGGGGGCCGGGCGGGGCCGCTGGGACCGGGCGCACCTGGGGCTCCGCTCGGGCCGGCGGCGGCGGCGCCTCTGTGGGCAGCGTCACCTTGGCCGTGTCCCCGCCGGCGTCCTCCGCGCCCATTGGCTGCCGCCGCGCGCGCGCGCCCGCGCCCGCCCTCCCCATTGGCCGGCCGCCGAGGAAGCCCCGCCCCCCCGCATCCGGGGCACGGAGATGGGGGAATGGAGGGAGGGCGGTGATTGGTGGGCTGGGGAGGGTGGGAGCGCGGTGATTGGGTGAGGCGGGTGTCAATCTGGCAGGGGGCGGGTCGGGATGGGGAAAAGGGCGGGAGGGGAGGGGAGGGGATTTGGGATTTGGGATTTGGGATTTGGGATTTGGGATGGGGATTTTGGGATCTGGGATGGGGATTTGGGATTTGGGGTTTGGGATGGGGATTTGGGATGGGGATTTGGGATTTGGGGTTTGGGATGGGGATTTGGGATGGGGATTTGGGATTTGGGATTTGGGGTTTGGGATTTGGGATGGGGATTTGGGATTTGGGATTTGGGATTTGGGGTTTGGGATTTGGGATGGGGATTTGGGATGGGGATTTGGGATTTGGGGTTTGGGGTTTGGGATGGGGATTTGGGGATTGGGGATTTGGGTTCTGGAATCGGGATTTGGGATGGGGATTTGGGATTTGGGGTTTGGGATGGGGATTTGGGATGGGGATTTGGGATTTGGGGTTTGGGATGGGGATTGGGGTTTGGGATTTGGGATCTGGGATCTGGGATCTGGGATGGGGATTTGGGATGGGGATTGGGGTTTGGGATTTGGGATGGGGATTGGGGTTTGGGATTTGGGATTTGGGGTTTGGGATTTGGATTTTTTTGGGGGGGGAATTTTGGGATGCTCAGAGCCCCTCCCCGATCCCACGGAGAGAAATTCCAATATTCCAGCAAGAGAAAATCCTTTATTTCGGGAAGGGAATTCCATGGAAATCCTGGAGCTACGCGGCCCTGCTGAGGAAAAACCCAAAATTCCCAAAAATCCCCCGGAATTTCCATTTAAAAAACCCCCAAAAATCCCCCCAATTTCCATTAAAAAACCACCCCGAAATATTTTAAAGGGTTTTTAAAAATGGGATTTTTAAAAAGGGGAATTTAATAAAAGGGAATTTTAAAAAAGGGGATTTAAAAAGGGAATTTTAAAAAGGGAATTTTTGAAGGGATTTCCTGCAGGACAGAGCTCAGGGTTCTGGGATTTTCCTGGGATTCTGCTCCTCCCATTTTCCCAGAATTATCCAGATCCCAAATATCTTATTCCCAATTTTCATATTATTTTAAATTTTTTTGTGTTTTTTTGGGGTGGTTTTGTGAGGTTTTTTGGTTTTGTTTTGGTTTGTTTGTTTGTTTGTTTTTTTAGTGGGAATTACCCAAAATAATTGTGGAAACTCAATCAAAACCCAAAATCCTGAGTTTGGGTTGGAAAAATCCCAAATCCCATCCTTCTTTGGGCACTCCCAAGGGGAAAAAAATTCCCAAAAAACCTCGAATTTGGGGGGATTTGGGGCATTTTGGGCACTCACGTGGCCCCGCAGCGCTCGCCCGACTTCAGCCGGGTCAGGAACTCCTGCTCCAAAAACTCCCCCAAAATTTCCAGAGCTGGAAAACTGCAGAGAAAAAAAAATAAAATTCAGTGAAAATGGAATTAAAGAGGAAAAAATTCCCGATTTTCATGTCCTAAATTCGGAGGGATTTTGTTGGGTTTTAATATTTCTCGCTGGGGTAACGACCCCGAAAATGTGAATTTTGTCTGGAAATTCGTGGGGTTTTGGGAATCCCAGGGTGGGGTTTGGCCCCAAAAGGGGAAAAAAGCTGGAAAAACAACAAATCCCCCCAAATTCCATAAAAAACGACAACCAAAAAATCCCAAAATTCTGTGAAAAAACCCAACAAATCCCCAAATTTCTGTGCAAAACACAACAAAATCTGCGAATTCTGTGAAAGAAGCAAATAAATCCTCTAAATTGTGTAAATCCCCCCAAAATCTCCACAAATTTTGTATAAAATCCAAATAAATCCCCTCAAATCCCATTTTAAAAAACCCCAAAATACCCAGAAATTCTGTACAAATCCCCAAATTCCATTTAAAAAACACCAACAAATCCCCAACAAATCCCCAAATTCCATTAAAAAACCCCAAAATATCCTGAATTTCCACAAAACCCCAAAATCCCAACAAGTCCCCAAATTCCATTTTAAAAAGCAAAAAAACCTCCCCAATTTCCATTAAAACCCGAACAAATCCCCAAATCCCATTAAAAAACCCCAGAAAAATCCCCCCAATTTCCATAAAAATCTCAACAAATTCCCAAATTCCATTAAAAAACCCGTAAAAATTCCAATTTCCATTAATATCCCAACAAGTGCCCAAATTCCATTTAAAAAACCACCCCCAAATATCCCGAATTTCCACAAAAACCCCAAAAAAATCCCCAAATTCCACTAAAAAAACCCCAAAAATCCCCCCCAATTCCCATTAAAAATCCCAACAAATCCCCAAATTCCATTAAAAACACCCCAAAATCTCCCAAATTTCCCCCAGTTCCCCCATCCCGATCTCCCCCCGCCTCGCCTCTGCTTTTCCCGGATTTTCCGGAGCCATTCCCGGAAATCTTCGGCTCCCGGCGCCCCCAGGTCCGATCTTCCCCCATCCCCGGCCTCGCTCCCGGGGTCGCTGGAAAGGAAAACCGGGAAAATCCCAAAATTCCAGCCGAGGCTGCCCCAACGTCGCTTCTCCAAAATCCCGCTCCGAGGAGGGAAAACTCCACGGATTTGGGGAAAAATGGGAAAATCCCAATCCCGGTGTTGGCCGAGGGAAAAACAGCCGGGATTGGGAATTTGGGGATTTGGGGAAATTGGGAATTCAGGAAATATGGAATTTGGGGATTTGGGAATTAGGGAATTTGGGGATTCTGGAATTGGGGAATTTGGGATTGGGGGGTTTGGGAATTCAGGAAATAGGGAATTTGGGGATTTAGGAATTGGGGAGTTTGGGAATTTGGGAATTGAGGAGTTTGAGAATTGGGGGAATTGGGAATTCAGGCATTTGGGGATTCAGGAATTGAGGAATATGGGAATTGGGGAATCCAGGAATCTGGGGATTCAGGAATTGGGGAAATTGGGAACTGGGGATTCAGGAATTGGGGCACGTGGGAATTGGGGATTTGGGAATTGGGGAACTGGGAATTGGGGACTGGGGATTTGGGAATTTGGAAATTGGGAATTGGAAACTGGGGATTGGGGAACTGGGGATTTGGGAAGTGGGGAAAGGGATTTGGGAAGTGGGAAATGTGGGATTTGGGAATTTGAGAATTCAGGAACTGGGAATTGGGGAACTGGGATTCGGGAATTGGGGAACTGGGAATTTGGGAATCGGGATTCGTGAATTGGGAATTCAGGAACTGGGGTTCGGGGACTGGGGATTGGGGATTGGGGATTTGGGAATCGGGATTGGGGAATTGGGAATTCAGGAACTGGGGTTCGGGGACTGGGGACTGGGGAACCGGGATTGGGGAATTGGGAATTCGGGAATTCGGGAATTCGGGAATGGGGAGCGGGCTCACGCGCTGTCCCTCTCGCGCCGCTCCAGCAGCCAGCGCACGAAGCTGCGGCCCAGCGCGCGCTCCACGCTGCGGCTGTAGTCGCTGGCCAGCGCCGCCTCCGAGTACCGGCGCCGCACCGGCACCGGAACCGGCACCGGAACCGAGCCCGGCACCGGAACCGAGCCCGGCACCGGCACCGCCGCCGCGCCGGGCCTGCGGGACCGGCACCGCTCAGCCCGCGGGTACGGGAATGGGGTCAGCTCATCCCGGGATGGGGTCAGCTCATCCCAGGATGGGGTCAGCTCATCCCAGGGGAGATCCCGGGAGATCCCGGGATGGGGTCAGCCCGGTCAGGGGTCCCGGGAGATCCCGGGATGGGGTCAGCTCATCCTGGGATGGGGGTCAGCCCGGCCAGGGGTCCCGGGGAGATCCCGGGTCAGCTCATCCCGGGATGGGGTCAGCTCATCCCAGGGGAGATCCCGGGAGATCCCGGGATGGGGTCAGCCCGGCCCAGGGGAGATCCCGGGAGATCCCGGGTCAGCTCATCCCGGGATGGGGTCACTGCTCATCCCGGGGTTTGGGCTGAGAGCCGATCCCATTGGGATTTGGTCACTCCCGATCCCATTGGGATTTGGTCACTCCCGATCCCATTGGGATTTGGTCACTCCCGATCCCATTGGGAGACCCCTGGACACATTCCCAGTTCCCTGCCCACCGTGGTGCCATTCCCAGTTCCCGGGGCCATTCCCGTTCCCGGTGCCATTCCCGGTTCCCGGTGCCATTCCCGGTTCCCTGCTCACCCCGGTGCCATTCCCGGTTCCCGGGGCCATTCCCGTTCCCGGTGCCATTCCCGTTCCCGGTGCCATTCCCGGTTCCCCGCTCACCCCGGGGCCATTCCCGGTTCCCGGTGCCATTCCCGGTTCCCAGTGCCATTCCCGGTTCCCGGTGTCATTCCCGGTTCCCCGCTCACCCCGGGCTCTCCTCCGCGCACATCACGCCCAGCCCGGCCAGCAGCAGCGGCAGCGCCCACAGGGACCTCAGGGACATTTCCCGGGCGGAATTCCTCGGGATAACCGGGATAACGAGCGGGATAACCGGGATAACGAGCGGGATAACCACCGGGATAACCGGGAGCTGCAGCGAATCCAGCGGGATCGGGCTGGGAATTCCCCCCGTGCCACGAAGCTCCCGCCCCTGGCAGCCGAATCCGTCCTTCCCAAAATCCTCCCAAACTCCTTCCCAAAATCCTCCCAAACTCCTTCCCAAAATCCTCCCAAACTCCTTCCCAAACTCCCAAAGCTCCTTCCCAAACTCCCATTTCCCCAGAATTCCCATTCCCCCAGAATTCCCATTCCCCCAGAATTCCCATTTTCCCAGAATTTCTCACCTCCCCAGAATTCCCATTTTCCCAGAATTTCTCACCTCCCTGTGCGGATTCCCGGCAGCTCTGCAGCCCCGGGGCCGCTCGGGGCCGTTTTTATCCCGATTCCAGAGGGTGACCAGGAAATCCAGGCGGGAATTGGAGCAATTCCCGCAGGAAATCGCCTCGGGAATTATTGACATTAACGGCAATTAAACATTTCTGCCTCAGGGCGTTAATCAGGCTGTTCCAGCCCTAATTCCATGGAAAAAAACCCCCCAGAATTCCCATTTTTTTCTAGGGAAAAACCCCAGCCTGCTCCTTCTCGGTGAAATCCTCGGATCCTGTCGCAAATCCAGGGATCTGCCAGCCCCAAATCCAGAATTTCCTCCCCAAAAATGGGAGCTGCAAAAGGAGATTTGGGATGGAGAGGGGCAGATCCAGTGTGGGATTGAAAAATCCCAGTTTGGGATTCCCAAATCCCAGTTTGGGATTGCCAGATCCCAGTTTGGGATTGCCAGATCCCAGTTTGGGATCCTCTTTTGGGATTCCCAAATCTCTTTATGGAATTGCCACGGATACCCCGTTCCCGGATCCCAGATCCCATTCCCAATCCCAGATCCCTTCCTGCTCCATGGATATCCCATTCCCAAATCCCAAATCCCATCTCCCAATCCCACCCTGTTCCCTGGATATCCCATTCCCATTCCCATATCCCATTCCCTGGAAATCCCATTCCCTGGAAATCCCATTCCCTGGATATCGCATTCCCATTCCCATTCCCCATTCCCATTCCCTGGATATCCCATTCCCATTCCCATTCCCATTCCCATTCCCATTCCCGTTCCCATTCCCATTCCCCATTCCCATTCCCATATCCCATTCCCATTCCCTGGATACCCGGTTCCCAGGGAACCCCGGATCCCGAGGAGCCTCCGGGGTGATTAATTGGGGTAATTAGTGCCTAATTACCCTCCGGGGAGCCAATTAACCCCGCTCCCTTCCGAGGCCCGGCTGGAAAAGCGGGAATGTTGATCCCGGGATCGTTCCGGCCATCCCGCTTTGCCCGGAGTTAATGGCGTGAGGAATTTCCAGCTGGAGCCCCGGAAACCCCCAGGTTGTTTTTGGGGGGTTGTTTCAGGGTTGTTTTTGGGTTGTTTTAGGGTTGTTTTGGGGTTGTTTTGGGGTTGTTTTTGGGGTTGTTTTTGGGGTTGTTTTGGGGTTGTTTTTGGGGTTGTTTTGGGGTTGTTTTTGGGGGTTGTTTTTGGGGTTGTTTTTGGGGTTGTTTTAGGGTTGTTTTTGGGGTTGTTTTGGGGTTGTTTTGGGGTTGTTTTGGGGTTGTTTTGGGGTTGTTTTTGGGGTTGTTTTTGGGGGTTGTTTTTGGGGTTGTTTTTGGGGTTGTTTTAGGGTTGTTTTTGGGGTTGTTTTGGGGTTGTTTTGGGGTTGTTTTGGGGTTGTTTTTGGGTTGTTTTTGGGGTTGTTTTGGGGTTGTTTTTGGGGTTGTTTTTGGGGTTGTTTCGGGGTTGTTTTGGGGTTGTTTTGGGGTTGTTTCGGGGTTGTTTTTGGGGTTGTTTTGGGGTTGTTTTTGGGGTTGTTTTTGGGGTTGTTTTGGGGTTGTTTTGGGGTTGTTTTGGGGTTGTTTCGGGGTTGTTTTTGGGGTTGTTTCGGGGTTGTTTTTGGGGTTGTTTTTGGGGTTGTTTTTGGGGGTTGTTTTGGGGTTGGTTTTGAGGTTGTTTTAGGGATTGTTTTGGGGTTGGTTTTGGGGTTGTTTTTGGGGTTGTTTTGGGGTTCTTTTGGGGTTGGTTTTGGGGTTGTTTTTGGGTTGTTTTTGGGATTGTTTTGGGGTTGTTTTTGGGTTGTTTTTGGGGTTGTTTTGGGGTTGTTTTGGGGTTCTTTTGGGGTTGGTTTTGGGGTTGTTTTTGGGTTGTTTTTGGGATTGTTTTGGGGTTGTTTTTGGGTTGTTTTTGGGGTTGTTTTTGGGGTTGTTTTGGGGTTGTTTTTGGGGTTGTTTTTGGGGTTGTTTTGGGGTTGTTTTGGGGTTGTTTTTGGGGTTGTTTTTGGGTTGTTTTTGGGGTTGTTTTTGGGGTTGTTTTTGGGGTTGTTTCGGGGTTGTTTCGGGGTTGTTTCGGGGTTGTTTTTGGGGTTGTTTTTGGGGTTGTTTCGGGGTTGTTTCGGGGTTGTTTTTGGGGTTGTTTTTGGGGTTGTTTTTGGGGTTGTTTTGGGGTTGTTTTTGGGGTTGTTTTGGGGTTGTTTTTGGGGTTGTTCTCCAAGGCTTTTCCAGGGATTCTCCAAGGCTTTTCCAGGGGTTCTCTCTGGGTTCTCCAAGGCTTTTCCAGGGGTTCTCTGTGGGTTCTCCAAGGCTTTTCCAGGGGTTCTCTGTGGGTTCTCCAAGGCTTTTCCAGGGGTTCTCTGTGGGTTCTCCAAGGCTTTTCCAGGAGTTCTCTCTGGGTTCTCCAAGGCTTTTCCAGGGATTCTCCAGGGGTTCTCCAAGGCTTTTCCAGGGATTCTCCAAGGCTTTTCCAGGGGTTCTCCAAGGCTTTTCCAGGAGTTCTCTGTGGGTTCTCCAAGGCTTTTCCAGGAGTTCTCTCTGGGTTCTCCAAGGCTTTTCCAGGGATTCTCCAGGGCTTTTCCAGGGGTTCTCTGTGGGTTCTCCAAGGCTTTTCCAGGAGTTCTCTCTGGGTTCTCCAAGGCTTTTCCAGGAGTTCTCTCTGGGTTCTCCAAGGCTTTTCCAGGAGTTCTCTCTGGGTTCTCCAAGGCTTTTCCGGGGGCTCTCCAGGGGCTCTCCAGGGCTCACAATTTTGGTCGTTATCCCACGAATCCCGTCGGTCATTCCCAGCAAAAGCCACGGGAGAACGTCGGGAGAGGAGGAGCCGCTGTGGGTGGGAGGTTGTGGGAAGGCGGCTCCGGGCGGCATTCCCAGGATCCCGGGCTGTCATTCCCAGATGGCGCAGCGCAAGATCCGGGACATCCTGGCGCACGTGAAGCAGCAGCACCAGAAGGGCCACGGCGGCCAGAGCCAATCCCGGAGGAAATAGGGAACCCCGGAGGCCAAATCCCGGGAAAACGACACGGCACGGCCGGGCCGGGCTCCGAGAGCTGGGAATCAGCAGGGAGACAGGGATGGGGATCCGCAGGGATCGGGAATGGGCAGGGATGGGAATGGGCAGGGATGGGAATGGAAAGGGATGGGAATGGACAGGGATGGGAATGGACAGGGATCGGGAATGGACAGGGATTGGGAATGGACAGGGATTGGGAATGGGCAGGGATCAGGAATGGACAGGGATTGGGAATGGACAGGGATTGGGAATGGACAGGGATGGGAATGGACAGGGATGGGAATGGACAGGGATGGGAATGGAAAGGGATTGGGAATGGACAGGGATGGGAATGGACAGGGATTGGGAATGGGCAGGGATTGGGAATGGACAGGGATTGGGAATGGACAGGGATTGGGAATGGACAGGGATTGGGAATGGACAGGGATGGGAATGGACAGGGATGGGAATGGACAGGGATGGGAATGGAAAGGGATTGGGAATGGACAGGGATGGGAATGGAAAGGGATGGGAATGGACAGGGATTGGGAATGGGCAGGGATTGGGAATGGACAGGGATTGGGAATGGACAGGGATCGGGAATGGGCAGGGATTGGGAATCCACAGGGATGGGGAATGTGCAGGGATGGGGATGGACAGGGATTGGGAATGGAAAGGGATGGGAATGGACAGGGATTGGGAATCCACAGGGATTGGGAATGGACAGGGATTGGGAATGGACAGGGATGGGAATGGACAGGGATTGGGAATGGGCAGGGATGGGGATCCGCAGGGATCGGGAATGTGCAGGGATGGGAATGGACAGGGATTGGGAATGGGCAGGGATGGGAATGGACAGGGATGGGAATGGACAGGGATGGGAATGGACAGGGATGGGAATGGACAGGGATGGGAATGGACAGGGATGGGAATGGACAGGGATGGGGAATGGACAGGGATTGGGAATCCACAGGGATTGGGAATCCATACGGATCAGGAATCACTTCCACAGGGATTGGGAATTTCAACCCCCAGCGGAATTGGGAATTCCATTGGGAATGGAACACCAGACATTTTCCCTCATTTTTCCCAATTTCCCCTTTTTTTCTCATTTTTCCCAATTTTCTCTATTTTTTACCAATGAAAATTCCCACTGTGGAAATGCTCACCTTTCCTCATAATGAGGAAAATTAATCCTGGAAAAAACTTTCTCTTTTCCCTTTGGGAACAGCAATAAAACCACCCAAAAATTCCCCAAAAAAAACCCCAAAAATGGGTAAAAGGGAAAAAAATCCCCTTTTTTTGTGAAAAAAACATGGAATTCCTCAACTCCATAATCATAATTTGGGAAATCTGTGCAGGAGGGATTGGGGAGAGCTGGGCTCCTCATTCCCAAACCCATCCAGCCTGGAAAAAATTCCCAAAAATTTAAGGGATAAAAATATTTGGTTTTTTTCCTGATTTAAGGGAAAAAAAAAAAAATCCCCAAATTCCTCATTTCTGTGGGAAATTCCCAGTTCCCAAGGGAGAAAAATGTGGATTTTAGGAATGGCAGCGGGCGCTGATTCCAGGGTGGGGTTGGAAGGATTTGGGATTTTGGGAATATTTTGGGAAGTGCCCGAAGCTGCTGCTCCCCACCCAGGGCTGGGCTCCCGGAATTCCAGCCCCAAAAATGGGGATTTCCCGGGGTTTTCCCCCAAAATGGGGAGGACGGGAAGGGCAAATTGGGATGGAATTGGAGGAAAAGCTGGGAACGACGGGGAAAAATGAGAATTCGGGAGAAAAAGGAAAATTTGGGATGAGTTTGGAGGGACGGGAATGGCGGAAGGAAAGCTGGGATGTTCCCACGTGAAAAAGTGGGAATTTGGGGCAAAGTGGGAAAAATGTGGGGAAAAAAAGTGAAATCGGGATGAATTTTGAGGGAGGAGGGTGATGGGAGGATTCCCAGAAAAGACTAAAAATTGGGAATTTGGGGGAAAAAAAAAGGGAAAGTGGGATGAATTCTGAGGGAGGATGGAAGGGCTCCCAAATGGGGTTAAAAAGTGGGAATTTGGGAGAGAAAAAGTGAAAGTGGGAGGAGATTTTCGGGTGGGAGTGATGGGAGGAAAATCGGGATGAGACAAAAAATTTGGGAATTGGGGCCAAAGGCGGCCCCGGCCATTGGCCGTGGATTGAACGGAGCCCAGGCGGGAATTCCGGGGAATCCTCCCAAAAAAGCGCCTGGAAAAGCAGGAAAAGCAGATCCAGGGAATTCCCTGGAATTCTGCCAATCCAGGGCGACAAAAAAAAACCCGGGAATGACAAAAAACCACAAAAAAAGCTCAAAAAAAGCTCAAAAAAAGCTACCTCAGGTGCGATTACCTCAGCTATGGGATATTCTGATTTTTTGGGGCTGTTTTCACTTTATTTTGGGGTTTTTTCGGGGCTTTTCGCTGATATTTTATATAAGAGGTGCTAACGGGGAGATTTTATTTTTTTAATGAAAAAGAGAAAAAAAAAAGAGAATTTGTTGGAATTTTTTTAATTTTTAAAATAGAAGAATCCCGGCATTCCGGAGAGAACGTCGGGAATTCTGGACCTAGTGGAAAAGATGGCAGCAGCTTCCTTATTTTTGATATTTTTATGGAATTTTTCTGCCCTTTCCCAGAGGAATTTCAGCTCTCAGGCATCGTCGCTCTCCAAAAAAATCCGGGAAAATTCCAAATTCCATTTTCCCAGTGGAAAAAACTTGAATTTTTTTCCCTTCTTTTTGTTTTTCCTTTTTAAAAAAAGGAAAAATCATTTTTTAAAAAGGAAAAATCATTTCTTAAAAAGGAAAAATCATTTTTAAAAGGAAAAAATAATCTAGAGGAAAAAAAAAGAAAAAAGTAATTAAAAAGAAAATAATATCTTAAAAATAGGGGAAAAAAGGCTTAAAAATATTCAAAATAATTTAAAAATACATAGGAGGAGGGAGAGTAATTAATTAATTAAGGGATGAATTCCTTCGTTAGGCGGGAGCCCACCCAGCCCAGCCTCTCCCTGCTCCAGAACCTCACAGCTGATTGTTCCTGGGGAAATCCCAATTTTTGGGTCAAATCCCAATTTTTCTTGGTCAAATCCCAATTTTTGGGTCAAATCCCAATTTTTCTTGGTCAAATCCCAATTTTTCTTGATAAAATCCGCTTTTTCCTTGGTGAAATCCCGATTTTTCTCAGTAAAATCCTTTTTTTTTTCCCCATTTTTTTTAAATCCAAATTTTTGGATGAAACGTTCAGCAAAAAAAAATTCCCAAATTTCCCAAAGGAGCCAATTTTGGGGCTGTTTCCCCCCATCCCCATCCCGAATATTTGGGATTGGGGAATGTGGGATCCCCCCTCCGGCGGGGGGGGGAGCGCTGAGCTTTTATTCCCAAAAAAAATTTTTGGGAATAAAATGAAAGGAGCCGGATTTGGGCTCGGCAGCTCCCGTCCCTCGGGGGCGTTTTCCCGGTTTTCCTTGGAATTTTTCCCAGGGAAAACGGGTTGGAATACTTGAAATTCCCGTTCCCGGCAAATCCCCATCCCAAATTTTCCCTCCCCATTCCGAGGAAATCCGGGAGCAGCCGTTCCCAAATCCCGTCGCTGGGATCTCTGGGAAGATCTCGACCCAAATTCCCAAAAATTCCGGGAATTTTCGCTGCTTTTCCCGCCCTTTCCCCATCCCCGCGTCCTCTCGGCGCTGTCGGAATTCCGAGGGGGAATTCCCAGAGGGAAAATTAATTTATATCCAAGAGATTCGTGGGAAGGAAGAGACCTCGGAGCATCTCCCGCTCTTCGCTGGAAAAAGCTGGAAAATCGGGAAAAGCAGGAAAATGGGAATGAGATGGATCCGGAATGGAATGGAAAAAACGGGAAAAATTCCCTAAAATCAGCAGGAAAATGGGAATGAGATGGATCCGCCTCTCGGGGTGAATTAAATCCGGGAAATCCGCGGGATCGACCGGAAGCAGGCGGGAATTCATCCTCAGGAATCCGCGATCGTCTCCTCGGACGCGCATCCGGATCCAGAATTCCTTGGAATTCCAGGAGCAAACTCGGCCTTGAGCCAGGACCCCGCTGCTCCAGGTTTGGGATCCGTGAAATCCCGGGAATCAGGAGGGGAGCGGGAGATGATTCCGAGAGTCTGGAATGTGCAGCGGTGCCCACGGAGCCGGGAATGATCCTGGAATGATCCTGGAATGATCCTGGAATGATCCCAGGATGCTCTGGGAATGATCCTGGAATGATCCGAATGATCCTGGGAATGATCCTGGAATGATCTGAGAATGATCCTGGAATGATCCTGGAATAATCCCAGGACAATCCTGGGAATCACCCTGGGAACAATCCTGGAATGGTCCCAGAACAATCCCAGAATTATCCTGGAATGATCCCAAGAATTATCCTGGAATGATCCTGGAATGATCTGAGAATGATCCTGGAATGATCCCAGGACAATCCTGGGAATGACCCCAGGAACGATCCGGGAATGGTCCCGGAATGATCCGGGAATGATCCCAGAACGATCCCAGAACAATCCCGGACTGGTCCTGGAATGATCCCAAGAATTATCCTGGAATGATCCCAGGAATGATCCTGGAATGATCCCAAGAATTATCCTGGAATGATCCTGGAATGATCCCGGGAATGATCCCAAGAATTATCCTGGAATGATCCCAGGAACGATCCTGGAATGATCCTGGAATGATCCCAGGATTCCTCATCCACAACCAATCCCGATTTTTTATCTACCTCTTAGCCATAGGTGACTCTAGGTAGGGGCGACTCCCCGGGCGTAGTTTTAGGGAGAAAAAGAAAATTAAATTAAAAAAAAAATAAAAAAAATTTAAAAAAAAAAGCTTAAAAAAAAAAGTTTTAAAAAAGTAAAAAAAAAAAATCTACACTTTTTCCAAAGAAAACGTTCTTTTACAAAAAAATAGGATTTTAAAAACCTAGGATTTAAAAAAAAATAGGATTTATGGGATTGCTTTCCCTCAGGGAAAGTTGATTTTTAGTCCTTGGAAGCTCCAGACCTCACCAGTCCCAGATTTGGGCTGTGACTGATTTTATTTTTATTTTTATTTTTATTTTTATTTTTATTTTTATTTTTGTCTTTATTTTTAATACTCGATTTTTGTTTTGTTTTGTTTTTCCTTGGATTTTTCCTCCTCCCCTCTCACCCCTCCGGCCTCCCGCAGGACTGGGGGAATCCCAGCTGATAATTTGGGTTTTTTTCCTATTTTTCCATTGGTTTGGCTTTTTTTTGGGTGATGGCAGCAGGGGGGGAGGGGGTGGAGCTGAATTTTGGGAGCATCCAAAGGTGCTGCTTTTCCCAGGAAATTTCAGGCTCTTTAGGTAAAAATTGTGATTTCTGGGGTGTCGTTTTGCCTCTTTTTTGGGTTATTTTCACCTTTTTTGCCCCTCTTACCTCTCCTGATCCACGTCCTTCCCTTTTCCCGGGATTTGGGATGGATGCGGGCTCCGTTCCTTTTCCGGGGAGGAGGGTTTTCCTTAGTATTTTAATTTTTTTTGGGCCACAAATCGCTTTATTTCCACTGTTTCGCTGTGAAAAAATAAAAGAGCAAAAACAGAGAAAGAAGCAAAAAAATAAAAATAAAAAAAATTCCAAGTGTTTGTGTGGATTTGTGGGATTGGGGCGGGAAAAGGGGGAAAAGAAAAAATAAAGGGGATATGTAAAATTAAAAGGGAGAAAATAGAGGGGAAACAGGAAAATAAAAGAGGAAAAATGGGAGGAAAAAAAATAAGGGGAGAAACTGAAAAAAAAGAAATTGAGGGGAAAATAAAGAAAAAATAGAGAGGAAAGAGAAATAATGGAGGTAATAAAGGGAAAAGGGATCAATATAGGGAAATTAGGAAATATAGGGGGAAATGGAAGAGACATAAAGGGAAATAGAGGAAAAAACTTTGAAAAATTGAAAATAGAGGGGGAAAATAAGGGGAAGGGAAGAAGAAAAGGAGGAAAAGAGGATAAATAGGAAAAGAAAGAAGAACTGGAGGAGAAAAAGGAATAAAAAGAGGAAAATGGACGGGAAATTGAGAAATTAAGGGAAAACGGATTGCAGATGAAAAATAAATGGGGAAATGTTAAAGGAGAAATAGAAAGTTAAATGAAGGGAAATGGTGGTGGGGGAATAAAATAAAGGGGAAATAGAGAAATAAAATGGGGGAAAAACGGCAAATAGAGCAGGAAAAAGAAATAAAAGGGGGATAAGGAAAGGGAATAGAGGAAAAACAGATGAATAAATGGAAAATGGAGTGGAAAATAAATAAAGCGGGAAATAGAGAAAAACAGAGAAAGAAAGGGGGAGAAATAAAGGAAAAACCCCAGGGGAATTAAGGCAGAAATAAGTTTAAAAATCATAAAAAATGAGTTTAAAAAGCCAAAAATAAAGGCGGCAATCAGCGTGCCGGGCACGAGGGCTGCAGGAGGGGCCGGCGCGGGGGGGGAACGGCGGCGGCCGCGGGATGCCGGGGGGGTTGGAGGGGCGGGGATGCCGGGAATTGCCGGGATTCCCGGGAATTCCGGGATTCCGGGAATTCCGGGAATTCCGGGATCCCGGGAGCGCCGCGCCCCGCGGCCGAGCACAGGGAGGCGGCGCGGCGGCTCCCGCTACACCCAGCGGTCCCATGGTGTAATGGTTAGCACTCTGGACTTTGAATCCAGCGATCCGAGTTCAAATCTCGGTGGGACCTCGCGTCTCTTTTTGCCGGCGGCCGCCGCCGCGGGGCCGAGAACGGGCGAGGAAAGGAGAGGAGAGGAGCGGAGAACGGGGAGAGACCGCGGGGGCCGCCCCGGGAGCGCCGCGCCCGCCCCGGGCCCGCCGAGCTCCATTTTGTGCGGGGGCGCCCGCGCGTCACGGCGCAGGCGCGGGGGAAAGACGGCTGATGGAAGCCCGAGGGCGCTCCCCGTGTTCCGCCGCTGATTGGCTGAGCGGCGTGTCACTCTGGAAAGCCTGTATTTCTATTGGCTCGCTGCGCGCTTCGCCCCGCCTTTCACCGGCGAGGCGCGGAGCCCTCCGGGGAGATTCGCCGTCTCGGTTTTCCATCGCTGATTGGCTGTTCGGTCTGTCACTCTCACATGCTCTTATTTTTATTGGCTGAGCGCGCTTTTTGCACCGCCTCCTTCTTCCACAATCCATATCCCCCGGAGGGGCTTCGCGCTCTCCGTTTCCCACCTCTGATTGGCCGTATCTACTGTCACTCTCTCAACATCGCATTTCTATTGGCTGAGACCTTACTCTGCACCGCCTCCCACTTCAGCGAGCCCCCAGCAGCGGGTCCGCGCCCTCCGTCCTCCGCCGCTGATTGGCTGAGCGGATGTCACTCCGCCAACGGCGCGTTGCTATTGGCTGGGAGCGCGCTTCGGCCCGCCCCCCCAGCAGCGCGGAGCCCTCATCATGGCGGGTTCGCCCCGGATCCCTCAGAGGGGGCTTAGGCGGCCCTGACGCACCTTCCGGCCGTTTAACGGCGATTAACGGGACAATCCCTCCGGCCACAGCCCGGTTATCGCCGGGATTAGGGGCAGCTCAGGCCCCGGGGGGTCTGATCGCCTCAAAGCCGCGACAGGAAAATCTGGTTTTTAATTCTTTTTTTAACCTGGATAGCCCGACATGGCCTTGGAGCGGTGCCCAGGAGAAGAAGCGGCGCCTTTGGGTGCGCCCCAAGTGAATTTTGGAGCATCTCGCGTTCGGCTCCGTCACCCCCCAAAAAAACCACAAGCGCCATCGAAAAATAGGATTCTGCACTCCCAAAAAATCCCCCCCCCAAAAAAAACCCAAAAACAAACAAACCCCAAACAAACAAACAAAAAACCTAAATAAAGCCCCAAAACAAAGCAAAAAACAACCATAAAAAACAACCACCAAAAAACCCCACAAGCTCCATCGAAAAATGGGATTCTGCACTCCCAAAACCATCCCCCCCCAAAAAAAAAACCAAACAAAAAGTAAAACCAAAACCAAAACAAAGCAAAAATAACCACCAAAAAAAAACCTACAAGCTCAATCGAAAAATGGGATTCTGCACTCCCAAAAAATCCCCCCCCCCAAAATCCCCAAAAACAAACAAAAAAACCCAAATAAACCACCAAAACAAAGCCAAAAACAACAACAACAAAAAACCAACCACCAAAAAAACCACACAAGCTCCATCAAAAAATGTGATTCTGCACTCCCAAAACCATCCCCCCACTAAAAAAAAAAAAAAACAAACCCAAAAAAACAAAACAAAAAAACCCCCAAACCAAAACAAAGCCTAAAACAACCAAAAAAAATAACGACCACCGAAAAACCCCAGCAGAACCATCAAAAACTCCACCAAAAAGCAGGATCCAGCCCCACTGTGCACCCAAGTTTTAAAGGCAGAAAAAGGGAGAATTAAAAGAATAATGTCAGTCTCAGCTGTAGCGAATAAAATCCACCTCAGAGCAGAAAATAAACCCACAAATTCTGATTTTTTGGAGAGTATTTCCTGCAAGAAACAGAGGCTGTGGCGATGCTGGCGGGTTTATTGAGCAGCTGCGAGAAAGAGCAAAACCACCTCGATTTTGGGGGAGTTTGGGGGATTTTGGGGGGTTTTGGGGGTTCTGGCAGCACTGGGGGCTCCCTGCTGGAGGAAAATCCATTTTTTCTGATTTTTTTCTCTCTTTTTAGGGTGTGGGGAGCGCTGAGGCTGAGCGGGGATCCAGAGGCAGAATTCCAGGTGGGATCCGGAGGGATTTCCTTGGGATTTACCGGGGCTGGGAGGGGAGGAAGAGTGGGACAGCGCCTCGAGGGACTCCCAAATCTGAATTTCTGAATATCTGCTGCCTTTTTTTTGGGGTCGATGGTCTTGGGGCAGTTTTGGGAGAGTTTTTCCTCGAGATTAAATGGAAAAAAAAAAAAAATCCTGGAATGGGATTTTTTTAAAAAAACAAAACGTTTCCGAACAGCGAACCTACCCCATGGAATTCAGGAGCCGGCTGTGCCTGGGTTTTTTGGGTTTTTTTTTCTGTCAAGCAGGGGATTAAATATGAATTTATCCCAAAAAATCCCCGCTGGGGGCAGCAGGGATGCTGCAGGTCACAGCGCTGATTTTCCAGGCGTTTTCCCGAGGGAAAAGCCAGGAAAAAAGGGAAGTGAGGAGGAGGTGAGGCAGTGCTGGTGGCATCTCCCTCCTTCCCAGCCGGAATCGCGAGGATTTGGGGATTTTGGGGATAAATCACAAAGCTGGGATCCCCGCGGGGCTGTTTCCCCCATCCCCGCTAGCTCGGGCTGCTGAAAATGTGAAAATGCAGAAGTTTTGCCTTTTTTCGGTTTGTTTTTTGGTTTTTTTCTCGCGGGAAGCCCAAGCTCCGACAGCAGCGGGGTGGGTGGGGTGGGGATTTTGGGGCTGTTCCTGATCTTGTTTTCGGGGTGTGCTTTTCCTCCTCTCCGGGTGCAGCCGGGGCTCAGCTGATGGCGCAGCCGCCCTTCTCCTTGAAGGGGTTCTTGTCCTCGGGGACGCCCTTGAGCAGCGGGTCCTCGCCCGCCATCGACTCCATGTACTCCTTCATCTCCTTGCCCGTCTTGGACACCTGCCCGGGGGAGAGGCGGCTGCGGGGGATCCACCCAGGGGATCTGACCGGGATCTGACTGGGATCGGACTGGGATTGGACTGGGATCCAACTAGGATCGGACTGGGATTCACCCGGGATCTGACCAGGATCCGACTGGGATTGGACTGGGATCCGCCCGGGATCTGACTGGGATCTGACTGGGATCTGACTGGGATCCGCCCGGGATTGGACTGGGATCCGCCCAGGATCTGACCGGGGATCCGACTGGGATTGGACTGGGATCTGCCCTGGATCTGACCGGGATCCAACTGGGATCAGACTGGGATCCGCCGTGGATCTGACCGGGATCCAACTGGGATCAGACTGGGATCCGCCGTGGATCTGACCAGGGATCCGACTGGGATTGGACTGGGATCCGCCCAGGATCCGACTGGGATTGGACTGGGATCCGACCGGGATCCACCCAGGGTCTGACTGGAATCTGACCGGGATCCACCCGGGATCCGCCAGGGGATCCAGCCCAGGGACATCCACCCAGGGAACCCAGCCCAGGATCCGCCCAGGATCTGACTGGGATCCACCAGGGGATCCAGCCCAGGGATCTTCTGGGGGATCTGCCCGGGGAATCCGACTGGGATCCAGCCCGGGAACCCAGCTCAGGGATTCAGCCCAGAGATCCACCCGGTGGATCCACCCAGGATCCACCAGGGGATCCAGCCCAGGGATCTGCCCCAGGGATCCAGCCCAGGGCCACAATGGGCAAGTGGGACACGAGCCTGGGCTGGGGTATCCCAAAACCGCCCCTGGGGTGTCCCAAATGATCCCTGCGGAGTCCCAAAACCGCCCCTGTGGTGTGCCAGAACCATCCCTGGGGCATCCCAAAACCGCCCCTGGGGTGTCCCAAATGATCCCTGCGGAGTCCCAAAACCACCCCTGGGATTTGCCAGAGCATTCCAAATATTCCCGGGGTTGTCCCAGGGCATCCCAGAGCTTTAGGGGCAGCGTGGGTGCTCCTGCCTGGCTTTGGGGGTGGATTTCAGGGCCGGGGTTCTTCTCCTCCCCTCGGGTGGATTTCGGGGGCCGGGGTTCTTCTCCTCCCCTCGGGTGGATTTTGGGCCTGGGGTTCTTCTCCTCCCCTCGGGTGGATTTCGGGGCCAGGGTTCTTTTCCTCCCCTCGGGTGGATTTCGGGGCCCAGGGTTCTCTTCCTCCCCTCGGGTGGATTTCGGGGCCCGGGGTTCTTTTCCTCCCCTCGGGTGGATTTTGGGGCCCGGGGTTCTTCTCCTCCCCTCGGGTGGATTTTGGGGCCCGGGGTTCTTCTCCTCCCCTCGGGTGGATTTTGGGGCCTGGGGTTCTGTTCCTCCCCTCGGGTGGATTTCGGGGCCCGGGGTTCTGTTCCTCCCCTCGGGTGGATTTTGGGCCTGGGGTTCTTCTCCTCCCCTCCTTTTCCCTCCCTGCAGTGAGGGACTCACCATCTGCCTCTCGTTCTTCACCTCCTTCTTCAGCTGGTCCAGCTCCATCTTCAGCAGCTCCTTCTCGGTCATGTCCTGAGCCATCGTGCCCTGGAACTGAGGCATTATTTGGGTCATTGATTTTTGGGATCACTGCTGTGTGCCAGTGGATTGTGACCCCCCAGCAGCCCTGACCACTGCCTAGGAACATCCTCCCAGCTTTTTGAAGGAATAAAACATCTCAGCTTTCATTCCCCCAGCTTTTCCCAGCACGGCTCCTCCATCGCCCTGAGCTCCGTTATTTGCGCTGCCCTGAGAGTTTTTGGCGTGTGGAGGCTGGGGAAACCCAAATCTTTTTTCCCAAAAAAAAGAACGCGCCCAGACATCCCTGGGGACACCGGCAGCCCCGGGAGCTCCCAGAAGCGGGGGAAGCGGCTCCCGGTGCCCCGGGGCACTCACCGGGGCGCCGGGGCCGCTCAGAGCCCCATGGAGGCAGCGCAGAGGCTGCGGGCCGGCGCTGCCCCCGAGCAGCAGATGTCTTTGCTGCTAAGCTGATAATGGGCTCAGCAGCCTAAGCCGGTCAGGTGTTGGGAATTAGCCCCAAAGCCCGGCCTAATCGGGCCGGGCAGGGAGGGCGGGGGGGTCCGGCCGGGACAGCCCGGGAGACCCCGGGAGACCCCGGCCCTGCACTGGGCAGTGTCCGAGCCTGGGCAGTGTCCGAGCCTGGGGAGTGTCCGAGCCCGGGGAGTGTCCGAGCCTGAACAGTGTCCGAGCCTGGGCAGTGTCCGAGCCTGAACAGTGTCCGAGCCCGGGGAGTGTCCGAGCCCGGGCAGTGTCCGAGCCCGGGGAGTGTCCGAGCCTGGGCAGTGTCCGAGCGTGGGGAGTGTCCGAGCCCGGGGAGTGTCCGAGCCCAGGGAGTGTCCGAGCCCGGGCGGTGTCCGAGCCTGAACAGTGTCCGAGCCCGGGGAGTGTCCGAGCCCGGGCAGTGTCCGAGCCCGGGGAGTGGCCGAGCCTGAACAGTGTCCGAGCCTGAACAGTGTCCGAGCCCGGGCGGTGTCCGAGCCCGGGGAGTGGCTGAGCCCGGGGAGTGTCCGAGCCTGGGCAGTGTCCGAGCCTGAACAGTGTCCGAGCCCGGGCGGTGTCCGAGCCCGGGCAGTGTCCGAGCCTGGGCAGTGTCCGAGCCCGGGGAGTGTCCGAGCCTGAACAGTGTCCGAGCCCGGGGAGTGGCCGAGCCCGGGGAGTGGCCGAGCCTGGGCAGTGTCCGAGCCTGAACAGTGTCCGAGCCCGGGCAGTGTCCGAGCCCGGGCAGTGTCCGAGCCTGGGCAGTGTCCGAGCCCGGGGAGTGGCCGAGCCCGGGGAGTGTCCGAGCCCGGGCAGTGTCCGAGCCTGGGGAGTGGCCGAGCCTGGGCGGTGTCCGAGCCCGGGGAGTGTCCGAGCCTGGGCAGTGTCCGAGCCTGGGGAGTGGCCGAGCCTGGGCAGTGTCCGAGCCTGGGGAGTGGCCGAGCCTGGGCGGTGTCCGAGCCCGGGGAGTGTCCGAGCCTGGGCAGTGTCCGAGCCTGGGGAGTGGCCGAGCCTGTGGCAGGTCTGGATCCTGCCCGGAGTGGTGGGAGTGACCACTGGAAGTGACCCCAGGAGTGGCTACTAGGAGTGACCATGGGAATGAACCCTGGGAATGATCCCTGGGAAAGATCACTGGGAGTGACCCCAGGAGTGCCCCCTGGGAGTGACCCCTGGAGTGACCCCTGGAGTGACCCCTGGGAGAGATTCCTGGGAGTGACTGTTGGGAGTGACCCCTGGAACTGACCCCAGGACTGACCCCAGGACTGACCCCGGCACTGACCCCGGCACTGACCCCGGTACTGACCCCGGCACTGACCCCGGCACTGACCCCGGCACTGACCCCCGGGAGTCCCGGCTGCTTCCCCCGGGTCGGGAGGGGTCCCGGGCCGAGGGGGCTCGGAGCGGTGCCGGGGCTCGGGGAGCGGTACCGGGGCTCGGGGAGCGGTGCCGGGGCGGCTCGGAGCGGCACCGGGGCACGGGGAGAGGTGCCGGGGCCGCTCGGAGCGGTGCCGGGGCAGCTCGGAGCGGCGCCGGGGCCGCTCGGAGCGGTGCCGGGACACGGGGAGAGGTGCCGGGGCCGCTCGGAGCGGTGCCGGGACACGGGGAGAGGTGCCGGGGCCGCTCGGAGCGGTGCCGGGACACGAGGAGCAGGAATTCCATCATTTCCCTCGGGATGGGCTCAGGAAGCGCCCGGCCCAGCGCTGGGGACACGGCCCGGGAGGCTCCCGGGGAGCACCTGGGGGAGGAGCAGGAGCAGAGGAGAGGTGGAGGGGCTCTCCGAGCCCCGGGGAAGTGGGAATTTCCTGCGGGGATGTGAAACGTCCCGAGCGAAGGACGCGCTGTCGCCAGCCATGGGGGCCGGGCACCTCGGGGGTCACCGGAGCGCCGGGAGAGGCTGTCCCGGGAGGGGCACCGGGAGCGTCCCGGCATCCAGGAACATTCCCTGCCCTTCCTTTCCCTTCCCTCTGCCCTCACCGGGCGGGCGAGGCGCGCAGCCAAGGGCAGCGAGAGCTCCTGAGAGCTCCGAGCAGTCCTGGATGTGCCCCAGCCCCGGGAGGGCGGCGCTGGCTCCTGGCTGGTGGGCACAGGTGGCAGGGCCGGGGCCGGGATGGTGTTAGGGTCGGGGTGCTTTGGGGGTCGGGATCCTTCTGGGGTCGGGATCCTTTTGGGGTCTGGATCCTTTTGGAGTCTGGATCCTTCTGGGGTCAGGATCCTTTTGGGGTCTGGATCCCTCTGGGGTCAGGATCCTTCTGGGGTCGGGATCCTTTTGGGGTCTGGATCCCTCTGGGATCTGGGTCCTTCTGGGGTCAGGGTCCTTCTGAGGTTGGGATTCTTCTGAAGTCAGGATCCTTCTGGGGTCTGGATTCTTCTGGGATCAGGATCCTTCTGAAGTCGGGATCCTTTTGGAGTCTGGATCCTTCTGAAGTCGGGATCCTTTTGGGGTCTGGATCCTTTTGGGATCAGGATTCCTCTGGGATCAGGATCCCTCTGGGGCCGGGATCCCTCTGGGATCAGGATCCCTCTGGGGTCAGGATCCTTTTGGGATCAGGATCCCTCTGGGATCAGGATCCTTTAGGGGCCGGCATCCCTCTGGTGTCGGGACCCTTTCGGGGTCACTCCCGCCCTGCAGCCCCGGTTCCCGGTGCCTCTCCGCCCTCCCCGCTGCCGTCCCCGCCGCGCCCCGGGGCTGCTGTCCCCACGGCCGCGGCCGCGCTCGTCCCCGGCGGGGCGGGGTGTCCCGGGGGCGCGGGGACACCGCGGCGCCCGCGGGCCCTGCGTCAGCGCCGGCAGCGGCTTCAAAAGGCGGCCCCGGGGAGGAAGCGGCAGCGGAGCCCGGCGCGATGTCGGAGCTGGAGCGGCTGCGGCTGAGCGACATCCCCGCGGGCCGGCAGCGGCTGCGGGAGCAGCACGGCAACCTGCTGCGGGTGGCCGACTACTGCCACAGCAACTACCTGCAGGTCAGCGCCGCGCCGGGCCGCGCCGGGCCGCGCCGGGGCGATGCCAGCCCCGCGGGGCGGCGGCTGGAGCTGTGCCCCGGGAGCCCGAGCATCCCCGCCGGCTCCCGGCCCGGCCGCCCTGCGCTGCTTGCCCGCGCCTCGGGCTGGCCTCTGCTCCCCAGCAGCTCTCGCAGAGGTCTGGGTGGAGGGAGGGATCTCCAGGGCTCGGTGGAGCCTTGGCACAGGGCTGGGGAGGTGGCACAGCGTGTCACAGGGGCTGGGAGGTGGCACCTGGCAGGGCCTGCGCACGCAGGGCGAGCGTGAAGCTCTGCTGGTGCATCCCTCCTCATCCTCATCCTCCTCCTCATCCTCCTCCTCATCCTCCTCCCTCTCTGGCCCATGAGGGCCGGGTGCAGGAGCTCAGGCGATGAAGTCAGAAGGAAAATGCCCGCTCGGGCCCTCCCTGCCGGGCAGGGGTCCCGGTGTGCCCACCAGGGCCGTGGCCGTGGCTCCTCCCGGCCCCGAGGCGGCTCCCAAGGGCCCGGAGCCAGCGGGGCAGAACCGGAGGGAAATGAGCTGAGCTATTCCGAGAGCTGAGAGCCCCGGCACGGCCGAGAGCCCCGAGAGCCCCGGCTCGGCTGAGAGCCCCGAGAGCCCCGGTTCGGCTGAGAGCCCCGAGAGCCCCGGTTCGGCTGACAGAGCCCCGGTTCGGCTGAGAGCCCCGGCTGAGAGCCCCGGTTCGGCTGAGAGCCCCGGCTCGGCTGAGAGCCCCGAGAGCCCCGGTTCGGCTGACAGAGCCCCGGTTCGGCTGAGAGCCCCGGTTCGGCTGAGAGCCCCGGTTCGGCTGAGAGCCCCGGCTGAGAGCCCCGGTTCGGCTGAGAGCCCCGAGAGCCCCGGTTCGGCTGAGAGCCCCGGTTCGGCTGACAGAGCCCCGGTTCGGCTGAGAGCCCCGTCACGGCCGAGAGCCCCGAGAGCCCCGGTTCTGCTGAGAGCCCCGGTTCGGCTGAGAGCCCCGAGAGCCCCGGTTCGGCTGACAGAGCCCCGGTTCGGCTGACAGAGCCCCGGTTCGGCTGAGAGCCCCGCTCGGCTGCTGCCACCCCCAGCTGTCCCGTGGCTCCTCTGGCTGTCCCCAGGGGTGGCCGGAGGCTGAGCCGGGCACTCGGTGCCCTCCGGCCGTGCCGGGGCATCATTCCCGGCAGGAAGCCCGGGTTAGCCCGGGCTGCTCCCCGCAGCCGGGGCTCAGCGTGAGGAGGCATTTGGAAAGCAGAAGCAAACTCCTCCGGCGGCGGCGCCGGGCGGGGAGGGCTCGTCCCACGGCCGGCCGTGTCCCCCGCAGGCCGGCGACAAGAGGAAGGCGCTGGAGCAGACGATGGCTCTGAGCACGCAGTCCCTGGCCAGCGTCGCCTACCAGGTCCGCAGCCTGGCCGGCGCCTTCCTGCGCCTGCTGGAGCTGCAGGCGGCCCAGCTGCGCCGGCTGGAGGCCGACATCGCCGGCGTGGCACAGGTGGGACCGGCCGGGGGCTGCGAGCGCCGGGGAGCCACCTCCGGGACGGGCAGGGGTTGGTGCCGGGGCGGTTTTCCCATCCCAAATCCCAAACCGCCCCCGAGACTCCGAGCGGGAGCTCAGAGCTCGGAGCATCGTCCTGCTGCAGAGCCCCGCGGCCACCCGGGCTCCTCCCGGCGCTGGGGCCGCCCCGAGCCCCGAGCCCCGAGCCTGTCCGGCCGCGGGAGGGGACAGGACCCTGCGGCCCCGGGGGTGGCTGAGCCCCACGTCCCCCTCTTGGGGCAGCGCCCCCCATTCCCGGCTTTGGGACGGGTCGGCCCCGCTGCGGTGACATCGGGGCTGTGCCGGGGCAATCCCGACCCCCATCCCCGCCCTGCCTCCCCCCCGGGCAGGGACACGGGGCTGGCAGGGACGGTGGCACCCGGGGCAGGGGTGGGGACAGCCTGGGGTGGCATTTTGGGGCCGGTGTCACCTCGGCAGAGCGTGGACGTGCACCAGGAGAAGGTGTCGCGCCGCGGGATCGGCGCGCTGACCGTCGCCACGAGGTTCCTGAGCTGCCAGAAGGTCGTGGCTCCCCCAAACCCCCCCGTGCTGGAGCCCTATTACAGGAAACCCCTCAACTTCAGCGTGCTGGACGGCGTCGGCCACGGGGTCAAGGTCAGCACCGGGGGTCCCACAGGGGGCTTGGGTGGCGCTTCTCTGTCCCCGGTGTCCCCGGTGTCCCCAGCGCTCCCTGAGGGGCGCGCAGGTGGCTCAGGTGCCTCCTCCACGGGGCAGTGGGCTCTGTCCGTGCCCGCTCAGCTCTGGGGCACCCCACAGAGCCTTTCCCAGCTGGGCTTTGGGAGCCTCAGAGCCCCATGGAGCCTTGCCCAGCTCTGAAAGGTTGTCCACAGAAGGGTTTTGGAGGCCTCACAGCCCCACGGATCCTCCCCCACCGAGGAAAACCCCACAGGAGGGCTTTGGAAGCCTTGCAGCTCCTTTGATCCTCCCCCACTCCAGAAGGCACCCACGGGATGGGTTTTTGGAGCCCCACGGATCCTCCCCACTGCAGAAATCCCCCACAGGAGGGTTCAGAGCCCTCCCAGCCCCACGGATCCTTCCCCACACCAGAAATCCCCCACGGGAGGTTCAGAGGCCCCCAGCCCCACGGATCCTCCCCACTGCAGAAATCCCCCACGGGAGGGTTCACACGGGAGGTTCAGAGCCCTCCCAGCCCCACGGATCCTCCCTACTGCAGAATCCCCCACAGAAGGGTTCACACGGGAGGTTCAGAGCCCTCCCAGCCCCACGGATCCTTCCCCACTGCAGAAATCCCCCACGGGAGGGTTCAGAGGCCCCCAGCCCCACGGATCCTCCCCACTGCAGAAATCCCCCACGGGAGGGTTCACACGGGAGGTTCAGAGCCCTCCCAGCCCCACGGATCCTCCCCACTGCAGAAATCCCCCACGGGAGGTTCAGAGGCCCCCAGCCCCACGGATCCTCCCCACTGCAGAAATCCCCCACGGGAGGGTTCAGAGGCCCCCAGCCCCACGGATCCTTCCCCACACCAGAAATCCCCCACGGGAGGGTTCACACGGGAGGTTCAGAGCCCTCCAGCCCCGGCAGAAGCGGCGCCGCGGTGGCCGCGGTTCCCACGGTGCCGCTGCCTCGTGGCCGCCCCCGCGGCCCCGGCTCCTTCCGCTCGCTCCCCCGAGCCCGGGGCCGCTTCCCTTTTTGGGGGGAATGTCACAGCCCTGGCGTGCCCGAGGTCACGGGGCAGGGATGTCACCTGCGCGTGTCCCCGTGTCCGTGTGTCCCCGTGTCCATGTCCCCGTGTCCATGTCCCCGTGTCCCGTGTCCGTGTCCCGTGCCCAGGACACCAGCACGCAGCTGTCCCGCACGGGCACCCTGGCTCGGAAAAGCACCAAGTCCTGCTCGGCACCGGCTGCGGGAACGCTGGGGTGAGACGGGCCGGGGCGTGGCACCGACGGGGGTGGCACGTGGCGTGGGCTGTTGGGGTGCCTCCCATCCCGCTGATCCCATCCCATCCCACTGATCCAAATCCATCCCATCCCATTGATCCCATCCCACTGATCCCATCCCATCGATCCCAACTCATCCCATCCCACCGATCCCATCCCATCCCATTGATCCCATTAATCCCATTGAGCCCATCCTATCAATCCCATCCCATCCCATTGATCCCATGGATCCCATCCCATGGATCCCATCCCATGGATCCCATCCCATGGATCCCATCCCATCCCATCCCATCCCATCCCATCCCATCCCATCCCATCCCATCCAATCCCATGGATCTCATGGACCCCACCCAATCCCACGGATCCCTGGGATCCCATGGATCCCATGGATCCCATCCAATCCCACGGATCCCCGGGATCCCCCGCAGGAGGAGTGGCCGTGTCCCGGGGCCGGTGCAGCCGCCCGTGGTTCCCGTGGGGAAGCTCCCGAGCAGCTCCTGCAGCTCCTCCCCGCTGCCCCTCCGGTACGGGGGCGGCCCGGGGTGTGGGGTGGGGCAAATGCGGGGTTTGGGGGGGTTTGGTGCCCCCGGGGCACGGATCTGGGACAAATACGAGGTTTTGGGGGGTTTGCTGCACCTGGGATGCGGAGTTGGGGCAAATACGGGGTTTGGGGGGTTTGCTGCCCCCGGGGCTCGTGTCCAGAGCAAGGGCGTTCCTTAGGGAGAGGGGGAATGGTGGGAAAAGGTGGGAAATAAATGGTGGGAAAAGGTGGGAAACGGGGCACGAGGTGGGAGGAAATGCACGGGGTGGGGAAGGCCTTGCACAGCTGCAGTCTGGTGCCACGCGGTGCCACCTCGTCCTGGCACGGGACAGTGTCTGAGCCCGTCCCCGCTGTGACGCTGCTGCTCCTCACCCACAGCTCCGGCGGCGCCCCGGCAGCTCCCGGGGACGGAATTCCTGCCCCGCCACCTCTGCCAGGGCCACCCCCGCTGGCACCGTCCCCTCCGGGGCCACCCCCGCCTGCCAGCGCCATCCCAGCCCCGCCACCTCTGCCCGGGGACCCGCTGCCCCCTGTCCCCGGGGACCTGCTGCCACCCATCCCCGAGCCACTGCCACCCCATCCCGGGGACCTGCTGCCACCCGTCCCCGGGGACCCGCTGCCACCCATCCCTGGGGACCCGCTGCCCCCTGTCCCTGGGGACCTGCTGCCACCCCACCCTGGGGACCTGCTGCCACCCATCCCTGGGGACCTGTTGCCACCCGTCCCTGGGGACCTGCTGCCCCCTGTCCCTGGGGACCTGCTGCCACCCATCCCCGAGCCACTGCCACCCCACCCTGGGGACCTGCTGCCACCCTGGGCTGGGCCTGACTTTGGGGACCTGGACCTGCCACCGCCACCAGACACAGAGGAGCCTCCGTGGGCCCCAGAGAGCTACCTGGAGAAAGGTACAGAGAATCCTAAAATCCCTAAAGAGAGGTATGGAATATCCCAAAATCCCTAAAGAGAGGTACAGAATATCCCAAACCCCTGGAGAAAGGTACAGAGAATCCTAAAATCCCTAAAGAGAGGTACAGAATATCCTAAAATCACTAAAGAGAGGTACAGAATATCCCAAACCCCTAAAAAGAGGTACGGAATATCCTAAACCCCTGGAGAAAGGTACAGACAGCTGGGAATGCAGCAGGGTGGCAGCTGATCCCGGGAGCAGTCCTGGATCCCAGCCCTGGATCCCAGCCCTAAATCCCATTCCTGGATCCCAGCCCTGGATCCCAGTCCTAAATCCCATTCCTGGATTCCATGTCTCGATCCCAGCCCTGGATCCCAGCCCTAAATCCCATTCCTGGATCCCAGCCCTGGATCCCAGCCCTGGATCCTATTCCTGGATTCCATGTCTCGATCCCAGCTCTGGATCCCAGCCCTAAATCCCATTCCTGGATTCTAGGTCTCGATCCCAGCTCTGGATCCCAGTCCTAAATCCCATTCCTGGATTCCAGGTCTCGATCCCAGCCCTGGATCCCATTCCTGAATTCCCAGCCCAGAACGGGACCCTGGGCACGGAGCAGAGCTGCTGTCCCCGTGGGCTCCAGAGATGCTCCAGCCCCAAACCCCCACCCCAAATCACCCCCTGACCCCACCCTGCTGCTCCAGGGATGCTCCAACCCCAAAACCCATCCCAAATCATCCCCCTGACTCCACCGTGCCACTCCAACCCCATCCCTCAGCCCCCAGGACAGACCCCAACCCTGATCTGTCCCTGTCCCGGATCTGTCCCTGTTCTGGATCTGTCCCTGTCCCGGATCTGTCCCCATCCAGGATCTGCCCCCATCCAGGATCTGCCCCTATCCCGGCTCTGTCCCCATCCCGGATCTGTCCCCATCCCTGATCTGTCCCTATCCCGGCTCTGTCCCCATCCCGGCTCTGTCCCCAGCCCGGCTCTGTCCCTGTCCCGGATCTGTCCTCATCCCGGATCTGTCCCTATCCCGGATCTGTCCCCATCCAGGATCTGTCCCCATTCTGGCTCTGTCCCCATCCCGGATCTGTCCCTATCCCGGATTGTCCCTATCCCGGCTCTGTCCCCATCCCGGATCTGTCCCCATCCCGGATCTGTCCCTATCCCGGATCTGTCCCCATCCCGGATCTGTCCCTATCCCGGATCTGTCCCTATCCCGGATTGTCCCCACCCGGCTCTGTCCCCATCCCGGATCTGTCCCTATCCCGGATCTGTCCCTGTCCCGGCTCTGTCCCCATCCCGGATCTGTCCCCATCCCGGATCTGTCCCTATCCCGGCTCTGTCCCCATCCCGGCTCTGTCCCCACCCGGCTCTGTCCCCACCCGGCTCTGTCCCCATCCCGGATCTGTCCCCATCCCGGATCTGTCCCTATCCCGGATCTGTCCCCATCCCGGATCTGTCCCTATCCCGGATCTGTCCCTATCCCGGATTGTCCCCACCCGGCTCTGTCCCCATCCCGGATCTGTCCCCATCCCGGATCTGTCCCCACCCGGATCTGTCCCCAGCCCGGATTGTCCCTATCCCGGCTCTGTCCCCATCCCGGCTCTGTCCCCACCCGGCTCTGTCCCCATCCCGGCTCTGTCCCTGTCCCGGATCTGTCCCCATCCCGGATCTGTCCCCATCCCGGCTCTGTCCCCACCCGGCTCTGTCCCCATCCCGGCTCTGTCCCTATCCCGGATCTGTCCCCATCCCGGATCTGTCCCCATCCCGGATCTGTCCCCATCCCGGATCTGTCCCGGATCTGTCCCTATCCCGGCTCTGTCCCCATCCCGGCTCTGTCCCCAGCCCGGATCTGTCCCTATCCCGGATCTGTCCCTATCCCGGCTCTGTCCCCATCCCGGATCTGTCCCCATCCCGGATCTGTCCCTATCCCGGATCTGTCCCCATCCCGGATCTGTCCCCATCCCGGATCTGTCCCTATCCCGGATTGTCCCCATCCCGGCTCTGTCCCCGTCCCGGCTCTGTCCCTGTCCCGGCTCTGTCCCCGTCCCGGATCTGTCCCCATCCCGGATCTGTCCCTATCCCGGCTCTGTCCCCACTCGGATCTGTCCCCACTCGGATCTGTCCCCACTCGGATCTGTCCCCACCCGGCTCTGTCCCCAGCCCGGATTGTCCCCGGCCCGGCTCGGCCCCGCTCTCCTTTCTGCAATAGAGCAGCTCTGCCTCCGCCGCACCGATTTGTATCTTTAATTCCATGGCTTTGAGTTCCACACAGTCGAGGAGGAGGAGGAGGAGGAGGAGGAGGAGGAGGAGGAGGAGGGGCTGGGACAGGGGAGGGACAACTCGGGGCTGCTTTGGTTATTTCCTGCTGGGGTTTGGGGGGTCAGGGCCGCCCTTAAGGCTGCGGACAAACCCAGGATAAACCCGGGATAAATCCAGGAGGAGCCAAGCCCAGAGAGCAGCGGGCCCTGGAGGTGCCCCCTGCAGAGTGCAATTAGAAGGGGTAATTAATATAATTAATACTGCGCTGGGGAGGGGGACACGCACGGCGCGGGGGGGGTTTGGCCTTTGGGGACCAGAAGTGTCCCCGGGGGGATTTTGGCACTGGCAGCGCCCAGGTCAGGGGGAATTCCCTGGGGATGGAGGGACCCGGCACGATCCAGGGAATGGCTCGGGGCAGGAGGGACACGGGGACAGCCCGGGACAGCCCGGGACAGCACGGGGACAGCCCGGGACAGCCTGGGGACAGCCTGGGGACAGCCCGGGACAGCCGGGGACAGCCCGGGGACAGCCCGGGACAGCCCGGGGACAGCCTGGGACAGCCGGGGGACAGCCCGGGACAGCCGGGGGACAGCCCGGGACAGCCCGGGACAGCCCGGGACAGCCGGGGGACAGCCCGGGACAGCCCGGGACAGCCGGGGGACAGCCCGGGACAGCCCGGGGACAGCCCGGGACAGCCCGGGGACAGCCCGGGACAGCCCGGGACAGCCTGGGGACAGCCCGGGACAGCCGGGGGACAGCCCGGGACAGCCGGGGACAGCCCGGGACAGCCTGGGGACAGCCTGGGGACAGCCTGGGGACAGCCCGGGACAGCCGGGGACAGCCCGGGACAGCCGGGGACAGCCCGGGACAGCCTGGGGACAGCCCAGGACAGCAGCCGGGCTGGCACGGGCGAGGCCAAGCCCTGCTCCTGCTGTGCCCGCGGGACGGGGCTGGAGAGGCTCTGCCCCCTTCCCAAAGCTCTCCCGGTGCTCCCGGCACGGGTTATCCCGGGAATCAACCCCCGGGGACAGGCTTGGGGGGGCCAGGGAGAGGGGATCTCCCATCCGGAATTCCCAGTGGGATCGGGAGCTCAGGGAGCAGGGATTTCCCAGTGGGAGTAGGGATCTCCCAGCCAGAATTCCCAGTGGGATTGGGAGCCCAGGAAGCAGGGATCTCCCAGTGGGAGCAGGAATTTCCCAGCCAGAATTCCCAGTGGGATTGGGAGCCCAGGGAGCAGGGATCTCCCAGTGGGAGCAGGAATTTCCCAGCTGGATTTCCCAGTGGGATCAGGAGCCCAGGGAGCAGGGATCTCCCAGTGGGATCAGGGATTTCCCAGTGGGATCAGGGATCTCCCAGCCGGAATTCCCAGGGCCAGGCAGGCCAGGAGGAGGACGGCAGGAGCAGGGACGTGCCCAGCCCACGGGGAGCCGGCTGCTGGATTTTTGGGAATTCTCTTTCGAGCTCGGGAGGAAAAGGAAGAGAAAACCGCCGCAGCAATCGGCAAAGGGCGCGGGGGCCACCGGCTCCGGGGCCGGGCAGCGCCGGGAGCGCCCCGGGAGCGCGGCCGGGCCGGGCAGCGTGGCAGCGCTCAGCGTTCCCCGCGGAGCAGCTCCTGCAGGTACCGCGCCACCTCGGCCGCCGACTCCCAGGGCACCACGGCGGCCCGGAAAGCGCCGGGCTGCTTCTCGCGGCTCTCCTGGATCAGCCGGTGCATGGGGAAGCCCTTCCTGGGGAACGCCACGTCGGCCGCCCGCAGCGCCCCGGCGGGGCAGAAGTCGTTGGCGCCGTCGCCCACGTAGAGAACGCTCCGGAACTCGGCGTCGTCGCGCGCCCGCTCCGCCAGGTACTCGCCCAGGATCTTCCCCTTGCACATGTTGGGCGGGCACCGCGGGCACGTGTGGCTGTGGTAGGGCCCCAGCACGAGGACGCCGCGGCGGTCGAAGCCGGCCGGGTTGCTGAAGATCTTGCGGAAGAGCGAGAGCGCGCCGGCCGCCCGCAGCTTGGCCTCGATGCCGAAGGTGTTGGCGTCGGAGATGAGCACCAGCTCGAAGTGCTGGCGGTGCTTGGAGAGGAACTGGAAGAGCTCGGCCACGCCGGGGGCCAGCGGGATGTTCTCGTAGACGGCACGGAGCTCGGCGGGGCGCAGGCCCTGCTCGCCCAGGAAGGCCAGGACGCGCCGCATGTGCTCGTTGTAGGAGCCGCCGGCCGGGCCGTGCCGCAGCGCCGCGGGCAGCGCCCGGCCCCGCGCCACCGACTCGTCGCTGTTCTCGTCCACGATGGTCTCGTCGAAGTCGAACACCAGCAGGAACCGGGGCGGCCGCGCGCCAGCCATGCCCCCGCCCTGCGCGGGACGGACGGACAGACAGACACCGGTGTCACCGGGACAGACCTGCTGTCACTGGGACAGACAGACACCGCTGTCACCGGGACAGACAGACACCGGTGTCACCGGGACAGACAGATTGACCCCACTATCACTGGGACAGACAGACACCGCTGTCACCCAGACAGACCTGCTGTCACCAGGACAGACAGACACCGGTGTCACCAGGACAGACAGACACTGCTGTCACCGGGACAGACAGACCCCGCTGTCACTGGGTGTGGGACAGACAGACCCCGCTGTCACCGGGACAGACAGACAGACCCCGCTGTCACCGGGACAGACAGACAGACCCCGCTGTCACTGGGTGTGGGACAGACAGACCCCACTGTCACCGGGACAGACAGACAGACACTGGTGTCACCGGGACAGACAGACAGACCCCACTGTCACCGGGACAGACAGACAGACCCCGCTGTCACCGGGACAGACAGACCCCGCTGTCACTGGGTGTGGGACAGACAGACCCCGCTGTCACCGGGACAGACAGACCCTGGTGTCACTGGGTGTGGGACAGACAGACCCCACTGTCACCGGGACAGACAGACAGACACGGGTGTCACTGGGTGTGGGACAGACAGACCCCGCTGTCACCGGGACCTGGTGGCCACCGGGCCGGCCCCGCCCGGGGCTGCAGAGCCCAGCCGGGCAGGAAGGGGTTAATCCCCGCCGCCAGGCCCCGCCTAAAGCCTCATCCCGCCGGACCGGAACCGGGACCGGGACCGGGATCGCCCCGCCGGGATAATCCGGGCCGGGGAGCCAGCGGGGACAGAGGGACAGAGGGACAGGGGGACAGAGAAGGGACAGGGAGGGGACAGAGGGACAGAGGGACAGGGAGGGGACAGAGGGACAGGGAGGGGACAGGGAGGGGACAGAGGGACAGGGAGGGGACAGGGAGGGGACAGGGGGGACAGGGGGGACAGAGGGACAGGGAGGGGACAGGGAGGGGACAGGGAGGGGACAGGGAGGGGACAGAGGGACAGGGGGGACAGAGGGACAGCCCCGCCTGCTCCTCCGGTGCCACCTCTGGGACAGGGGCGCGGCCCAGGGGGCTCGGGTGGGATTTTAGGGACGAGTTCCTCCCGCGGGGGATGGAACAAGCCCCGCAGAGCTCCCCGGGGATGCCCAGGGTGGGGTTTTGGGGTGTCCTGCAGGGCTGGGGGACCCTGGGGGACCCTGGGGGACCCTGGGGGATCCTGGAAGGTCCTGGGGGATCCTGGGGGATCCTGGGGGATCCTGGAAGGTCCTGGGGGTCCCTGGAAGGTCCTGGGGGACCCTGGAAGGTCCTGGGGGACCCTGGGGGATCCTGGGTGACCCTGGAGGTCCCTGGAAGGTCCTGGGGGATCCTGGAAGGTCCTGGGGGATCCCTCCCTGCTCCCCTCAGCCCTTCCCGGCCGCCCCAGGCTGGAATTGTGCGTTTCGGGGTCCCCTGGGGTGGCAGGAGGTGGCACTGACCTTAGAGAGGCATGGCAGCCCCAGGGCCGGGCAGCACCTCCTCATGGCAGCGCCATCCCCGCGCCGAGCGGAAAACCGGGAATTCCCTCAGGGCCGGGCTTTTCCCTGGATATTCCCGAGATTCGGCAGCTTCTGGTCCGGGCTGGGGGAGCTGCAGGAGAGCGGGACCCGTGTGAGGCTCCGATCCCCCCGGATTCCCCCTGAGGGCAGCGGGGGAACAGCGAAAAAAGAAAACAGAAAAACCGGGAAGAGCAGAAAACCCTGGGAAGAGCAAAAGGATGGGAGCAACAGCAGCAGCAACAACAACAACAACACAAAAAACCCCAAACAAACAAGAAAAAAACACACACAAAAAAAAAAAAAAACAAAAAAAAACGGGAACAGCAAAAATAATAAAAAAAAGGAAATAGCAAAAATACTGGGAGCAGCAAAAAAATGTGATTAGCAAAAAAACTGGGAACAGGATAAAAGTGAGAATAGCAAAAAAAGCCGGGAATAGAAAATAATAATTAAAAAAAAAAAAAGGGAAACAGGAAAAAAATGGGAATAGCAAAAAAACCTGAGAACAGGAAAAAATGGGAATAGCAAAAAAAAAAAAAAAAACAAAAAAAAAACCCGGGAGCAGCAGCCCTGCTCCAAACCCCTCGGTTTTCCTCCAGTATAATTAATTCGGGGTGTTCCATAATTAATTGGATGGAGCGATTCCCCTGGGATGACACCGGAGCGGAATTCTGCCTGGCGGTCCGCGGCGAGGGGAAACCTCCCCAAAAATCACAGAGCCGGCTGGAAATTGGGGAATTCCCGCTGGGAATCGGGCCGGGATTTGGCAGCAGCTGAAGGGGATTTGTGCGGGATTTGCTGGATCCGAGCCCGGCTCGGATTTTGGGCACGAACGCGACCTGGAATAAAATCCCGCGGCTGCGGCGGCACCTGGGCGGGGAAACCGAGCCCGGGCTGGGACCTGGCCTGGAAATGTTGGAAAAAAATCTCTTTTTTGTGAGGCCGGGAACCGCACGCTGGGTGTTTCTTTGCTAAAAAAAGCCCCCAGAAGTTGAGGGTTTATTTACAGACAGAATCTGGAGCCAAACAACGCCACAGCCGGGCTGGGAGCGGCTTCCAGAGCGGGAGAGATGGAAAAAAATAGGGATTAAACAGGAAAGGGGAACTGGGATTTTGGGCACTGCTTGGTCCCAAATAGTTTGGGATGAAGCCTCAGGGAGAGTCCGTGGTGCCGGGGGACACCGGGGACACCGGGGACACCGGGGACACCGGGGACACCGGGGACACCCGGAGCTGCGGGGGCAGCGGGCACGGGGAGTGAAACCGCCCCAAAACCCCCTCGGGGCCCCAGGGTTTGGGGTTTGTGGGGTGGGAAAAATTCCAAAACTTGGGGTTTTGGGGCCGGTGAGGTCACACAGAGCCCCTGGGGACCCTCCCACGGAGCCTCTCCCGGGGGTTTGTCCCGGACATCCAAACCCGGGCCGAGCTGGGCCAGAGCGCCCCGACCCCCCGGCCGGAGAGGATCCCAAATTTGGGTCTGGAATGGGACAGCGAAAAGGGAAATCCCGGCCGGAGAGGATCCCAAATTTTGGTCTGGAATGGGGCAGAGGGAAGGGAAATCCCGGCCGGAGCGAATCCCAAATTTTGGTCTGGAATGGGGCAGAGGGAAGGGAAATCCCGGCGGGAGCGAATCCCAAATTTTGGTGCGGGATGGGGAGAGGGAAGGGAAATCCCGGCGGGAGCGGATCCCAAATTTTGGTGCGGGATGGAGCAGCCGGGAGCGGATCCCACACAGGAATAAAAGGGGCGCTCCGGGAAGCGAAGCTGCCGCATTTCCCCCAAAATCGCGCAGCCGGAGGGACGGCGATCAAACGGGATCCCTGCTCAGGAATAAAGGTTCCAACGCCCCGAGCTCGGGCTGAGGTCGGAAAGCGGCCGGGAAGTGCCGGGAATCCTTTCCCGGGCCCGGTTTCGGGGTTTCGGGGTCCCCCTGATCCCCGCGGTTCCCCGAACTCGGCCCCGCCGCGCTCGGTCCCGCCCCGGTACCGGAGAGCGGCGGCCGCGGGGAGCGGGACCGGGATCGCTGCCGGGGCCGGGCAGTTCCGCGCCTGGAGGTGCCGGGATCCCGGGAGGATTCCCGGGGCAGCGGCGCCCTGGCCCCGGCGCTCTCGGGCCGCGCCCGGTTTGGAGGTTTTTAACCCCAAAGCCGATGTCGGTGCGTTAAATATTCGGGATTTTATCGCACTCAAACGCCGCTTCTGCCCTCGAGCGGATCCCAGCTCCGGGGCAGAATTCCCGGGAAACCGAGCGGGGGGATCCCCCAAAAACCGCGAGGGGAGAACCGGGACCGGGACGCGATCCCGCTGCAATGCAACCCGCCCGGCTCCCGAAAGAGGAGAAAATGCGGGAATTAACGGGAACCCCGGGAAGGAGCGCTCGGAGCGGGTCCCGCCAGCCCCGGGGTCCCCTCGTCCCTTCCCGGGCTCCGCTGTCCCGGTGAATCCCGGCACGGGCGCGGGCAGAGCCTCCCGGGTCACCCCGGGTGACGGGGCTGCTCCGGCGTTTCCCGGTGCTTGTTCTTCCTGCCGGGAACCCGCGGCGCTGCCGCAGCCCCGGATCCCGGATCCCGCCGCGGCTCTGGCCTCCAGCGGCAGCGGCTCCGGTACCGGCACAGCCCCGGTACCGGCATAGCCCCGGTACCGGCACAGTCCCTCCCCGAGCTCCGCCGCTCCCCCCGGTACCGGAGGGACTGAACCGCGGCCGCTCCGTGCCCGGGTGGCACCTCCCGGTACCGGCAGCAGCCGCAGCGGGACCGGCAGGGTCCAACCGGGGGGGGACCGACCCGGTACCGGCAGGGTCCAACCGAATCAGGACCCCCCTGTACGGGCAGGAGCTGCAGGGTCCAACCGTATCGGCACCCCCGGTACCGGCACCATCCGATCCCGGCAGGGTCCAAGCAGGGAGGAACCCGCCGGTACCGGCGGCAGCCGTGGCGGATCCGGCATCTCCCGGTACCGCCGCGGTGCCGCCTCTCGCCTCCTTACCGGGTCGGAACCTGCCGGGATGTCCCGGCCCGCCCCGGTGCCGGAGTGCGCGGGGGCGGCGCGGGGGCAGCCCGGGCTCGGGGCCGCTCCGGGGCCGCTCCGGGGCCGCTCCGGGGCCGGTGCCGCCGCCGCCGCGAGCGCGGCCCCTTTAAAGCGACGCCACCGGGGCCGCGCGGAGCCGCCGCAGTGCGCCGACGTCATCGCCCGCGCAGCCAATGGCGGCGCAGCTTCCCCGCCGCGGAGGGGCGGGGCCACGCGGGGCCACGCCCCCTTCCCGCGGGGCGGGGGGAGCGCCCGCGCGGGTCCCGCCCCCGCCCCGCTGCCAAAAGTTGCCAAATCGGGAAAAACCAACAAAAACCAACAAAAACCAACAAAAACCAACAAAAACCCGCGGTCCCCCCGCCCCCCGGTACCCGCTCCCTGTGTGCCACCGGAGCCGGTTGTGGGGGGGGGTCACCCCCGGAGCCAAGCGCGGCGCCGAGGCTCTGAGTGAGCAAAACGCCCGAATTGTCCCCAAAATAACGGCGGGGACGGGCGGGGCGGCCCGGCCCGGCCGCAGCGCTAATTCTGGCAGCCGGGCCGGGCGATTGCAGGGTGGCGGTGCCAGGGCACAGCCCGCCGGCCCCGCCCGGGCTCCGCCGGTATCGCGGCGCCGCAGGAGCCGCCGAGATGAGACCGCCCGGGCGGCGCCCCGGGGCCACCGGGAGCGGCGGCGGCAGCGCCCGAGCCCCGCGCAGCCCGCGGCTTTTTGCTGGTTTTTAATTAAAAACCTCCCGGAGGGGAAAGGCGCGGCCGGGATTCCAAAGGTCGGGAGAAGCCGCGGGGCGGCCGTGCCACGTTGTCCCCGTGCCGCGGGCAGAGCCCCAAACTCGGGGTTTTGCTCCATTTGGGAAAAATTTTGCTCCATTTGGGAAAAATTCGGTCGCAGGGCAGAGCTCGGAGCGGTCCTGGGAACTTCCCGGTTCCCCCGACCCAGCGCCACTGGGGAATGGCAGGGAATTCTGTCAGGGAATTCTGTCAGGGAATTCTGTCAGGGAACCCTTTCCGGCAGGTATTTCTGGGAATTCTTTCGGGGAGTTCTTTTATTCCCTCCTCAGCCCGGGACTCTCCGGCTCCGGGATTCGCTCCCGCTTCCCCCGGGACATTTCCCCGCCCTGGAGTCGCTCCAGCCCCGAGAATCCAAAGGGGGAATTCCCCCAGGGCTCCTGCCCCTTCCCACCGGGATCCAGCGGGGCGAAGAGCACCCCGGGATCATCCCGGATCCATCCCGGACCCACCCCGGGATCATCCCGGATCCATCCCGGGTTCATCCCGGATCCATCCCGGGATAATCCCGGATCATCCCGGACCCATCCCGGATCCATCCCGGACCCACCCCGGGTTCATCCCGGACCCATCCCGGACCCATCCCAGACCCACCCCGGGATCATCCCGGACCCATCCCGGGTTCATCCCGGATCATCCCGGACCCACCCCGGGCTCATCCCGGACTCATCCCGGATCATCCCGGGCCATCCCAGTCCCGGGAGCCCGGGCCGGGCGCTCCCGGTGATTTTCCACTGCGGAGAGCCGCGGGGAGCAGGCGAGGACAGAGCCGGGCCGGGCGCTCCCGGCAGCTCCCGGAATAGCCACGGGAACCTTTCCCAATCCTTGGAATCTCCTGGATTCCCGCAGGGGCCGGGCCAGCCCCGGAATAGCCACGGGAGCCTTTCCCAATCCTTGGATTCTCCTGGATTCCCGCAGGGGCCGGGCCAGCCCCGCTGGCTCCAGGTTTGTCCTGGATTTTGGGATCGCGGCCGCTGTCCCCGCGTCCCCCCCGAAGGTTTGGAATCCTGGGGGTCGGTGGGATCAGAGCTCCCGGGGCTTCGGAGGGAATTGAGGCTTCCCGAGGGAATTCCTGCGGCTCAGGGAGGGATAAGGAAAATTCCAGCTGCAGCCACTCCCCTCCTGCCGCCACCAAAACGACTCCAAAATCCAGGATTTCCATTAGAGCAGCACATTCCCGGCGGCTGGATAAAATTCCCTGATCAATTGGAGGGGAAAAAACTCCGGAACTGGCAAAAAAAAGGGCAGAAAATTCCGGGAATTCCCGAATTCCCCCAATTCCCCCTGCGGAGCTGGGGTTCAGTCAGGGCCCGCCGGGAATCCGAGTTTTCCATGGAATCATGGAATGGTTGGGGTGGGAAGGGCCTCAAAGCCCACCCAGGGACAATTCCCAGCACCCCGGGGTGCTCCAGCCTGGCCTGGGACATTCCAGGGCAGCCACGGATTCCCTGGGAATCGCATCCCAAAATCCCGCCCTGCTCTATCCCCGTTTGTTTTCTGCCCCACCAAACCCCCGGGAATCGGGAAATGATGGATTTTATCCCTCGGGAAGAGCTCCGAGCCAGCCCCGCATTCCCGGTTCGCCGCTCCGGCCGGGAATGCTCCTCCTCCATGGGAAAGGCAGAAACCTGGGAATTCTCCTTCTCCTGCCGCTCCTCCAACACCTGGAGCACATCTGGATGCGGCAGGGCCGGCCGGGGCTGCTGAGAAATTCGGGAGAAATTCGGGAGGAGAAGGAGCTGCGGGATGTGCCCGCGGGAATTCCCAGGAATTCCCGGCCTGGAGGGAATTCCCGGAATGTCCCGGCTGGGATTTAGGGTCCCTTCCCACCCAAACACGCCGGGACTCCCCGAGGAGGAATTATTTATTTAGGAATCATTTAGGAATTCTTTAGGAATTCTTTAGGAACATCGGGAACGTTCCCGAATCCAGGGAATGCTCCAGGAGCGATCCCGGCGCTCCACCTCCCCAAAATGGGGCTCGGGGTAAATCCCAACCCTTGGATTAAATCCCAACCCTTGGATTAAATCCCAAACCTCGGGGTAAATCCCAAACCTCGGGAAGGAATTCCCGGGAAAAGCGCGGAGCTCTGGGGGAGCCGATCCCGGGTTCCACTGGGGAATAAAATGGGGAAAAGCAAAATAAATGGGGGAAAAAAAAGGGGCAAAATAAATGGGGACAATAAGGCAAAGTAAAGTGGGAAAATAAAGCAAAATAAAATAGGGGAAAAGCAAAATAAAATGGGGTGAAAGCAGCAAAATAAAATAGGAAAAGAAAGCAAAATCAAATGGAAAATAAAGAAGTGGCAGGTGCAGAAAGGAGGGAACACCCGGAGAAATCCTTTGGAGTTTCCCATCCCTGTGGAATTCTGTGGCTGCAGCAAAAATGGAAATGGAAGGATTAAGAAACCACAACAAATCCCAGCCTTGGATTTCCTCCATTTTAAACCAAATTTCCCCTTTTTTTTTCTTTTCCCTTTGGAAAGGATCCCCCCCTGCCCTCCCAGCACCTCACACCACGGCCAGACCGGGAAGAGGGGTTGGAATTTTTAATCTTCTTCCACAGAAAGGAAGTTCATAAATTCTCAGAATGATCCGATACAGAGCGGAGCTGAAGAGCAGGAAAAAAAAAAAGCAAACCAAAACCAATCCCAGATTCTGGAATTCTTGGAAGAGCCGCCTGGAATGCTGGAGAATTTATTGAGGAGGAAAAAAAATGGCTTTGGAAAAACCCAAACAGAAATGATGGATCGTTCGTTTTGGGGCTTTTCAGCATTTAAAAATGGGATTATCCCAGGTTATCCCGAGCAGGAAATTGTGGCACCACTGGAGGCTGCAGGGGGGGAATGCAGAGAATTCCAGGGAATTGCAACGGTTGGTTGGGAATTCAGGATTGGAATTTTTTCCTGCCAAAAGGGGAAGAGGGGGATGAAAAGCATCTGGAGGAAATGGTTAAAAAATGGCATTTCTGTCATTGGGAGGGGCTCATTGTGGAAAACCCGAGTCCAGGATTAGGAAAAGGCTGGGAAAAAATCCAGGGAGGAGCAAATTCCAGAGGTTTTCCCCACGCAGCTTTGTCCTGGGGAGAATTCCACCTTTTCTGGCTAAAAATGAATCCCAAAAGCCAGAGCAGGGCAGAGCTCGCCCTGAGCGGATCCGGGAAAAGCGGCACAAGGAGGAGGAATTCCCGGGAATCCCCGGGAATTCGGGATAAAGAGGAGGAATTCCCGGGAATCCGGGGCCTGGGACAGCTTCATCCCCGAATCTCCCAAAAACCAGGCAGGAGCTCCCGGGAATTCCGGGAATTCCCAGCCCTGATCCTCCCCCTGGAGTTCCCTGTCCCCATCCCACTGCATTCCCTCTCCAGGAATTCCAGGAATTCCCTGATCCCACTGCATTCCCTCTCCAGGAATTCCAGGAATTCCCTGATCCCACTGCATTCCCTGCTCCAGGAATTCCCTGATCCCACTGCATTCCCTGCTCCAGGAATTCTCTGATCCCACTGCATTCCCTCTCCAGGAATTCCAGGAATTCTCTGATCCCACTGCATTCCCTCTCCAGGAATTCCAGGAATTCTCTGATCCCACTGCATTCCCTGCTCCAGGAATTCCCAGACCCTGATCCCACTGCCTTCCCCTCTCCAGGAATTCCCTAAATCCGGAGAGCAGCACTGGATTCATCCCTAAATTCACGGATCCCATGGAAATCCTGACTCAGGAGACGTCGCTTCCCCCTGCTGGCAGATCCCGCTTTTTCCCGGCCTTCCCTTTCCCAAATTTCCCGAATTTTCAGGACAGAATCCCCCAAACCCCAGTAAAATTCCCGCCCATTCCTTCCTGGAGCCGCATCCCCAACAGCTGAGGAGAAACCGGGAAAAGGGAAATAAAAAAAACACCCCAAAAAAGCCCTAAAAAAATAAATTAAATCCAGGAATCGCCGCCGGTTTTGGGTGACTTTTCCAGAAACCTCTGGGATTTTTTTTTTTCCTCTCTTCTCCGAAGCACCTTGGAGTCGTGGGGTCGGGGAATTTGGGAAAAGCATCTTTGAGGAATCACATTGGGGCCGATTATAAAAATTTCTCTATTGTACAACAGAGGTGCAGCTACACTGAAAAAAATTACACCGTTTATGGAAATACAATTATTATTATTATTATTATCATCATCATCATCATCAAGTTTGTTTTTTTTTTTTTTGGCTTTTTGTTGTTTTAGAAACAGACTCTACTAAATAGGATCTATACAAAAAAACCTCTAAAATAATTTCTGTAGTAAAATAAAGAAGTGTGTTAGGAGAGCTACACAAAAACAAAGGGAGGGGTTTTTTTTACTTTTTTTTTTGTTTGTTTGTTTTTTTTTTTTTTTTTTTTTGCTTTTCTGGGTGAATGCTCCGAGCTCGGGGTGCTGAAAGGAATCATTACGTACACAGTGATCATTAATGCTCTGTATTAATTAACTCACAGCCTTTCCCATTAGTACAAAGAGCCCGGGCCCGCCTCCTCTTTGAGGAGGGGCCGGGGTATAAAAGCCAAGCAAACCTCGTCAGCTGATACGGAATTAAAAACCCGCCGGGAGTCACGGGAAACTCCGATTTGGGCGTTCCGGTGCCGGGGGGAGCGGGGCGGGAGGGACCCGGGTCGGATCCCGGATCCCAGAGCTGGATCCCAGAGCTGGATCCCGGATCCCAGAGCTGGATCCCGGATCCCAGACCCGGGTCGGATCCTGGATCCCAGAGCTGGATCCCGGATCCCAGAGCTGGATCCCAGAGCTGGATCCCGGATCCCAGAGCTGGATCCCGGATCCCAGAGCTGGATCCCGGATCCCAGACCCGGGTCGGATCCTGGATCCCAGAGCTGGATCCCGGATCCCAGAGCTGGATCCCAGAGCTGGATCCCGGATCCCAGAGCTGGATCCCGGATCCCAGACCCGGGTCGGATCCCGGATCCCAGAGCTGGATCCCAGATCCCAGAGCTGGATCCCGGATCCCAGACCCAGATCGGATCCCAGAGCTGAATTCTGGATCCCAGAGCTGGATCCCGGATCCCAGACCCAGATCGGATCCCAGAGCTGAATTCTGGATCCCAGAGCTGGATCCCAGATCCCAGACCCAGATCGGATCCCAGATCCCAGATCTGAGTTCCGGATCCCAGAGCTGGAATTCTGGACCAGATCCTGGGTCCCAGAGCTGGATCCCAGAGCTGAATTCCAGATCCCAGAGCTGAATTCCAGATCCCAGAGCTGAATTCTGGATCCCAGAGCTGGATTCCAGAGCTGAATTCTGGATCAGATCCCAGAGCTGAATTCCAAATCCCAGAGCTGAATTCTGGATCCCAGAGCCAGACTGGATCCCAGATCCCAAAGCTGGATCCCAGATCAGATCCCAGACCCAGACCAGATCCCAAAGCTGGGTCCCGGATCCCAAACTGAGATCCCAAGCACAGCGTGGGGTGGCAGGAGGGCAGATCTCAGACCCCATCCCAGATCCTGGATCCCTGACCTGGATCTCAGACCCCATCCCAGATCCTGGATCCCTGACCTGGATCTCAGACCAGGTCTCAGTCCTGGATCCTGAATCCAAGACCCAGATCTTAGTCCTGGATCCCAGACCCAGATCTGTCCTGGATCCCAGACCCAGATCCCAGACCCAGATCTCAGTCCTGGATCCCAGACCCAGATCCCATCCTGGATCCCAGACCCAGATCCCAGTCCTGGATCCCATCCTGGATCCCAGATCCCACCCCAGCCCGTGGCCGTGCTGGCCTGGCCTCGTCCAGGTGTGCCCGAGGTGGTTCTGGGGCTCGATCCCGTCCCAGATCCCAAACCCTGACCCCAAGCACCAAGTGGGGCGGCTGGAGAGCAGATCCCGGATCCCGAGCCGGGGTGGCAGATCCCAAACCCGGATCCCAGAGGGGATCCCAGAGCCCGATCCCAGCACGGCCGTGCCCGGCTGGCCCAGCCTGGGCGCTGCAGGGAGCCCGTGCTGTGCTCCAGGGTCTGGATGCCATCCCAAATCCCAAACCCGGATCCCAGGGCCCGATCCCGTGCCCGGCTGGCCCCGCCTTGGTGCCACAGGGAGCCCGTGCTGTGCTCCAGGGTCTGGATGCCATCCCAAATCCCAAACCCGGATCCCAGAGGGGATCCCAGGGCCCGATCCCAGCGTGGCCGTGCCCGGCTGACCCCGCCTGGGTGCCACAGGGAGCCCGTGCTGTGCTCCAGGGTCTGGATGCCATCCCAGATCCCAAACCTGGATCCCAGAGCCCGATCCTGTGCCCGGCTGGCCCCGGCTGGGTGCCACAGGGAGCCCTTGCTGTGCTCCAGGGTCTGGATGCCATCCCAGATCCCAAACCCGGATCCCAGAGGGGATCCCAGGGCCCGATCCCAGCGCGGCCGTGCCCGGCTGGCCCCACCTTGGTGCCACAGGGAGCCCGTGCTGTGCTCCAGGGTCTGGATGCCATCCCAAATCCCAAACCCGGATCCCAGGGCCCGATCCCGTGCCCGGCTGGTGCCGCAGGGAGCCGATCCCACAGCGGCTCCATCCCCCGGCAGATCCCATCCCGGATTCCAGAGCCCACAGCCGGATCCCAGCTGCCGGCCCGTGGGAGCCGTGCCCGCGGCGCTCCAGCCCCGTCCCGGAGCCCGTCCCGGAGCCCGTCCCGGCCCCCAAACCTGGCTGCCGCCGGGGTCAGTGCGGCTGTGCCGGGCCGCCCTTGTCCAGGTGCCGCAGGAAGCCGCCGCCGTCGCCGTGCCCGTGGCCGTGCCCGCGGTGGTTCGGCGGCTCGCTCTTGAACAGGGCGGGGGGCGGCGGCAGGTGGGGCACGGGGGGCACGGGCAGGTGCTGCCCGTGGGCGCCGTGGGCGTGGGGCGGCAGCGCCAGGGCGCCGTAGGGGTGCGGGACGGGGCGCGGGGCCGGGCCCAGCCCCAGCGCGGCGCCCGCGGCCGGCGGCGCCGGGCAGGGCCCGGGCAGCAGCGCGGGGCCGGCGGGGCCGGGGCTGGTGCCGGGGCTGGTGACGCGGAAACATTTCTCCTTGTGCGCCTTGAGCATGTTGGAGAAGCGGAAGCGCTGCCCGCACACGTCGCACGGGTACGGCTTCTCGCCCGTGTGCGTGCGCCGGTGCCGCTTCATGTTGGGCCGGCTGGTGAAGCTCTTGCCGCAGATCTCGCAGATGAACGGCTTCTCTCCTGGGCCGGCACACAGAGAGGGGGTCAGAGCACCTGGAGAACCCCTGAGGTCCCGCAGAGCCCCTGGGAAAATCGCCTCATCCCTGGAGAACCCCTGGGAAAATCGTCTGAGCCCTGGGAGAACCCCCTGAGATCCAGGAGAATCGCTGGGAAAATCATCTCATCCTGGAGAACCCCCCGAGATCTGGGAGAGCCCCTGGGAAAATCTCCTGAGCCCTGGGAGAACCCCCTGAGATCCAGGAGAATCGCTGGGAAAATCATCTCATCCCTGGAGAACACCCTGAGGTCCGGGAGAGCCCCTGGGAAAATCGCCTGAGCCCTGGGAGAACCCCCTGAGATCCAGGAGAATCCCTGGGAAAATCATCTCATCCCTGGAGAACCCCCTGAGGTCCGGGAGAGCCCCTGGGAAAATCGCCTCATCCCTGGAGAACCCCTGGGAAAATTGCCTGAGCTCTGGGAGAATCCCTGGGAAAATCGCCTGAGCTCTGGAAAATCATCTGAGCCCTGGAGAACCCCTGGGAAAGTCGCCTCATCCATGGAGAATCCCAGGGAAAGACCCCTGACCACTGCCTTTGGGGATCAACAGGGGTTTAGGAAATCCTGGCTCCCCTGAGGATTTGGGGTAAAATGCTCTGGACTCCTGGCTCCCCTGAGGATTTGGGGTAAAATGCTCTGGACTCCTGGCTCCCCTGAGGATTTGGGGTAAAATGCTCTGGACTCCTGGCTCCCCTCTGGATTTGGGGTAAAATGTTCTGGAATCCTGGCTCCCCTCTGGATTTGGGGCAAAATGTTCTGGAATCCTGGCTCCCCTCAGGATTTGGGGTAAAATGCTCTGAAATCCTGGTTCCCCTCAGGATTTGGGGTAAAATGTTCTGGAATCCTGGCTCCCCTCTGGATTTGGGGTAAAAGGCTCTGGAATCCTGGCTCCCCTCTGGATTTGCAGCAAAATGTTCTGGAATCCTGGCTCCCCTCTGGATTTGGGGTAAAATGCTCTGGAATCCTGGCTCTCCTCTGGATTTGGGGCAAAATGTTCTGGAATCCTGGCTCCCCTCAGGATTTGGGGTAAAAGGCTCCGGAATCCTGGCTCCCCTCTGGATTTGGGGTAAAATGCTCTGGACTCCTGGTTCCCCTCAGGATTTGGGGTAAAATGCTCTGGAATCCTGGCTCCCCTCAGGATTTGGGGTAAAATGCTCTGGAATCCTGGCTCCCCTCAGGATTTGGGGTAAAATGCTCTGGAATCCTGGCTCTCCTCTGGATTAGGGGCAAAATGCTCTGGAATCCTGGCTCCCCTCTGGATTTGGGGTAAAATGCTCTGGAATCCTGGCTCCCCTGAGGATTTGGTCTAAAAGGAGCTTCTCCAGACCAAAACACCCAGGCAATAATTCCCATTTCCCCCCATCAAGGGAACCCTGCTCCGGGCAGAAAGGGATCCAAGGCAAGGAGTGAAGCTCTCCCAGCCGCTTTTCCAGCCCCAAATCCCGAGGGAATGAAAGCCGTGGGAATGTCCCTGCAGGGGCTTTTCCCAGCCCTTACCAGTGTGGGTTTTCATGTGCTCGTCGAAGTACTGCTTCATGTTGAAGTCCTTGCCACACCACTGGCACATGAACTGCTTGTGCCCGATGTGGATGCTCATGTGGGAGCGCAGCTGGTACTTGTACTGGAACCTCTCGTCGCAGTTCTGCCGGGAAAAAACGGGAATTCCGGGAATTCCGGGCATTTGGGAAGCTGGGAGCCAGCCCTGGAGGGGCTGGGCAGCAACAGCTCAGGAAAAAGAAGGGATGGAAATGATTCGCTGAGGGCTGGAATGAAGGTTTGGATCGGGAGGGTGGAAGGGCTGGGAATGTGTGGGAACAGCTGGGATTGTGTGGGGACAGCTGGAATTGAGTGAGGACAGCTGGGATTGTGTGGGGAACAGCTGGGATTGTGTGGGAACAGCTGGAATTGTGTGGGGACAGCTGGAATTGTGTGGGGACAGCTGGGATTGTGTGGGAACAGCTGGGATTGTGTGGGGAAAGATGGAATTTTATGGGAATAGCTGGAATTGTGTGGGGAACAGCTGGGATTGTGTGGGGACAGCTGGAATTGAGTGAGGACAGCTGGGATTGTGTGGGGAACAGCTGGGATTGTGTGGGAACAGCTGGAATTGTGTGGGGACAGCTGGAATTGTGTGGGGACAGCTGGGATTGTGTGGGAACAGCTGGGATTGTGTGGGAACATCTGGAATTGTGTGGGGAAAGATGGAATTTTATGGGAATAGCTGGGATTGTGTGGGAACAGCTGGGATTGTGTGGGAACAGCTGGAATTGTGTGGGGAACAGCTGGGATTGTGTGGGAACAGCTGGAATTGTGTGGGGACAGCTGGGATTGTGTGGGAACAGCTGGGATTATGTGGAGAACAGCTGGAATTTACCCCATGGATTTACCCCATGGATTTAACCCCTCAATCCCCACAGAGACCCCAGCGGAGGAACTGTGCCGGCACCACCCCTCGGTGATGGGAATTCCCAAACTCTGACGGAACCGCCCCCGCTCCGGCCCATCCCAGGCCATTCCCGGTTTCCCGGGGCCGTTCCGGGCCGGAGCAGCCTCACCTCGCAGCGGAAGGGCTTCTCCCCCGAGTGCTGCAGCGAGTGCACCTTCAGGGACATGCTGCGCTTGAAGGACTTGCCGCAGGTCTCGCAGGTGAAGGGCATGTCCTTGGTGTGCGCTGCGGAGGGCAAATCCCGGGAAAAGCAAATCCCGGGAGAACGGCGTGGAGCGGCGCTGCCGAGGCTCCCACGCCCTCGTTATTGACACCTCGCCACGCGGTTTATGTTCCACACGTTATCTTAATTCCCCCGGTTATTTTAATTCCCCCGATTAATTCAGTTCACCAATAATTTTAATTTCCCCCCCAATAATCTCAATTTTCCCCCCAGTAACTTTAATTTCCCCCCCAATAATTTAAATTTTCCCCAAATAATTTCAATTCCCCAATAATTTAAATTTTCCCCAATAATTTCAACTCCCCAATAATTTCAATTCCCCCCAATGATTTCAACTCCCTGATAATTTCAATTTCCCCCGATGACTTTATTTCCCCTGGTAAATTTAATTTTCCCTGAATATTTTAATTCCCCTGAATATTTCAGTTTCCCCCGATGACTTTAACTCCCCTGGTAAATTTAATTTTCCCTGAATATTTTAATTCCCCTGAATATTTCAATTTCCCCCGATGACTTTAACTCCCCTGGTAAATTTAATTTCCCCTGATAATTTTAATTCCCCTGAATATTTCAATTTCCCCCAATGACTTTAATTCCCCTGGTAAATTTAATTTTCCCTGAATATTTTAATTCCCCTGAATATTTCAATTTCCCCCGATGACTTTAACTCCCTCAGTGATTTTAATTCCCCTGATAATTTTAATTCCCCTGAATATTTGAATTTCCCCCGATGACTTTAACTCCCCTGATAATTTCAATTCCCCTGATAATTTCAATTCCCCGCGGTGATTTGACTGCCCGGTAATTTGGATTTCCCCTGCCAGCCACTCACCAACCATGTGTTTGCGCACGTGGGCCATGGTGTAGAACTTCTTCTCGCAGATCTCGCAGGAGAATTTCTTCTCGGCGTAGCCGTGCACGATCTTGATGTGCTCGTGGAGGGACCAGAGCTTCTTGAAGGATTTGTTGCAGGACACGCACTGGGTGACACAGAGGGGAGCCGGGTTAGGGGAAACTGAGGCTGGGCGCGCCAAAAAAGGGCCCAAACGGTGAAAAAAGTGCCCGAGATTGTGGATTTGGGGGGGTTACACCTCAGAGGAGGCAGGGGGAATGGATTTTGGGATTACACCTGGGAGGAGGCAGTGAGAATGGATTTTGGGATTACACCTGGGAGGAGGCAGGGGGAATGGATTTTGGGATTTACTCCAGAGGGGAGGCAGTGGGAATGTGGATTTTGGGATTACACCTGGGAGGAGGCAGTGAGAATGGATTTTGGGATTTACTCCAGAGGGGAGGCAGTGGGAATGTGGATTTTGGGATTACACCTGGGAGGAGGCAGTGAGAATGGATTTTGGGATTTATACCGGGGAGGAGGCAGTGAGAATGGATTTTGGGATTATTCCTGGGAGGAGGCAGTGGGAATGTGGATTTTGGGATTACAACTGAGGGGGGGCAGTGGGAATGGATTTTGGGATTACACCTCAGAGGAGGCAGTGGGAATGTGAATTTTGGGATTTACACCTGGAAGGAGGCAGTGGGAATGTGGATTTTAGGTTTTACACCTGGGAGAAGGCAGTGAGAATGGATTTTGGGGATTTACACCTCAGAGGAGGCAGTGAGAATGGATTTTGGGATTACACCTGGGAGGATGCAGTGGGAATGAATTTTGGGATTTACACCTCAGAGGAGGCAGTGAGAATGGATTTTGGGATTACACCTGGGAGGAGGCAGTGAGAATGGATTTTGGGATTTACACCTGAGGGAGGCAGTGAGAATGGATTTTGGGATCACTCCAGAGGGGAGGGGAGGCACTGCTGGTGTTCCGGTGCCTCCTGATCCCCAAAATCCAACAGCACGGGAGGGGCACGGGGACAGCTCCACAGGGCCTGGGAGAGTCTGGCCCTGGAGAGGGAAAATCCAAACCCTTGGACAGGGAAAATCCAAACACTTTGTGAGAAGAATCCAAACCCTTGCAGAGGGAAGGATCCAAACCCTTGGCGTGGGAAAATCCAAACATTTTCAGTGAGAAGGATCCAAACCCTTGGAGTAGAAAGAATCCAGACCCCTGGAATGAGAAGGATCCAGACTCTTGGAGGGCAAAGAATCCAAACCCTTGGAGTGGGAAAATCCAAACCCTTGGAGAGGGAAGATCCAAACCCGTGGTGCAGAAAAAAATCCAAACCCTTGGAGCAGAAAGAATCCAAACTCTGGAGAGGGAAGAATCCAAACTCTTGGTGAGATAAGAATCCAAACCCTTGGAGTGGGAAAATCCAAACCCTTGGAGTGAGAAAATCCAAACTCCTGGAGAGGGAAGAACCCAACAGAGCTGGATGAGGCCGACACTGTATATTCCCAAAATCCCATCCAGCCCTTCCCAAATGCAGGTGGGCCAGTCCAGGCTCTCCCATCCCTCTGGATCTCCGTGGGAAGCAGCTCCCATCCCGCCGGACGCTCCGGGATCAGCTCCTCCTGCCGCGCTCTCTGCGTTCACTGAAGGTCCAAAGTGGCACTGGAGGGTGAGAATTCCTTCCCAAAACTCCTCTGGGATGTCCAGGGAATCGCCCCCGCCAGGATTTCAGGCAGCTCTTCCTTTTCCCAGCAGCTCTTCCCAAAAACTTCCTTAAAAATTCCGTGTCCGGTGCGGAAATTCCAGGTGGAAGTCCCGGCGCGCGAGGAAACCGGATCAGCTCCAGCTGGGAGGGCACGGGGAGGAGCTGTGCTGCTCCAGGGATTTTTTGGGATGTTTGGGGTTTTTTGGGAGAGCTCCACTTCCCAGCCCACCCATTCCCACCCTTCCCCCACCGTCGGGAGGGCTGGGTGCTGATTGATGAATTAATTAATCCGTTCTGCTCGTCAGGAGCTGCGCTCCTCAGCGGGTTTGGGAATTCTGCTGCTTGGGAGGGCAAAAAATTCCGGGAGAGCAAAGAAATTCCAGGGAAGCATCCCCAAAATGCTCGGATTGACAGAGGAAGGAGCCCGGGGAGGGGCCAAGCCCACCCCAGAATTCAGGATTTAAATCCCAGCACAGAGCTCGCGGTGACGACAGAAACCGGGTGAAGGTGGAAAAAGCAGAAATCACCTGGAAAAACAGATTTATTCCATCCCCAGGATGGAAAACCGGGAGGAGCCAGCCTTGGTTCTCCTTTCAATCCGATATTAAACCAGTTTTATTCCAGGACAAAGCTCCCCCTTGACACATTTAACCCCGAATTAAGGGAAATTTTTAATTTCCCCTCAATCCTATTGGCAACTGGGATAAAAACACAGCAACAGGCAGCTGGAAAACGCATCCCAAAGGTCAGGACAGAACAAGAATTGCTGGATTTAGTCTTGGATTTTGAGGACCTGAAGGTGACTCAGTGCTGCTGGCACTGGGACGTCTCTGGACCAGATTCCTCTGAATTTAAATCATAATTTCTATAATTCCTCCTTTTCTTGTCACTTTTGGACGCACGTGTAGATGGATACAGGATATTTCACCATTTTATGTGTTCAAAATATTCACAAATTCCTGATTACATTTTTAATTCCTGCTTAAATTTTTTGCTGTGAATGAACCCCCTGCATGCTGGGGCATCTCTTGAATTCCCATTTAAACCCTCCCTGCTGCACTGAATTTGTCAAATATTTCTTTCAAAAGCTGCAAAAATGAAATTTATATTAATAAATCCTTCCTTGAGCTGAAACTTATGGGAAAAAAAAAAAAAAAAAAGCAGCCCAGAGCTACACAGAGCTGGGAAAAGAGCTTGGAAAAGAGAAATTGCAATAAATATTCCACGTCTCCCACGCTGTGGGAGCTGAGGATCAACCCAGTTCAGCATTGAAAGCAAACAAACAATGAAAAATATTCAATCCTTGCGCTCCAACTCTCACACAAAAAACCCTCCTTGCCCTACAAATTCCAGCTGCCCAGAAATCCAACCGGAGCCGCTGCTGCTGGCAGGATTTCTGGGGGAGGTGGGTGAAAATGAGGCCAAAAAAGCAGATTTGGGGTGCCAGGGAAAGCAGCAGTGCCCTGGCACGGAGGGACCAGGAGCTCTGGAGTTCTTCCACAGCTCCCAAAACCTCCCAGCAGAGCTGCTCCTCCTACTCCTGGGAGAAATCAGCGCTGCTGGGGAGAAAAAATTGAGATTTTTGTGGTTTGGGGGAGATTTTCTGGTGTTTCCTGCTGGGGAAGGGGCAGGCTCGGGGTGCAGGTGCTGAATTCCAACCCTTGGGAACCACTCTGGGAATTCCCGTGGTCTCAGAGGAGTTTAAAGCCCATTTTAACCCCAGCTCAGATCCTGACTTTAGGTGAAAAAAAAAACCACCAAAAAACCCCAAAAAAACCAACCAAAAACCCAAAACCAAAACTGCTGCTTCCCTGGGATCTCACAGCTTTCCCATTCCAGGCAATCCCTGGAATTCTCTGCCCTGGAAACCTCACCTGGCCACCGTGGGACAGCACTTCCAGACACTGGAATTCCAGACTGGAATTCTAAACTCAGTGAGAGCTGCGGTGCTCGGCAGGAGCAGGAGGAGGATTTACCACAGAACTTCGGATTTTTGGGACCAGTTACTCCAGATTTCGACCCAGCTCAAGGAGCTTTGTGTTCCCAACTCACAGTTTACTCCTGGAGTAACTGCTCAGAGCAGCTGAGCACTCTTTTCCCTGCCATCCCCTCCTTTTGGGAGACCCCGGAATGTGGGAGAAGGCAGAGCCCAGGCCCGGCTCAGCACCCGGGGCCGTGCAAAATGAGATTTATTTTTTTTTCCTCCCCCGTGAAGCGTCCACCAGGCGGATCCAGGGCACGCCAGGAGGTGTGGGGACCTGGCCAGCAGGCGAGCAGACCTACCTGGATGTTTTTTTCACAGTCAGTTTGCTGGTGGAGGGACAGCTCACTCTCTAGCACAAATTTCTTCCCACATTTGTCGCAGATCTGCATCCGCCTGTGGGTGACGTTCATGTGCTTCTCCAGGTACCAGCGTGTGTTAAACACCCTGGGGCACTTCTCACAGGTCAGAGTCTCCTTCTCTTCACACTTGGATTTCTGCACAGGTGCCTTGGGCTCCTTGGCAGCTTTCTTCTTGCGCTTGGGGGGCTCCGCGCTCTTCCTGCGCCCCCGCGTCGCTCGGGGCGCCGGGGAGGCGGCGGCGGCCGCGGCGGAGGCGGCTCTCCTGCTTCTCCTCTGGCCAACACTGACCTTCTCCACTCTCTTCTCCTTTTTCTTCTGCCTCTCATTCTCCTCGTAATCATTACTGTCTTCCGTGGCCTCTTCCCCACTGTCACCCTCCTCTTCCTCACTGCTGCTCTTAAGGACAGCAGTCTCTTTGGACTGGGAGGGGACACCCTTCTCCCCTTTGGACACATTTAAGGTTTGGTTGTTAAGGTTTACCTCCACTATAATCTGCTCCCTTTTGTAAGTCACTTCATCTTCCTCCTCTTCCTCCTCCTCAGAGTCGTCAGAGTTTTCCCTGTCTTCTTTCACAGCCCGGACCTCTCCTACCGCTCTGCTCTCCCTGAAAAACGGCTGCTCCTCCCTCTCGTGGAGGTGGCCCTTGCTCACTTTGCTGTCCACCAGCACCGAGAAGGGGCTCCCTGACTCCCTCTTGTACACCTTGGTGGACAGGTCGAGCTCCTGGCTGGGGTAGAAGGCGGGCGGCCCCTCCTGCGCCATGCCGGCCCCGGGGGGCTCCCCCTTGGCTGCCTGGCTCATCTGGGGGGGCTCATGGGGCGCCCTCCGTCCCGCGGGGCTGCGGCTCGCGGGGGCTGCTCCGGCCCGGCGCCTCTTCCATCGGAGCCCGGCGGGGTCGGGGGTCCTGGCTGGGCTGGGGGTCGGGATCACGGCAGGGCCAGGGCGGGGGGGGATCTTCGGCAGCAAGCGGAGCCCTCCAGCATCTTATCTGCAAGAGAGAGACACGGAGAGAGCGGCGTCAGCGGGGAACGGCGGGGGCTGCTCTGCGGGGACAGCCCGGGACAGCCCTGGGGATAGCCCGGGACAGACCGGGGACAGCACCGGGACAGCTGGGGGACAGCCCGGGGGATAGCCCGGGACAGACCGGGGGCTGCTCTGCGGGGACAGCCCGGGACAGCCCGGGGATAGCCCGGGACAGACCGGGGACAGCACCGGGACAGACCGGGGATAGCCCTGGGGATAGCCTGGGACAGACCGGGAACAGCCCGGGGGCTGCTCTGCGGGGACAGCCCAGGATAGCCTGGGATAGCCCTGGGGATAGCCTGGGACAGACCGGGGACAGCACCAGGACAGCTGGGGGACAGCCTGGGATAGCCCCGGGGATAGCCCGGGACAGCCCAGGGACAGACTGGGGGCTGCTCTGCGAGGACAGCCCGGGACAGCCCGGGATAGCCCGGGGGATAGCCCGGGACAGCCCAGGGACAGCACCAGGACAGCCGGGGGACAGCCTGGGATAGCCCGGGACAGACAGGGGGCTGCTCTGCGGGAACAGCCCGGGATAGCCCCGGGGATAGCCTGGGACAGCCCCGGGACAGCCCAGGATAGCCCAGGGACAGGCCGGGGGACAGCCTGGGATAGCCCAGGTCAGTTTGGGACAGCCTGGGGGCAGCCTGGGGCAGCCTGGGGACAGCCCAGGATAGCCCAGGACAGTCCAGGATAGCCCAGGTCAGTTTGGGACAGCCTGGGGCCAGCCTGGGCCAGCCCAGGACAGCCCGGGATAGCCCGGGACAGACCAGGGACAGACCAGGACAGCCCGGGGATAGCCCGGGACAGCCCGGGACAACCTGGGGACAGCCTCCCTGAGGAGCTGAGGGTGCCAAAGGGAGGGACACACAGCGGGGAGCAGAATTCCCAGCAGGAATTCCCAGCAAGGAATACTCTCCATCCACCAGAGATAACCACAACTATTCCTCCTGGATTTTTGGGAGCACTGACGGCTCCACAAACAGCAAAATCCAGCAAGGAAAACTCTCCATCAACTGCTCCACAAACAGCAGGGAGCAGGAGAATTCCCAGCAGCAGGCTCCCAGGGAATGGAGATCCAGCAAGGAACACTCTCCATCAACCAATCCTCCTGGATTTTTGGGAGCACTGACAGCTCCACAAACAGATTGGCAGGAGATTCCCAGGGAATGGAAAGCCAGGCAATGAATACTCTCCATCCACCAGAGATAATCACAATCATTCCACCTGGATTTTTGGGAGCACTGACGGCCCCACAAACAGCAGGGACCAGGAGAATTCCCAATGAAGATCCAGCAAGGAATACTCTCCATCCACCAGAGATAACCACAACTGCTCCTCCTGGATTTTTGGGAGCACTGACAGCCCCACCAACAGCAGGGATCAGGGCTGGCAGCAGATTCCTGAGGAGGGGAAATCCAGGCAAGGGATGTTCTCCATCCCCCAGACCAGCACAGCTGTTTCTCCTGGGTTTGTGGGAGCCCTGCTCTGCCCCACAGACACGGGGCACACCCACCCCAAAACACCCCGGATCCCCCAGCCCATCCTCCAGAGCCACATTCCAACAAGGGAGGAATTCCCTGAGGAATTCCCTGAGGAATTTCAGCGTAGCTGTTCTCACCTCCAGCACTAGACCAGGCCGGGAACACCCCGGAGATGCTGGATTTTGAGGGATTTGAGGAATTCCTCCTTTGTCTCTCCCTCCCTTCCCCCAGCTCCTTAATCCCCAGGGCACAGTTTTGCCCATCCAGGTTTCCCGGGCGGTTTTCCCAGCTGGAATTTGCCCGGGACTTTGCTGCCACTTCCTCCTGCAGGAAGCGCCACGTGTTCCCTCATGGACACAAAGCCGTCAATCCCTCACGTTTCTCTTTTTTTCTTTTTCTTCCCACCGGGACAATTCCAGTTTGGGAGCTGGGGATGGCAACGGCGAGCCCAAAGTTTTGGGCTGGGCTGATCCCATCGGGAACAGCCTGGGAATTCCTGAGCTATACCCAGAGCTAAAGCTGGGATCAGAGGGTGCAGGGGAGAATTAAGGACAGGGACACCCCAGGATGGGATAAAGGGACAGCAAATCCCACCCAGGAGCACCTTCCATGATCCCAGAGCGCTCCAGCCTGGCCCGGGACACTTCCAGGGATGGAGCAGCCACAGCTTCCCCGGGAATTCCATCCCAGCCCGGAATTCCTGCCCAAAATCCACCCAATCCTCCTCTCTTCCAGAGATTCTTGTGTCATCGTTTCTGTTCCACCAGAATTTCCCTGCCTTGGGAGTGAATTTTAACTGGACAGGAGATGAAGTAACCAGTGCCTGAATAAGTAATATTAATTATTAATAACAATAAAGAGAATCTTTGTGAAGTGGCACACTGGGGAAAGAAAGGGAAAAAATAACCAGTGCGATGATGAACTTCATTAAAACACTCAAGCACTTCTCCAGGGTTTCCAAATTACTCCAAATTAATTTCCTGGAGGTGCCTGGCAGCGACGGCAGCCTCAGCAGCACAGCAGGGCCCATTCCCACTGCTCCATCCTCAAATCCCACAGGAAATCCTGGGAGATGGGCTGCTCATGCTGGACTGTGGGCACAACCCACATTCAGATGGACAAAGCTATAAAAAATTATGAAATCAACTGGTTTTGGCCAAATGGAATTCCCAATCCTACACCCAGGAAGCTGTGGGAAGGATGAATCCCAGTTTAGCGTTTTCTTTGAGTGGGATGGATTATTCAGGAGCTCAGGAAATTCCCAGTTCCGTGTAGAAAATACCTGATTATTTCCTCATCATATCAGGCATCTCTAGGAAGCTGCAGAAGGAAATCAGGAATTCCACTGCACAGCCAGGAAAGCATAAAACTTACCAGGAAAAGGAAATTTCACCTTTTCCCCCATTGACCAAACAGCAAAAAATTCCTGCCAATATTTCACCTCCACTCACTAAAGGGATATTGTGTGTAAAAAAACCCCTTTTTATCAAGAGGTACCACCTCAAATCAAGCCCACAGTGGGGTTTATTCTGAATTATCAAAACTGTTTGCTCTGAAAACCACTTCACTCTGCAGCATCAGCGGCTACTGCGGCTTTGAACCTTTCACTGCCACCCTCAAGGGACCCACAACTTCCAAAACCATTATTTAAATAAAAAACAAATCCCTCCTTGGCCATTTAGTACAAACAGCAGCTCTGAAATACTGCCCTAAAAACGCTCTTAAAACACATTTCCTCCCCACTTTTAAATTTCTACTCCCAAAGCAGCGTTTGGGTGTTTTTAATCCCAAAGCACCCAAGGGTTTTGTTGTTGTTTTAAAGGTGAATTTAATTTTGTCAAGGCAGATTTTTCCACAGACCGAATTCCAGTCACGCTGCCAAATGAGAGATGCAGGCCGCGATTAAGATGTAAAAAGGAAACAAGAGTTTCAAAGCGATTTTTGATGCTTATCAAACGCCAAACCTGGGGAATATCTGCAGCAATCAAAGGTTTGCAAAGACTCCGAGGTGAAAAGCTCGAGCTCTGAAGAAAATAAAAGAAAAGCACAATTTGCAGACAAAAGAGTGGGTGGAGGAAGCTGGTGAGTGTGTGGGAGCAGCTTCACACCGAACTTCTGAAGAAAAACCGCAATTTTTGGTGTTACCGGCGCTAAAAATAGAGAGATTTGGGCTCGGCCCGGCCTGGGCCCGGCTCGGGGAGTGGGGAAGGAAAAGGTGAGGAAAAACTGAGGGAAAAATGGGAAACTGAGGGAAAAGTGGGGAAAACTGAGGGGAAAGTGGGGAAAACTGAGGGGAAAATGGGGAAAACTGAGGGAAAAGTGGGGAAAACTGAGGGGAAAATGGGGAAAACTGAGGGGAAAGTGGGGAAAACTGAGGGAAAAGTGGGGAAAACTGAGGGAAAAGTGGGGAAAACTGAGGGGAAAATGGGGAAAACTGAGGGGAAAGTGGGGAAAACTGAGGGGAAAGTGGGGAAAACTGAGGGGAAAGTGAGGAAAACTGAGGGGAAAGTGGGGAAAACTGAGGGGAAAGTGGGGAAAACTGAGGGAAATTGGGGAAAACTGAGGGGAAAATGGGGAAAACTGAGGGGAAAGTGGGGAAAACTGAGGGGAAAGTGGGGAAAACTGAGGGAAAATGGGGAAAACTGAGGGGAAAATGGGGAAAACTGAGGGGAAAGTGGGGAAAACTGAGGGGAAAGTGGGGAAAACTGAGGGGAAAATGGGGAAAACTGAGGGGAAAGTGGGGAAAACTGAGGGAAATTGGGATTTCAGGAGAAGGTAAGGGTGTGAGGGAGCAGGATTTGAGGAAAAGTGAGGAATAGCTGAGGAAAAACTGAGGGTGTGAGGGAAAAACTGAGGCAAAACTGAGGGTGTGAGGGAAAAATCTAGGGTAAGAGGGAAAAATCGAGGAAAACTGAAGGTAAGAGGGAAAATTTAAGGAAAAACTGAGGGTATGAGGGAAAAATACAGGAAAAACTGAGGGTGTGAGGGAAAAATTGAGGAAAAATTGAGGGTGAGAGGGAAAAATTGAGGAAAAAGTGAGGGTGTGAGGGAAAATTTAAGGGGAAAAAAAAAAAAAAAAAAAAAAGAACAACCAAAACTGAAAATCTGTTTTTAAGTGGGGATGTTTTGTCTCCCAGAGCCGCACTCCGGTGCTTTTGCATTTCCATGGGAAGTGCTGGAGCTGCCTGAGCCCATGGAAATGCAAAACAAATGCAAAATAAATGTAAAATAAAGCGCTGAGTGCTGCTAACGACCCTATTCCCATTCCCAAAGCTCGGGACCCACCCGAGCAGCTCAGCAGAGCCTCAAATCATCGGGAAAATGAGAAATCCCATTTACTGGGAATGGTGCTGGAGCAGCATTCCCAATGCCTGCGGGAAAACAGGGACATCAGAACCCTCCTGGGATTCCCAGATTCCCTTGGAACAGCTTTTCCTTCCATTCCAGAGAGCCCTGGGATAAATCCTATAAATCCTGTAATTCCAGAATTTACACAATTCTGTGTTCCCACCGCACCTGACCCTTTTTTTCACAGCTTTTTTTCTTTATCATTCCTAAAATAACCAAGGGTAGGGGCAGGAGAGCCTGGGCAGGGACACAAAACCCTGGGGAAGAGGGGATAAATCCTGTAAATGCTGGAATTCCAGCTCCCACCTCATCCCGCTGCTTTTTGGCCATTCCCAAAATAACCCGGGCCGGGTATTTTGCTGACTAAGCAGGCTGCACATTTTTATTTTCATTTTTATTTCCCCCTCCACTCTGTCTGGAGCTGGGAATTTCTTTCCACGTGTTCCACAGGCTCCTGGAAAATCAGATTCCCAAATCCCAGAAAAACACCTATGAAATCCTGCCACTAAAAGTGAAAAACCACGAGGAAGAGCCCCTCAGGGTTTTCCCATTTTTCCAGAGGAACAATCAGTCTGGCTGCATCCAGATTTTTGGGAGACACAAAGCCTTTCCAACCAGCGGTTCCTGGATTTTTTTCAAGCATTATCTCCATGAGAAATGCGTTCCAGAGGTTTCCATCTGTGAATTCAGCATTAAAATCCCTCGGATTTTGCAATAAACGAGTGGTGTTTTATTGAATCTAAAGGAGTTTGAGATCTAACAGCCTCAAACTCAACGTTTTTCTCAAAGTAGAAAAAAAAAAAATCTTAAAATAACTTCGAGCTTTTTACCCTCAAATCACAACTCCAGGCTCTTCCCACCACCTGAAATACCTAAAAATTAAAAACATTGTGACTGAATTAGGAAATTCCAGGTATTCCAATCTATTCCTACATCTTTTAATGCAAAACAAACAAACAAACAAACAAACAAAAAAACTCACCAAAAAAACTGAAAATAAGATTAAAACACATCCAGATGGTTCCCTGGTTCACGTTTTCCATTTGTCACTTATCTATATTTGATCATTTTTAGATGAAAAAAAAAAAGCTTTTCATGACCATATTAAAAGGTCTTTTAACCCTTTAAATTTGTAAAATTGTCCAAATAAATGCCAAAATTCCTCTTTTTCCTTTAAAACCTCTTATTTTCATCCCTCTCTGGTGATGTATCTTCAGGAAAACTAAAGCTGCACTACGATTTTATACAGATTTTATTTCAATTATGGCACTTCCCATTGAGCACCGCTGACCCCGAGGTCCAGGAACGGTGGAAGCTCCAAAAAGGAAATCTGTCATCAAGATCTCTTGCCCAAAATTAGCATTTTTCCCCCCAAAGAGGCCCCGGAGGTGTCTCTGTGTCCTTGGATATGCAGAGGTGTAAATGAAGTGTGAATACCCTGCCTCAAAGCCACCTTGGAATTCCTACCTGGATATTTCCCCGGCAGGAAAAATCCTATTTCTAGGGGGGAAAAAAATCCCTATTTCCAGGGGGAAAGAAATCCATTTCCAAGGGGAAAAAACACCAATTTCCAGGGGAAAAAAAAAAAATCTCATTTCTGGAGGGGAAAATTCCCGTTTCTAGGGGAAAAAAAAAATCCCATTTCCAAGGGGTAAAAAATCCTATTTACAGAGGGGGAAATCCCATTTCCAGGAAAAAAAAAAAAAAAATCCATTTCTAAGGGGAAAAAAACCATCCATTTCCAAGAGGGAAAAATCCCATTTCTGGGGGAAAAAATCCCATTTCCAGGGGAAAAAAAATCCCATTTCCAAGGGGAAAAAAATCCCATTTCCAAGGGGAAAAAAACCCCATTTGCAGAGGTGGAAAATCCCATTTCCAAAGAGAGCAGGCCCAGCAGAAGGTGCTGGAAAAGCTGCTGGGAATTGCTGGGAAAATCCCAGTGCGAAACCTCCCGAGGGAAGGGTGTCGGGAAGGGCAGGAGCTGCTGCTGGCACCTGCCAGGGTTTCACTCCCTGCTTTTTATTTATTTAATTTTTTTTTCCTCTCCAGGGAGGAGCAGCCCACAAAATTCCAGGTCCCAAAGCAGCTGGAAAACGATGGGAACTTGGGAATTGGGCCTGGGAGTTTGGGGTTGGAGGGAAGTCTGTCTCTTGTGCTGTGCTGACTGGCAGAAAAACAAGAATTCTGCCCCCAAATCCTGGGAAAACTCCCTGAAAAGGCACAAATTGGGGTGGAATTTGCCTCGTTTCTATGGGGACGTGTTAAAAAAAATCAGGTTTTGATTTAAATGCTCTTTGAGGCATCAAAGCCCTGACAGATCCCACCCAAAACACCCCTTGGGTCCAGATTTTTAAATTTTGCCCCAACCCAGGAGCTGCTGGAAGGGATTTTAAGGCCTTGTGTTTACAGTTGGGGACGAGGCACTGGGATCCAGGGAAGAATGGGTTAAAAAACCCGCTTTTTTGGGGGAAAACACTGGGAAAATTCAACCTCACATTCCCGTGAGGGAGCTCAGGACAGAGCAGGGTGATCTCACCTGGATCTGCTTTAATATATAAAGGGTGAAACTTCAGGAGAATAAAATGAACTTTGCAGGACAAAAAAATCCACATTTTTCCCTCATTACTGTGGGGGAGAAACCTCCAAATACTCACTTAATAAAATTCTGAAAGGACAAACAGCACAGATCTAGCAAAATGCAAATGAATGCTGTTTTGAAAAGTAAAATTATCTTTAAAAATTGACTTAATCTCCCTTTTAGAGGTCCTGGATCTCGCAAGGAGAGAGCAGAGCAGGCTGAGAGTCTGTGCTGGAGGAACTGAACCAAGAAAAGGAAAATATTGTATTTTATATGTCATACATCATATATGACATATTATAAAGAATATAATGCATAATATATAGGATATAATGAGTGCTACATTATCTCTGTGCTAAATTATATAGTAATATACAATATGTAACATATAATACCATATATTATATATATTACATATACGAAAATATTTTAATATAATCATTATTGACAGAATATCAGAGAAATCTCCCTCTCCTCAGCTGCCTGCTGCCTCTTTTCAGTTCTGCCTCTTCCCTTTTTTTATGGAACCAGGAATAAATTGAATTATTTTTTTGGCCAGGCCCCTGAGAGCTGCAGAGAGAAATAGGTCAGCGAGGAGAGGAGTTTTGTAAGCACCTGAAATCCACCTGTGCCATCCCAGGTGTGCTCTGGGCACGTCCCTGCTCCTCCTGTTTACTGCAAAAATCCATCTCGGAGCTCTGGGAATCCTCCCCAAGGCGTTCCCACAGGGAATCTCCTGCTCTGAGCCCAAAAGGGGTCTCTGGATAGATAAAAACTTTACATTTTTAGGTGAAGTTGCAGCTCTCGGGGTAAAATCCCCGCATTTCGTGACTCTGGCAGAGAGGAGGAAAGCACAGCACCCCAATATCTTCTATTTTTTGGATGATTTAGCCCCATTTCCTCCCTTCCCACAGCAAGATTTCCTCTGAAAACATCACTCAAAGGCTCCCTGTGGCATTATTAGATAACAAAGTCAATGAAACCCTTCAAAACTCACAATCACCTCCAACACCAAAGCATCTTCTGATCAGATCAATATTCCAAAGGTGTTTTACCAAACAATCCCAGGGGTTTAATTCCTGCAAATCCCATTCCTGCAGCAGAAAATAAAAATTCCAAAGCAGCCCTTGACCCCCTGGCAGCCCAGGAAACGCAACAGCTTAGCTGGGAAAACCAAAAAAGCCGTCATGAATTTGCACTTTTCTTTCACACAGCCTCTGGAAAAGCTCTCGGAATCCCGTCCCTGTTTGCCCTGCCGGTTTGTACCAAGATTTTGGGATCACATCTGGAATTCCTGCCCGGGGCAGGGATGGGCTCCGCATCCCTCCAGGCTGCAGGAGATGGGGTAAGGTAAAAACCCACAAAAGCAGCAAAGAAAAGCGAGCAGGTAGGGAGGTGTAAAACCAGGCTAAATTATCAGGTGTGATAAACACGAGGGAAATGATCAGATATCAGAGACACAAAGCCCTTTGTAAAAACACACTTGGCAACCCCACAGCCCTTTCGAAACCATCTTAAAAAAATAAAAATAAAATAAAATCCATTTTTTTAGCAGAGATCAGGCGGCGAGGGGGAGAACCAGAACAGAACTTCCAGCTGGGAAGAGCCCGGGTGCTTCCCAAAGCTCATCCCCCAGCGCTGCCGGGAGGAGGAAAAGCTCGCATCCTCACACCCCCGGCACCTCCGGGGCTTCTCCCTCCACCCGCTTCCACCCAGCTCGGCCGCGGTTGAAGCTCTCCGTGCGACCCGGCCAGCCCGAGCAGATGCCGCTGTCGCTGCCCCGCACCGGGACACCCAGAGCGGCGCGGAGGGCGCTCAAAAACCACGGCCAAAATCCCAACCCCGGGGCGCACGCAGCGCACCGCGAGCCGGGAGCGCAGGGAAAAGGGGAAAAGAGCTGAAGGAAAAGGCTGCGAGCGAGAGGAACCCCCCAAAAAAAAATTCACACCCGGAGCACGGTACCGGGCACCGCCGCCGAGCCCCCGAGCCGAGCGCGACCCGCGGGGGGCACCGGCCGGGCACGCTCCGCGTCCCGAGCTCAATCCCGCAGGAATGCGGGGCTGGGACAGAGACCCCCGAGCCCCGGGAGAGCCCCGGGGCTGGGACAGAGACCCCCGAGCCCCGGAGAGCCCCGGGGCTGGGACAGACCCCCGAGCCCCGGGAGAGCCCCGGGGCTGGGACAGAGACCCCAGACCCCCGGGGCTGGGACAAAGACCCCCGAGAGCCCCGGGGCTGGGACAGAGACCCCCGAGAGCCCCGGGGCTGGGACAGAGACCCCCGAGAGCCCCGGGGCTGGGACAGAGACCCCCGAGCCCCGGGAGAGCCCCGGGGCTGGGACAGAGACCCCCGAGAGCCCCGGGAGAGTCCCGGGGCTGGGACAGAGACCCCCGAGCCCCGGGGCTGGGACAGAGCCCCCAGACCCCGCACAGAGCCCCCCGACCCCCGGGACAGAGCCCCTCGAGCTGGGACAGAGACCGCAGACTCAGCACAGATCCCCCCGACCCCCGGGACAGAGCCCCCGGTAACCGGGCAGAGCCCCCCGAGCTGGGACAGAGCCCCCCAACCCCCGGGAGAGCCCCGGGGCTGGGACAGAGCCCCCAGACCCCCGGGAGAGCCCCCCGAGCTGGGCAGAGGCTCCAAGCCCGGTGGAACCCCCCCGATCCCGGGCAGAGCCCCGGAGCCCGGGCAGAGCCTCCAAGCCCGGTAGAACCCCCCGATCCCGGGCAGAGCCCCCAGACCCCCGGGAGAGTCCCGGAGCCCGGGCAGAGCCCCCCGAGCTGGGCAGAGGCTCCAAGCCCGGTGGAACCCCCCCGGTACCCGGGCAGAGCCCCGGAGCCCGGGCAGAGCCTCCAAGCCCGGTAGAACCCCCCGATCCCGGGCAGAGCCCCGGAGCCCGGGCAGAGCCTCCAAGCCCGGTAGAACCCGCCGATCCCGGGCAGAGCCCCCAGCCCCGGGGGACCCCCCCGGATCCCGGGTCCAGCCCCCGGCCCCCTCCTGCTGCCCCGGTGCCGCCGCTGCCCTCCGGGCCGTGGGGCGCCCGTGCCCCGCTCCCCCCGCCGCCCACCGCCGGCCGGGCCTAGCGCTGCTCGGCGGCGCCGCCAGGCCCGGGGCAAGGAAGGGGGAAGGGGCCCGGCGGCCGCGCGGCCGGCCCGCACTCACCCAGGCCGGTGCCCTCGGGGCCGCCCCCGCCGCCGTCCATGCCGGGCGGCGCGGGGAGGGGGGCGCGGGCGGGCGCGGCGGCGGAGGGCGGAGGGCAGGGCGGCCGGGGCCCTCCCTCCGTGCCTTCCCTCCGGCCCCTCCGCTCGGCCCCCGAGCTCCGGTGCTGCCCGCCGCCGCCGCCGCCTCGGCGCGGGGCCGGCGCTCGGGCCCAGGCGCTGCCGCCGCGGGCGGACGCGGCTCCCGCTGCCCCTCGGCCGCCGCCGCCGCAGCGCTACGTGGCCGCCGCCGCAGCCGCCGCCGGTCCTCGCGGGGGCGCGCGCGCGCGGGGTTCGGTGAGGCGGAGGTTGGGGGGGGGATGGCGGGGGCGCGCCCCGGGGCTGGACCGCGGGGGGGGGGGCGGGTTAGAGCGGGAGCGCGGCCGCGCGGCGGCGGGAGCGCGCGCGGGCGAGGCCGCGTTGAAGGTTGCGGGGGGGGGGGGGGTTAGTGAGTGTGCAAGTGCGCGTGTGCGGGGAGGGAGCAGACCGTGCTGCCGAGGGGGGGAAAGGAAAACCCCCCCCCGGTACCCCGGGCCGGGGGCAGCGGGGACGGCAGGAACGCGCGGGCGGGACGGAGGCTGACACACACACACACACACACACACACAGAGAGAGGCGCGGGAGCGCGCACGGGCGGAACGGGGCACCCGCGGGGCGCGCGCGCACCGTGCTGGCGGGGGAGGGCGCCGCGCGCATGCGCCGCCGGGGCCGCGCCCGCCCCTTTCCCGCCGCCGCCGCACCTGAGGCGCGCGGGGCGCAGGTGAGGCGGGGCCGCGGGGCGCATGCGCGGGGACAGCGGCGCGCGCTCGTTACCCCGCGCCGCTAATTAGCGACCGCGCCGTCATTAGCGCCGGCGGTTGTGTGAGGGGCTTGATGCAGCGCCCCGGCTGCCCCTCAGCCCATTGCTAAGCGCGGGTAATCAGCGAGCCCGCCGTTAATTGGCGCGGCCAGGTGAAGCGGGCAGGTGGAGCCCTCACGGAGCCCTCACGGGGCCCTCGGGGCTGCCCCCGGGCGGGGCCGTGCGGGAACCGGTGCCAAGCCCCGGTTCCCGCTTTCTCAAACCTTCCTCTGCCCTTAACACGCCGATAACCGCTGAGCTCCGGCCGGCGGTTCGGGATCGCACCCCGGGCAGCGAAGGCTGTGCCACAAGGAGCACACCTGTGGCAGGTACCTGGTGCTGGGTGTGGGCACCGTGAGCATCACGGGCACCGTAAGCAGTGCAGGCCATGCCACAAGGGCACACCTGCGGCAGGTACCCGGTGCCAGGTGTGGGCACCCCGAGCAGCGCAGGCCATGGGACAAGGAGCACACCTGGGCACACCTGTGGCAGGTACCTGGTGCCAGGTGAGGGCACCCCGAGCAGCGCAGGCCATGGGACAAGGAGCACACCTGGGCACACCTGTGGCAGGTACCCAGTGCCAGGTGCGGGCACCCCGAGCAGCACGGGCTGTGCCACAAGGAGCACACCTGCGGCAGGTACCCGGTGCCAGGTGCGGGCACCCCGAGCAGTGTATGCCATGGGACAAGGAGCACACCTGCGGCAGGTACCCGGTGCCAGGTGCGGGCACCCCGAGCAGTGCAGGCCATGGGACAAGGAGCACACCTGGGCACACCTGTGGCAAGTACCCGGTGCCAGGTGCGGGCACCCCGAGCAGTGCAGGCCATGGGACAAGGAGCACACCTGGGCACACCTGTGGCAGGTACCCGGTGCCGGGTGCGGGCACCCCGAGCAGTGCAGGCCATGGGACAAGGCGCACACCTGGGCACACCTGTGGCAGGTACCCGGTGCCGGGTGCGGCGGTCCCGCTGCCCCTCGCCGGGCTCCCGCTGCTCTCCGCAGGTGCCGCCTGCCCTGCGCAGCTGCAGAGCCCCGAAAGCGCTGCTGGGCTGCGCAGGAGGCGGCGGCGCTGCCGCGGTTTGGGTCTGGAGCCGTGCAGGAGCCGTGCAGGAGCCGGGCACGGAGCCCGGGACCTCGGGGCTGTGCCAGCTCGGTGCTCCCGAATCCTCCACCATCTCCAGCGTGGTTTGCTTCATGGCCTGCAAGTGCCCCCCGCGGCGGAGGGCGCGGGGTTTGGGATCCTGCCAGAACGCCTCAAATGCCAAATTCCAGAGGGTTTGACTTGCTCTGGATCCCTGCGCCTAAACCCCGGAGCTGCCGAGGGTTCTGGGGCTGGCAGAGGCGAAGCTGAGGATGGAGTGGAAGGGGCAGGGCGGGCTGGGGAAGCCCCGGGCGGGATCGGAACGACGCTGCCCCTTCTCCCCCGTGCCCCAGCTGTTCCTGCAGCAGCAGGGGACGCGCTGAGCCAGCCAGAGCTGTCCCTGGCGCTGCTGGAAATGCTCACTGGTCACCCTGCGGTGCCCAACAGCCCTGGGACAGCGTGCTGGGGCAGGGGATGTGCTGGAATTCCCTGCCTTGGAGAGGGGAGGAGGAAGAGTTCTGGGGATTTTTTGTTCCTTGGAAGCTGCATGCGATTCCTCCTTCCCCAAAAGAGAAGAGCCCTGGGCGCTGCTCAAGGATCCTGGGAAGGGAAACTGAGGCACGGGAGGTGCTGGCGCCTCTGCAGCCCAGCCAGGCTCCAGGTTTATCCTCCAGATCTGCTGCTCAGGATGCCCTGGAGCGACGGGAGGGGAAGCAGAAGGGGAACAAAGGGATTTTCCTGCTGGGTTCTGCCACAGGAAGCCCTGGGAGCCGCCACGGAGCTTTGAGGCCGTGTCCCCGCAGAGGAGAAGCTGCAGCAGAGGAAATTCCTGTTCCCTTTCCCAATCCAAAGGTACAATTAAAGATTAATTGCCTCCAAGCAGCAGAGCTGGCAGCCAGCAGCATCTCCTGGTGCTGGGGAGCGCTGGCAGCTCCGTGTGGGGCTGCTCCTTTGGGTCCCGGGGATCACGAGTGCACCGTCAGAGCCATGCACAAAATACACCAAAAAATTAAATTCCCATTGCTTAGCCTTGCATTTGTGCCTTTTTTTTTTTTTTTTTTCCTTTTTAAGTTAGGGGTGCAGGATGGGTCCTTGGCTGGGGAACAAACTGGTTTAACTGGAGTCCTTCCTCTGCCCATCTCCCTGGGACCTGGGACATCATTCCTGCTCCCCTCTGTTTTTCCCAGGACATTTTCTGCTGGATCCCCTCAGGCACAAACATGGCAAAGGAAGCCGTGAGGAAACTCCTCCCCACCTCTGCTCTGCCTGAGCTGCTCCAGGGCAGGAATTGTCCCGGGTTAGGGCCCTGTCCCACCTGGGGGATGATTCCAGCTGGCTCCAGGGCAGGAATTGTCCCGGGTTAGAGCCCTGTCCCACCTGGGGGATGATTCCAGCTGGCTCCAGGGCAGGAATTGTCCCGGGTTAGGGCCCTGCCCCACCTGGGGGATGATTCCAGCTGGCTCCAGGGCAGGAATTGTCCCGGGTTAGAGCCCTGCCCCACCTGGGGGATGGTTCCAGCTGGCTCCAGGGCAGGAATTGTCCCGGGTTAGGGCCCTGTCCCACCTGGGGGATGGTTCCAGCTGGCTCCAGGGCAGGAATTGTCCCGGGTTAGGGCCCTGTCCCACCTGGGGTTGCTCCCTGCTGCCCCAGGTGCTCCTGGCAGGTCCCCTCAGCGCTGTCAGTCCCTGCTCAGGGCTGGGGGGAGGCTGAGCACGGAGGCAATGGGCACTTTCGGTTTCCTGTTTGTTTTTGGGGAACAAAAGCCCGGCCCAGCCCTGCAGAGCTCCCGGCCTGGTGGCAAGGAAGGAAAACGAGGGAAAAGCCTCCCAGGAAGCTGAAAGCAGCCTGTGCTGCCATCAAGCACCAAAACCACGGCGCCGCCGAGCCCTTCCCTCCAGCACGGATCAATCCCAGCGATCAGAGCTCAGAGCTGTTTGCAGCATCCAGCTGCAGATCTGGAGCCACTGCCAGGGGCTCCCGGGGAACCTGGGGAACCTGGGGCGGGGGGAAGGAGCAGAACTCGGGGGGTCCTGGGGGAACCTGGGGCGGGGGGAAGGAGCAGAACTCGGGGGGTCCTGGGGGAATTTGGGGCGGGGGGAAGGAGCAGAACTCGGGGGGTCCTGGGGGATTTTGGGGCGGGGGGAAGGAGCAGAACTCGGGGGGTCCTGGGGGAATTTGGGGCGGGGGGAAGGAGCAGAACTCGGGGGGCTTGAGGGAACCTGGGGGGGAAAAGGGGAGAAAAAAAGGGAAAAAAGTGGGGAAAAGGGGGAAGGAACCTCTGGAAACAGGCACCACAGAAAAAGATGAGAAAAGGGGGGAAAAGGGAACCCCTGGAGAAGAGGGAAAAAGGGAAGCCCTGGAAAAGGGCACCTCCTCCCATCGTTGCCATCACGGTGAGCAGCAAAGCTGCTCCAACTGCCTGGAAAGGGGCAATTCCCAAACCTCACCTTCTGAATTCCCAAATTTTCCTGACCTCCCAAACTCAGAGTCAGTGAAGGCAGCGCCGTGACCGCACAGGGGAGGAACCGCAGGCCTGGCGTCGCGAGCGCTCACTTTTATTTGACTACCATTCCAAAAATTTCCGTTTCCTCCGCGAGGAAATTGCAATGATTTTTTTTTTTCCTTTTTCCTCTCCATTTCCCCCTCATTTTCTCTCTGTTTTTCTTGGTGTTTGTGTCCGGCCGGGCTCACTGGGGCAGCTGCAGCAGCACGGACTGCCCCGAGGGCAGGTAGGTGATGTTGCGGGAGCGCGAGAGCTGGTAGGCGATGTCCTCGGCCGCCTCCAGCTTGCGCAGCTCGATCAGCCCGTCCCCCGCCGTGGCCAGCGAGTTGGCAATCAGCTCCGCAGCCTTGGAGTCGCCCTCCGCGGAGATCACGGCCGCCTTCTTCTGCTGCTCGGCCTGCGGGACAGCGGGGAACGGGATGGACGGACGGACGGAGCTTCCCCCAGCCCGGGCCAGCCGAACGGGTTGGGGTTTGGGGGCTGCTCTTGAAACTGGGGATAAAAAATAACCCACTTCCCTACTGTGGGAAAAGGAAAAAAGGCAATTTCGAGCTGAGTTTTGGTGATTTTCGGTCTGTCCGTCCCACCCGGGGATCCCCGTTGTTCAGCATTCCCTGGGGATGCTCCTGAACCCAGAGGTGTGCAGTCAGCTGAAACGTGAGCTGACACAAGAGATGGACACCCCACTCTGCTGCTGGAGACCCCCAGAGATGATCCAGGGTGGATCCAAGCAGGGGGGAGCCCGGAGCAAACTGAGCACGGCTGCAATCAGCACTGTGGGGTGGAAGGAGGAGCTTCCTCCAGCCAGGTTCACGTTGGATATCAGGGAAAATGGCACAGGATATTCAAGGAAAAAAACCCTGGAGAGGTTTTTCCTTGTGTCCCCCAGAGATGATCCAAGCAGGGATGAGCCCAGAGTAACCACGGCTGCAATCAGCACTGTGGGGTGGAAGGAGGAGCCTCCTCCAGCCAGGTTCAGGCTGGATATCAGGGAAAATGGCACAGGATATTCAAGGAAGAAGCCCTGGAGAGGGAAGGGGAGAGCAGAGCAATCCCAATCCCAAACCCCGGGAACAGCAGCAGTACCTTCTCCACGATGAACCTGGCCCGCTCTGCCTCCTGCTGCGCCACCTGCTTCATCTCCACCGCCTCGGTGAACTCCTTGCCGAAGGTCAGGTGGGTCTGGGGGACAAAGAGAGCCAGGTCACAGCAGGGACCTGCCAGCAGCTCTGCTGTGACACCCACGCTGCCACGGGGACAGGAACCCCACCCCGAGCGGGGCAAAGCTCCAGAAACAAACTGTCCAAATCGCCCTCGGGCAGAAACAAAGTCACCTCCCGCACAGGCTGCGCTCCCAGTGGGATCAGTTTTAATTCTAGGGGAGCTGGGAGGGCAGAGCTCCCTCCTTGGATATCTTAGCGGCGGAACCAGTGGGAATTTCCCCTCCTGGTGCTTCCAGGGGTGCCTGTGGAGCTGCTGCCCCATCCCAAAGCAGCTCCTGTGGGGTGACAGATCCCAGCACGGCAGGGCTGAGGCACCGGGGGCTGCCCAAGTGACGGGGCAGCGGCAGAGCCGCCCGGCCCCCCAAACACAGACACGTGTGTCCGAGTGTCCGAGTGTCCGAGCGTCCGGCGGGGCTCACCAGGGACACGTCGTCCAGGATGAGCCCGAAGGTGGCCGCGCGCTCCGTCAGGTCCTCGCTGACCTGCCTGGACACCAGCTCCCGCTGCGTGATCAGCTCGCCCGCGTCGAAGCGCGCCTGGGGGCACGGAGGGACGGAGGGAATGGGATGGAAACCGCTGGGAATGGGATGGGCACCCCCGGGAATGGGATGGGAACCCCTGGGAATGGGATGGAAACCGCTGGGAATGGGATGGGCACCCCTGGGAATGGGATGGGCACCTCCGGGAATGGGATGGGCACGCCTGGGAATGGGATGGGCACCCCCGGGAATGGGATGGAAACCGCTGGGAATGGGATGGAAACCGCTGGGAATGGGATGGGCACCCCCGGGAATGGGATGGGAACCCCTGGGAATAGGATGGAAACTGCTGGGAATGGGATGGGCACCCCCGGGAATGGGATGGGAACCCCTGGGAATGGGATGGAAACCGCTGGGAATGGGATGGGCACCCCTGGGAATGGGATGGGCACCCCCGGGAATGGGATGGGCACCCCCGGGAATGGGATGGGCACCCCCGGGAATGGGATGAAACCAGAGGGAAATTACTGGGAATGGGATGGAATAGAGGAAACAGGAGGGAAAAGGAGGGAATGGGATGGAAACTGCTGGGAACATGAGGGAAACTGCTGGGAATGGGATGGAATGGGATGGACACTGCTGGGCATGGGATGGAAACTGCTGGGAATGGGATGGAATGGGACGGACACTGCTGGGAACAGGATGGAATGGGAGGCACCAGGAGAGAGCACGCTGCCAGGAGCGCCGGGGCAGCGCGGGCGCTCACCACCACGGACTTGAGGATCTCGGTGGTGATGGAGGGCAGCACGCGCTCGTCGTAGTCCTCGCCGATGCTGGTGAAGATGCGCGGCAGCTGCGCCGTGACGGGCCGGAACAGGATGCGCAGGGTGATGTTGACGTTCTGCAGGTCTGCGGAGCGGCAGCGGCGCCTCGGGAGCGGGGCCGGGCTCCCCCGGCGCCCCCGGCCCCGCTCCGGCAGCAGCACGAGCTGCCGAGGATCCCCGATCCCCCCCGGCCTGCCCGGCGCTGCTGCGGGGAGAATTCCAGCCCCGCCACCTCACCTGGGCCAGGTGAGCTCCAGGGACCCCTCCCAAACCCCAGGTGAGCTCCAGGGATCCCTCCCAAACCCCAGGTGAGCTCCAGGGATCCCTCCCAAACCCCACCAGTGTCACTTGGGCCAGGTGAGCTCCAGGGACCCCTCCCAACCCCAGTGAGCTCCAGGGACCCCTCCCAAACCCCAGGTGAGCTCCAGGGACCCCTCCCAAACCCCACCAGTGTCACCTGGGCCAAGTGAGCTCCAGGGACCCCTCCCAACCCCAGTGAGCTCCAGGGACCCCTCCCAAACCCCACCAGTGTCACCTGGGCCAGGTGAGCTCCAGGGACCCCTCCCAACCAATAGATTTAGTCCTCACAAACAGTGTATTTTAAATAAATCAGAGTTTCACTCTCACAGCCTTCTGATCTAGTCAGAGTCTCTTCATTCCCGTCCTGCTTCAACAACAACACCCCTGGACACCCCTGGGTGCCCCTGGACACCTCTGGGTGCCCCTGGATGCCCCTGGAGACCTCTGGACACCCCTGTGTGCCCCTGGGAGCTCCGGGGTGCATCTGGACACCCCTGGGTGCCCCTGTGTGGCCCTGGACACCCCTGGGCACCCCAGGGCGCCTGCACCCACCTTTGCTGCCGGTGATGACGGGGACGTTGCGGGGCCGCGAGCGGCAGTCGAAGATGATGGGTTTCTGCACCCAGGGGATGAGGAAGTGCGTGCCCTCGCCCACCACGGCGTCCTGCACGCCGCGGAAGCGGTCGAAGATCACGGCCCTGTGCCCCGCGTCCACTGCGGGGGGAGAGAGCACACAATTAGCGGCACGGCGGGAAATTAACGGCGGAGTTAATCAACCCAGGCCGGAGGAGCTGCGGGTGGAGCTGCGGGGCCCCCGGGGCAGCTCCGAGGCTTTGGGAGGAAGGAGCTCCCGCGGCACTGCATGGACTCGGTGTGGATTTATCGGGTGATAAAGCACGGGGAAAACAGGATCGGGGCAGAAACATGGACCTGGGGCACTCACCGAGTCCCACTCATGGAGTCCCACTCACCGAGTCCATCCCACTCACCCAGCCCCACTCACCCAGTCCCACTCACTGAGTCCATCCCACTCAGCCAGCCCCACTCAGCCAGCCCCACTCACCCAGCCCCACTCACCCAGTCCCACTCACTGAGTCCATCCCACTCACCCAGCCCCACTCACTGAGTCCATCCCACTCAGCCAGCCCCACTCACCGAGTCCATCCCACTCACCCAGCCCCACTCACCGTTGTAAAGCGCCGAGTTCACGACTCCCCCCGCCACGGCCAAGCCCAGCCCGAGCTTCCCGATGCTCTCGAACACCTTGGCAGCCATCTCACCGCTCCAGAGCCCGCCTGCGACGCCCCGCAGCGCTCAGCCCTGCCCGGGGGTCTCCCCAGCCCCAAGAGTCCCCCCCCAGCCCCAGGGGTCTCCTCGGCCCTGTGAGTCTCCCCAGCCCCGGGGGTCCCCCCCATTCCCGGGTCTCTCCCATTCCCGGGGGTCTCCCCATCCCGGGGGTCTCCCTATCCCGAGGGTCCCCCCATCCCTGGGGGTCTCCCTCCCATCTCCCTCCCCGGGTTCGGTCCCGCCGCCCCCGGGGCCCCCCGCACCCCCCAGGCCTCCCCCTGCCCGCTCCCTCCTAGGCCGCTCGCCCGCAGCAGGGGCCCGCCAGGGGGCAAGGCCTGGCTGTGTGCCCGGTTCCCGATTCCCGGTTCCCGGTCCCGGACCCACCGCCGCCCCCCGCCCGCCGCTCCCGCCGCGCCGCTGACCTCCACATGAATCCGCCGCCGCCCCCCTGCCCAGCGCGCCTGCGCGCCGCGCCAAGACGCGCCCTCCTCATTGGCCCGCGCCCCCCGGGGCTCTCTGGGATATGTAGTTCTCTCTGCCGCGCCCGCTGCCGCCCGGCCTATCGGCTCCGCTGTGCCCCGCTGGCTGAGCAAGGCCGCGCGCTATTGGCCGGAGCGGCGCGCTGCCTCTTGGGAGGTGTAGTCCTGGCGGGGGAAGGCGCTTGGGGGGCCCGCGGGGACCGGCGGGGGGCACGGGCGGGGACAGCGCTGCCCGCCCCGGAACGCCAGAGCAGCTGGGCAGGGACCCCCGAGGTCACCCGGGCAGGGCCACCTGCCCAGGCAGGGTCCCCGCGGGGTCGGAATGTCCCCCGGCCCTTCCTGGTCACCGGTCCCGGCCACCCTCGGGGCCAGCTCCGCCTCCTGCCGAGGGGGGCTTGGGGTTCACTTCTGGCCATCTGAGATATTTCCATCCCTTGGTGGGATCCCTTTCCCAAAACGAGAGATTTCCATGCATATCTGAGATATTTCCAGGCATTGGTGGGATCCCTTTTCCAAAATGAGAGATTTCCACGGATATCTGAGATATTTCCCAAAATGAGAGATTTCCACGGATATCTGAGATATTTCCCAAAATGAGAGATTTCCACGGATATCTGAGATATTTCCAGGCATTGGTGGGATCCCTTTCCCAAAATGAGAGATTTCCACAGATATCTGAGATATTTCCATGTGTTGGTGGGAATCTCTCCAGTCGCAGATTTCCGTGGATATTTGCGATATTCCCGTGGATATTTGACATATTTCCATGGATATCTGAGGTGTTTTCATGCAGTGACGGGATCCCCTCTGCAGTGACAGATTTCTATGGATATTTCACATATTTCCACAGAAATGTGGGATATTCCTGCTCTCAGCCTTCCCTCCTCCGGTCTACCCTTCCCTCTCTCCGCTCGCCCGAGGTTTTCCAGACCCCAAATCATTCCCGTGGCCTCCCTCGGGCCCTTCCCAGCAGCTCCTGGAGCCGCGGACCCCGGGATTCGCTGTCCCCCCTTGTCCCGGGGCCGTTCCCGCTCCGGTCCCCTCCTGTCCCGGGGCCGCTAGAGGGAAGCAGCGCTCTCCCTTTGGCTCCGGGAATCCCGAAAAACGGGGAAAAAAGAGGGAAAAAAGAGGAAAAAATCCCCACGCCGCCCCCGCGCCCGCGGCGGGTTCCGCTCCCAGGTGACCCCGCTGGATCCAGCGGGGAAATCCCATTAAATCTGGGATTTACGGCTCGGGATTTGCAGCGTCCTCGTTCCTGCCGGGGTCGTGTTGCTCATTCCCGTTTCTATTCCCATTCCCATTCCTTTTCCTACTCCTGTTCCCATTCCCATTCCCGTTCCCATTCCCATGCGGGATGAGCTCTCCCCATTCCCACATTTCCATTCCCATTCCCGTTGCCGTTCCCATTCCCATTTCCCCATTCCCATTCCCACATTCCCATTCCCACATTCCCATTCCCATTCCCACATTCCCATTCCCATTCCCACATTCCCATTCCCATTTCTCATTCCCACATTCCCGTTCCCAAGTGGGATGAGCTCTCCCCATTCCCGTTCCCAGCTGCGAGGGGCTGGAGATTCCCAGGAAGGGCCAGGGGGGACATAGAGGCCCCCAAAATTGAGCTGAGAGTGCGTTCTTGGGGTTGCACCCCAAAATTGGGCTGGGATTGCTTTTTTAGGGGCTGGCTGTGGGATTGCACCCTAAAATTGACCTGGGATTCTGTTCTTGGGGCTGGCTGTGGGATTGCACCTTCAAAACAGCTCCGGAACCCCATTTTTGGGTGGTGGCACAGAACCGCACCCCAGAACTGAGCCATAACCCCAATTTTGGGTGGTGGCAGCAGAACCGAACCCCAGAACAGCTCCAGAACCCCTTTTTTGGGTGGTGGCACAGAACCGCACCCCCAAACCAGCTCCCGAACCCCATTTTTGGGTGGTGGCACAGAACCGCACTCCAAACCAGCTCCAGAACCCCGTTTTTGGGGGGTGGCACAGAACCGCACCCCCAAACCAGCTCCAGAACCCCATTTTTGGGTGGTGGCAGCAGAACCGCACCCCAAACCAGCTCCAGAACCCCGTTATGGGTGGTGGCACAGAACCGCACCTCAAACCAGCTCCAGAACCCCATTTTTGGGGGGTGGCACAGAACCGCACCCCAAACCAGCTCCAGAACCCCGTTTTTGGGGGGTGGCACAGAACCGCGGCCCAGAACCGCGCGGGGCCCCTCCCGGCCCTTCCCGGGCCGCTCCGGTTTTGGGGATTTCCGTCGGCCCAAGAAGGGCTCATTGTCCCCCGGGGCTGGGAACAAAGCGCCTCCTCTTCGCCTCCGCCGCTCCCAAATCCCCGCGGCACGAACGCGCCGGGGCGGCCCCGGGGCCGGGGGGACCCGCGGGGACTCCGGGCCGCGGCCACGCCCGGGGGGGCGGCGGGATTTGGGGTTTTTCCACCCCAAATCCGGTGTGGGGCTGGCGCTGATCCCACTCCCACCCAGCCCGTCCTTAGGGGGGGTCCCGGCTCTTCCCGGGGGTCCCAGCCCAGCCCAGCCCAGGGGTCTCGGCCATTCCTGGGGGTCCCAAACCTTCCCCGGGGTCCCAGCCCAGCCTTTCCCGGGGGTCTCAGCCCTTCCCGGGGGTCTCAGGGGTCTCAGCTATTCCTGGGGGTCCCAAACCTTCCCCGGGGTCCCAGCCCAGCCTTTCCCGGGGGTCTCAGCCCTTCCTGGGGGTCCCAACCCAGCCCAGCCCAGCCCGGGGGGTCCCAGCCCAGCATTTCCAGGGGGTCCCAGCTTTTCCCGGGGGTCTCAGCCCTTCCTGGGGGTCCCAGGGGTCTCAGCCTTTCCTGGGGGTCCCAGCCCAGCCCTTCCCGGGGGTCTCAGCCCAGCCCGGGGGGTCCCAGCCCAGCCCCGCGCCCGGCACAAACCCGAATTAAGCTCAATAAGCGTTGAAATTCAATTAGTGAAACTGCATTAAAGCCCTGCGAGGACACGGCTCGGGGTGGAAACGGCCTTAATGTGATTTCGGCCGCGTTCCCTGCCGCGATTTGCAAGTCAGAGAAATCGAATTACGGCTGTTTGCATTCTGAGCTCTGGCCCCGCAGTGCAGCTTAATTAATCTGCTTTAAAAGCCAGCCTGCCTTCCGCTCAGCCAGCCCCGGGCGAGCCAAAAATCCCCCCGGGCGGGCACCGGGACCCCCGGGCGGGCACCGGGACCCCGGGCGGGCACCGGGACCCCCGGGCGGGCACCGGGACCCCCGGGCGGGCCAGGTTTGGGGTGGGTGGGAGGATCGCGGAGGTTTTGGGGAGCAGCGGGACTGTCCCCGGTGCCAGCGGGGATAACCCGGGTGCAGCCCCGAGCGGAGCCCCCCGTGCCGGGCTGGGCGGTGCCCGCAGTGCCGCGGGGGCAGCGGGACCGGCCCGTTCTGCCCGCCCGGGGCTGCCCGGTTCTCCACGGTGCTACCGGCCCTTAACGGAGCTTCCATTCCTGCCCTCCCGGGGACAAATCCTGCCTTCCTCGGGACAAATCCTGTCCTCCCGGGACAAATCCTGTCCTCCCGGGATAAATCCTGCCCTCCTCGGGATAAATCCTGCCCCCTCCAAGACAAATCCTGCCCTCCCCGGGACAAATCCTGCCCTCCTCGGGATAAATCCTGCCCTCCCCGGGTAAATCCTGCCCTCCCCGGGACAAATCCTGCCCTCCCCGGGTAAATCCTGCCTGCTCCAAGACAAACCCTTCTCTCCCCGGGTAAACCCAGCCCTGTGCCGGACAAAGGCGCCTCAGTGCGGCCGCCCCAGCTGCCGGTGGGGCCGGAGCCGCTTCCGCCGCCGGGGGGGCTCGGAGGGCCCCGGTGCCGCCGGTGCCGGCCGGGCTGAGCATCCCGATCCCGGTGCGGCCGTTTCCAGGGATACCGCCCGGGGGTCAGCCGGAGGTCTGGGATGTTCCAGCCCTGCCCTAGCGCCCTTAATTGCTCATTTATTCCCTGCAATTAGTCCCAGGTGCTCGTCCGCGGCCGGGTGACCCCGGCGGGTCCCTCCTGAGCCCGTTCCGAGCCCCGGGATCGATCGGGCCCCGGCCAGGGCGAGTCCCGCTCACGGCCGGGCCACGGTCACAGCCCCGCCCCGGGACCGGTCCTGGCCCTGTCCCAGTCCCCATCCCGATCCCCATCCCGATCCCTGTCCTTGTCCTTGTCCCTGTCCCTGCTCATTCCTGGGCAGGAGGGATGGGATGGGATCCATGGGACGGGGTGGAGTGGGATCCATGGGTGGGATCTGTGGGGTGGGATCCATGGGACGGGGTGGGGTTGGATCCATGGGATGAGATCCATGGGGTGGGATCCATGGCGTGGGATCCATGGGATGGGGTGGGATCCGTGGGGTGGGATCAATGGGATCCATGGGGTGGGGTCCATGGGGTGGGATCCCTGGGGTGGGATGGGATCCGTGGGGTGGGATCCCTGGGGTGGGATCCGTGGGACGGGGGACGCTGTGCCCCCCGGGATGCGCACCCTCTGGGGCACGGGACCCGCCCGGGGCACCCCCGGGCCCGCAGGAATCCCTGGAAACGCCCCCCCCCCGTTTTCCGGTGTCCGCAGGGGCAGCGGCGGCCGCCGGGGGGAACAATCCGGGGCTTTGTGGAGCCGGAGCCGGCCCGGGGTCACCGAGCCCCCGCTGCCTCCGGGCACAGCCCCGGGGGGAGGCTGGGAACGGGCCGGGATGGGCAGGGAGCGACGGGCCACGGATACCGGGGGTCACGGATACCGGGGGTGACAGATAATGGGGGTGATGGATATCGGGGGTCACGGATATCGGGGGTGATGGATATCGGGGGGGTCACGGATATCGGGGGTCACAGATAATGGGGGTGATGGATATCGGGGGTCACGGATATCGGGGGTGATGGATATCGGGGGGGGTCACAGATATCTGGGGGGGTGACAGATATCGGGGGTGACAGACAATGGGGGTTACGGATATCGGGGGTCACGGATATCGGGGGTGATGGATATCGGGGGTGACAGATAATGGGGGTCACGGATATCGGGGGGGATCACAGATATCGGGGGTGACGGATATTGGGGGTGACAGATAATGGGGGTCACGGATATCGGGGGGGATCACAGATATCGGGGGTGACGGATATTGGGGGTGACAGATAATGGGGGTCACGGATATCGGGGGTCACAGATATCGGGGGTCACAGATAATGGGGGGTCACAGATATCGGGGGTGACAGATATCGGGGCTCACAGACATCGGGGCTCCCAGACATCGGGGCTCCCTCCCGGGGGGCTCCCATCCCCTGCTTCCCCCCAGCGCAGCCTCTTCGTTCCGCAGCGCTGCCGGGCCCGCGGGGGGTTCGGTGGCCCCGGGAGGTTTCTCCGGCCCCGGGCCTGTCTGGGCCCCCCCGGCGCTTCCATTTGGCGGCTGCCAGGCCGGGGCCGTTCCGTGCCAAACGCGCCCGCGGCGCTCCCCGGGCCTCGCTTCCCGCATGGCTCCGGCCCAGCGCTGCCATTCCCCGGCACCGGCGGCGGCCCCGCCGGGACCTCCCCGCCGCCCGCCCGGTTCCGGGGCGCGCTAATTGCCCGCCGTTGATCCCCCAATTCCCCGCTGACTCCCGGCAGGGCGGGCTGGAGGCTCCTGGGGAAGGGGAGGGGCGCGTCCAGCCGCGCCCGGAGCACAATCGAGGGGGGAGAAGGTGAAAAAGGCAATTTTGGAGGTGGGGGTGCAGGAAGGGATCCCCTGGGGCAAAGTTTGTGTCCCCCAAAAGCTGCCCTTGGCTGCGGGCAAACCCTTGGGTCACTCGGAGGAGATGGAGCCCCGCACCCGAGCTGTCCCTGGGGAAAAGCAGCCCCCGGCACTTTGTTTTTGGTCGTTTTTTGGAAGGAGCTGCGGATGGCGCGGGGCATTCCCAGCCCTCGGAGCGGCTCCCGGGGCCAGCACCGGGCAGGGGTTTTGCCCGGGAGGCAAAAATCCTTTTTGAGCCCTGGGAAACGCCGGCTGAGGATGCGGGGGAGCCCCCGGGCTGCCCCCGAGCCCTCGGCGGGGACGGAGCCGCCGCTGCCCCGGGAATTGTCGGGCCCGGCAGACCCCGGCCCCTCCCACGGCTGGAAGGAGCCCGGAGCAGCTGGGTTGATAATGACGATTGATAAGCGATTGATGAATGATTGATTGACAAATGATTGATAAAATCGGCTCGCGGAGCACAGACCCAGCACCAGAACCTCCCCAGGGAGGGTGACGCCCCAAATCCGGGCTGATCTCCCTGGAGGAGCCCACCCAGCTCCTTCCCGGCCCCCTCCCCTCATCCCCGGCTGCTGAAGGGGATCCAATCCCCCCAGGAGCGCCCCTGGATGAGTCAGGATGAGCCCCGGGGAGCTCGGCACGGATCAAAGCCCCCAGCAGCTGAACTCGGGGAAATCACAGCCCAGATTTCCGGATTTCTATATCCCAGCAGCTGGAATCGGGGAATTTCCAGCCCAGATTTGCAGATTTCTATACCCCAGCAGCTGGAATTGGGGAGAGGATCCGCGGTCCCAGGAGAGCATCCCCGGCCCCGGGAGAGCATCCCCAGTCCCGGGAGAGGATCCGCGGCCCCGGGAGAGCATCCCCAGTCCCGGGAGAGGATCCCCGGCCCCGGGAGAGGATCCTCGGCCCCGGGAGAGGATCCCCAGTCCCAGGAGAGCATCCCCAGTCCCGGGAGAGGATCCGCGGTCCCAGGAGAGGATCCGCGGTCCCGGGAGAGGATCCTCGGCCCCGGGAGAGGATCCCCGGCCCCGGGAGAGCATCCCCAGTCCCGGGAGAGGATCCCCGGCCCCGGGAGAGCATCCCCAGTCCCGGGAGAGCATCCCCAGTCCCGGGAGAGGATCCGCGGCCCCAGGAGAGGATCCGCGGTCCCGGGAGAGGATCCCCGGCCCCGGGAGAGGATCCCCAGTCCCGGGAGAGGATCCCCAGTCCCGGGAGAGGATCCCCGGCCCCGGGAGAGCATCCCCAGTCCCGGGAGAGGATCCCCGGCCCCGGGAGAGGATCCGCGGCCCCGGGAGAGGATCCCCGGCCCCGGGAGAGGATCCCCAGTCCCGGGAGAGGATCCGCGGCCCCGGGAGAGGATCCGCGGCCCCGGGAGAGCATCCCCGGCCCCGGGAGAGGATCCCCAGTCCCGGGAGAGGATCCGCGGTCCCAGGAGAGCATCCCCAGTCCCGGGAGAACATCCGGGCCCCGGGAGAGGATCCCCGGTCCCGGGAGAGGATCCCCAGTCCCGGGAGAGGATCCCCGGTCCCGGGAGAGGATCCCCAGTCCCGGGAGAGGATCCCCGGTCCCGGGAGAGCATCCCCAGTCCCGGGAGAACATCCGGGCCCCGGGAGAGGATCCGCGGTCCCGGGAGAGGATCCCCGGCCCCGGGAGAGGATCCGGGCCCCGGTGCGGCTGCGGAGCAGGTTGCAGACGGGCAGGGAAGGGAGGCAGGCAGCGCTGCCGCTCGGGGCCATAAATCACCTCCAGCTTTCCTAATGGGACCCTGATTTATCTCCTGCTCTGTCTGGACTAATTGAGTTCATTCCGCTGGGTGATTCATGCCGTGGAAATGGGTTCCAGGGAAGATGGGAGCTCCAGCGGCCTCAGCAAATCCCGGCGCTGCCGGTCTGGGAGCTGCGAACGCTTCCCGGAGCGGCGCTCGGCGGGGAGGCGGCCCCGGCCCGTCCGTCACTGCCAGGGCGCGGCTCCGCTCCCACCGGGGATCCCTCTTTAAACCCCCCCAGGCACCCCTGGGTGCTCCCAGGAGCTTCTCCCTGCTCCAGGCCCTCCTCCCCTCGGCCGCTTTCCCCGTGGCTGTCACGTCCCGGCCCTCATTAAATCCCTGCTACAATCGGATAAAATCGCTTTTACCCAATTTCCTCCTGGCTGTTTGCTGGCTCGGAGAATTCCAGCGGGGCCGAGACAGCGCTGCCCGTCCCAATGCGATTATCCCGGCCCGATCGATCGATCCCGGCTGCCCGGCCCTTGGCAAACTCGCGCCCGGCTCCCGGAGCGGCCGAACCCTCCCCGGGCTCCTCCCTGCACCGATCCCCACCGGGAACCCGGGAATGAAAATAAAACCAGCAGCGGGAATGAAAATAAAACCAGCAGCGGGATCATTGAGCTGGGCAGGGAGCGGCCCCAGGATCCCTCTGGATGTGCCGGGACACGGGGCCGGGGCCGGGCTCCGCTCCCGCAGGTGCTCGCGGCTCATTTGCATAAGGGATGAAGGCAGCAATTAAGTTCCCTCATCATCTCGGCGGGCTGGGAAAAGAGCTCCCCCCGCTCCTGCGTCTGTCACTGCTGGGAAGAGGCTCTGGAGAGGCGAAATTCCCACCCGGAGGTGAAATTCCCACCCGGAGGTGAAAATCCCACCCCCGCTTCCACAGGGGAAACTGAGGCACTGCTGAGCGGGCAGGCAATGGAGAACATCCCGGCCTGGAGTGGGCTGGGAGGAGCCCAAAAATCCACTGGATCTCCTCCGGGCTGCACAGTGGGATTAGAGGGTTGTTTTAGGGCCCTTCCAGTGGTAATATTCTATTCTATTCTATTCTATTCTATTCTATTCTATTCATCTCTATTCATCTCTATTCATCTCTATTCATCTCTATTCATCTCTATTCATCTCTATTCTATTCATCTCTATTCTATTTACCTCTATTTTATTTCTAGTTCATGTCTATTTTATTTCTATTTTTTCTATATTTTTTCTCTTTTTTCCTATTTTATTTCTAATTTATTTCTATTTCATCTTTATTTCATCTCTATTCCGTTCTACTCATCCCTCTTCCATTCTACCTTTATCTCCTTCTACTCCAGCCGAGCACCGAGTCAATTAAAACAAATCCCCACCCCCAAACGAAAACCAAACGCAGCGAAAAGCGCAGCCCTGAGCCGAGGAAGATAAAAAATCTCTCGGCCGGCTCGTCCCCGCTGACACTCCGCTGCCGGCAGCGGAATTCCCGATCCATCAGCACCAACCCCGGGATCAATGGGCCCCAAAGCCGGCCCGGGGAGGAGGAGCGGCCCCGGCGCGGGGGGATCGATCGATCATCGATATCGCCGCTGCCGCTGCCGGGCGTGGCCCGTGCCTCCTCCTGCCCGTCCCCCGCCGCCGGGATTTTCTCCCCGGGGCTGCCCGGGCCCCGCTTTCTCTCCGGGCTTTGTTTTTGCCAGCCCGGCTCGGCTTTCCCGGCCGCTCCTCCAGGCCGGCCTTATAAGGGCCCGCGGAGCAGGGAGAGATTCATGCCCAGTCCCCCCTGCTGCCGGCAGGGTGATGGATCGCGCTGCGAAACACGGGAAGAAAGGGAAAAAGGGAAGGGGGGAGGCCGGGAGCTGCCGGAGCGGGGCAGGGACGGGGATGGAGGCAGGAACCGCCGGCCTGGAAAGCGGGAGACAATCCCAAAGGAGAGCGGGACCCCCGAGGGCACGGGAGCCGCGTTTGGGGGGCTTGGGGAGCGCTGGGGAGCTCGGGGTGCTCGGGGCTTTGGGGTGACACCCCCATCCCTGTGGGAATGACAGCCCCGTTTCCATGGGAAAAACAGCCCCATTTCCATGGAATAAATGACCCCATCCCTGTGGGAATGACAGACCCATTTCCATGGGAATAACAGCCCCATTTCCATGGAATAACTGACCCCATCCCTGTGGGAATAACAGCCCCATTTCCATGGGATTACTGACCCCATCCCTGTGGGACTAACAGCCCCATTTCCATGGAATAACTCACCCCATCCTATAGGAATAACAGCCCCATTTCCATGGAATAACTCACCCCATCCCTGTGGGAATGACAACCCCATCCCTGTGGGAATAACAGCCCCATTTCTATGGGAAAAACAGCCCCATTTCCATGGAATAACTGACCCCATTGCTGTAGGAATGACAGCCCCATTTCCATGGGAATAACAGCCCCATTTCCATGGAATAACTGACCCCATCCCTGTGGGACTAACAGCCCCATTTCCATGGGATTACTGACCCCATCCTATAGGAATAACAGCCCCATTTCCATGGAATAACTCACCCCATCCCTGTGGGAATGACAGCCCCATCCCTGTGGGAATGACAGCCCCATCCCTGTGGGAATAACAGCCCCATTTCTATGGGAAAACCAGCCCCATTTCCATGGAATAAATGACCCCATCCCTGTGGGAATGACAGACCCATTTCCATGGGAATAACAGCCCCATTTCCATGGAATAACTGACCCCATTGCTGTAGGAATGACAGCCCCATTTCCATGGGAATAACAGCCCCATTTCCATGGAATAACTGACCCCATCCTATAGGAATAACAGCCCCATTTCCATGGGATTACTGACCCTATGGGGAATAACAGCTCCATTTCCATGGGAATAACTCACCCCATCCTATAGGAATAACAGCCCCATTTCCAGGGAATAACTGGGCCCCACTTCCATGAAAAACTGGGCCCCATTTCCATGGAATAACTGGCCCCGTTCCTACAGGAATAACTTCCGAGCTGTGTTATTAATTCATCCTCATTTCTGTCTCGCCCTCACCGCAGAATCGGCTGTGTCGGGAAGGGAATTTCACCCGGTTTGGAGTAAAAGCCGTAAAACCTCCGCAGGCCCCGAGTGTTTAAGCCGGGCTCGCTCTGGGGGCTCTTTCGGAGCCCCCCGGCGTGGAGGGAGAGGGGAAACATCCCCTGGAGCCCCCCGGGCGATCTGGAGGAGCCCGAAGGGAGATAACGAGGGGGTGAAAGCGCTGCGGGGCCGGGAGGGGCTGCACGCGATGTTTCACCCAGTTCTAATTGCCCTTTCGCTAATTAATCCCGCCCTTTCCGCGCTCCCTCCAGCATGGGAGCCTCTGCATGCGTGACCCCGTCAGCCTGAGGGGAGCTCGGGAGCCGCCGGGGAAATCCTGTAAAATCCATGGAAGGATTTTTTTGTGATTAAAAGCGGGGCCGAGCCCTCCCTGAGCTGCTCCCAGTGCACAGACCCAGCCCTGGCACCGCCCCGCCGTGCCCTGCTGGCACCGGGAGCCGATTTTGGGTCCCCCCCGATGGCCACGAGGCTTTTGGGGACAGTGATCAGCCCCACCCCAGAGCCAGTGGCAGGTGGGTGGATTTTGGGGCGGCTTTAGGGGTTGCAAGAGTTCAATTTCCCTCCCACAAAAAAACCCCGGAGCCTTTGGGTTTAATTCCAGGAGGTGACACCAGAACTTCGGGAGGTTCTTTGTCACTCACGGAGCCGGGAAAGCGCCACAGCTGTTTTGGGGACGGGAAAAAGGAGGCGCGTGTGATCCGGTGAAGAATTCCGCGAGTCCTTTCTCCAGAGGAGCCGCGGGGGCTGGGATGGGAGCGGGAATTTTCCCTCCCAGCCCGGCGCAGATGGAGCCCGGCTGGGCGGGACGGGCTCTGCCAGGGCTGCGGCTTTTCCCGGGATGCTCCCCAGACTCCCACCGGGACACGGCGGCGGCGGGGACGGGGCTCGGGGACCGCGGGCCACGAGCTCGGTGTCCCCGGCACGGGCAGGACGAGGAGGAGGAGGAGGGGGAGGAGGGATTTATCCAAGGGCCCGAGGAGAACATCTGGATTTGCCACTTGCTGCGGTGAATTAATTGCGGGATCCCGCGGCTGCTCCCTGCTGTGCCAGCCCTGCCTCGCGTCTGCTCCCGGGAATGTCCCCAAGGGTGGTGTCCCTTTGTCCCCTGCAGCCGGGGGAAGCTCGGTCACCCCTTCCCATTCCACTGGGGCTGCGGTGTCATCGGTGATCCCAGAAAAAACCCTTAAAACGCTGGGATTATGGCTGGCATCCCAATCCTGGGTGGGCATCCCAATCTTGGGTGGGCATCCCAGCCCCCGGGTGGGCATCCCAGCCCCCGGGCACCTCCCAGCCCGTTCCCACCTGGCCCCAGCGTGGCTTTTTTGGCTGCGAACGCTTCTCCATGTGGCTCGCAGATGTTCCGCCCGTGACGAGAACAAACGGCAGCTTTGGCTCGGCTTTAATCCCACGGAAAAGCTGCGAGAGAGGGAATTCCGTGAAGCCCTTCCCGGGCTGAGCCAGCGGCAGCAGCCGGCCCCGAGCACCTCGGAGGCTCCAGAATTGGCTTTTCCAGAGGAAATCCAGCGGAGCGGCACTTTCCCACCGTGACCCGCGGGATTCCGGGGCTCCGGTGGCTGCAGGGCTGGGAACTGCTGGATTTTGGGAGCCCCAAAAGCACCTGCAGAGCCCGGAGCGGGGAGGAAACACCTGGAGCTGGACGCACACGAGGCCAAATCCGCTGTGCCGTGGCCACCGCGGCCGCAGGAGCCAGCCCGGGGCAGCGACAGCGAGGCGGGGCCGCTCCCGGTGGCACCGGTGCCCGGAGCCGCGGTTGGGTGGCCCCGCGGAGCCGTGCCCGGGGCTGACGCAGCGCTGCGGGGTGGGGAAGGAGCCCTGGCATTGCCAGCTGCGGGCACGGCGGGCCCGGCGAGGGCAGGAGGCCAGGCAGAGTCACCCCGGGGCGCCGGGACAAAGGAGGGCGGCACGCGGGGACCTTGCAGGGCCCACGGGGAGCCCAGATGGGATTTCTTTGTGTGGAGGGCAGAAATACAAAGATTTGATTCAGTCCCCGCCGCGTGCCCCCCTCGGGGGCCTCTGGGTGACACCGCCCGGCCGGGACGGGCCCGGGGTGTCCCCGGGCCGGGGATTTTGTCCCTTGTCCCCGGCAGCCGGGGCAGGTCTGGTCACCCCATCCCGCCCCTGGGGCCGCGATGGCAGCGGTGACGCCACCCCGGGGCCGGGGACAGACAGACGGACCGGGGGAGGAAGGGGGTGCCGAGGGGGCTGGAGGACGGGCAGACGGCACAGGAGGCAAAGCCGTGGATGGGCTGAAGAGCCCCGGCTGGGCTGGGAGCGAGCGCGCCCCAAAAACGCTTCGTGGGCGGGCGGCGGGGCCCGGGGGAACCGGGGGGGCCCGGGGGAACCGGGCTTTGTGTGGCGGCGGCGGAGGGTGCGGGCTCGGCCGCTCCGTGATGCTCCGGGGGCGGGGAGGAGGAGGAGGAGGAGGGGGAGGAGGAGGAGGGACTTGCAGCTCTTTTCTGGCCGCCGCCGCGGCGGAGAGCGGCAGAGCCAGGGCAGCCCGGCCGCGCTCCGGCTTCCGGGGCTGTCACCGGCCCCGCTCCGCTGCCCCCGCCATGGCCGGGCTCCTGCCGCTGCTGCTGCTCCTGCTGCCGGCGGTGAGTGCGGGGAGCGGCGCCCGGGGCAGCCCCGACAGCCCCGGCGGGGAGGGGATGCGGCGTCCCGGGGGCACCGGGAGCGTCCCCGAGGCACCGGGGGATGGACAGTCCCCGAGGCACCGGGCGGGGGTGGGATGGGGGGGCCCGGAGGCTTCACACGGGGGTGTCCGGAGGGTCCCGGGGACCCCGGCATGGGAGCCCCGCGGGTGAGGGGCAGCGGACAGCACAGGCAGGAGCAGGGTCCCCGCCGTGCGGGGCTGGAGGTTCCCGGGGGCACCGGAGAGCCCCGGGGAGGCGAGCAGAGCTCTTTGGGGTGCGGTGGGAGGGGGCGTGGGGAGCTGGGTGGGGATGGGGTCCCGCAGCCCCTCCGGTGCCGCTGCCCCGAGCTCTGCCACTGCAAAGAGTGACGGAGCCCCAGCCCGGGGGGAGCCCCCCCAGTGCCTTCATCACCTGCCCCGCACGCAGCCCCCGCAACCTCTCGCAGACTTTCCCGGCTCCCAGGTGCCCCACAGCTGAGGCTGAGAGCCTTTTCCTCCCGGCAGAGCCCTCGCCGTGTGCCCCAGACAAAAAACTTCAGGGCAGGCTGGGGTGGGGGGGCCAGCAGAAAGGGGAGTGCCCGGAGTGGGGCCGGGGGGCTCCGAGCCCGCAGCTGGGGCAGGAGCGGGGCTGGTTTTGGGGCAGGATTTGCCGGGGGTCCCAGGGGGGCCGTCAGGCAGCCGGACACCCCTCGGGCAGGATATTAAAGGCGGAGTTGAGCGGCTCCGTGCAGGAGCGGAGCGGGGCTGGCAGCGCCGTGCCGGGGGGTCCTTTCCCCCACAGCCCCCCGGGATCGGGATGGCCAAAGCGCCCCGGGATAGCGGGACAGCGGCCGGGGGGGCCCGGAGCTGTCCCAGCCAGATGGATCCCAACCATTCCCCCCCAGGGCATCGCCCTCTCGCCCCTCCCCGGCTGCTGCAGCGGGGCCGGGCTCTGATGTCCCCAAATCGCCGCTTCCCTGCGCCGGGGTCACCGCGGGGAGCTGCTTCTGCCCTCCGGGACCGCACCTGCGGGGCTGGGAGTGTTCCTGGGGGGGGACAACAGGGACCCCGGCTGTGCTCCCCCAGCTCCGCGCACCCCGGGACCCCGCAGCCCGGGACCCCCGCAGCCCGGGACCCCGCACACCGGGACCCCCGCAGCCCGGGACCCCCGCACACCGGGACCCCGCAGTCCCCGCAGCCCGGGACCCCCGCAGCCCGGGACCCCCGCAGCCCGGGACCCCGCAGCCCCCGCAGCCCGGGACCCCGCAGCCCGGCCCGCCGCGCTCGCCGCTCGGTGCCTGCGCTGCTCGGCCCGGGAGCGGCGGAGCCTCCCAGGGCCGGCCGGAGCCGCAGCGCTCGGACGCGGCTCCCCGAGCTGCCCAAAGTTCGGGAGGCGCCGGGAGCCGGGATTTGGCCTCTCCCAGGCGCGGTGCTCGGCCAAGAGAGGCAGAGCGCGCCCGCCGGGCTCGCGTCTCGCAGCCGGGCTCGTCTCCAGCTGGAGCATCCCCTCCTGGTGCCGGGCGCTCCGCGGTGCCAGACTCCGAAATCCCGCTCGGAGCGGCTCTGTCCTCCCCCGGCAGCGCCTGCCCGGGCTCCGACCCCCCCGGCACGGCTCCAAAAAGCAATTAAGAGCTTCCAGAGGTGTCGCCTGCGCCCTCCGGCCGCGGCCGGGCCGGGCCAGCTGTCAGGATGCTTTACGGCGTTAATAGCCGCGGCTTTGTCACCGGGAGCCGCGCTAACAGCGCGCGTTTCCGCGGCCTAACGCGGGCCAGGTGCCGTGCCCGGCCGGGGGCTCGGGAAAGCCCCGGAGCGAGGGGCCCGCGGCACCTGGAGCCGGGAATTGGGAGCGCTCGGGGCGCGGGGGCGGGAGGGGACAGGACAGGTGGCCCGGGAGCGGAGCCGGTGGCCCGGCCAGGCCCGGCCCACGCGGGACCGCCCGCAGCTGCCTGCGGCGTGGGGGAGCTGGAATGGGAGACTGGGGAAGGGCTGGGATCGGGGAAGATCTGGGACTGGGGAAGGGCTGGGATCGGGGAAGGGCTGGGACTGGGGAAGGGCTGGGATCGGGGAAAGATCTGGGACTGGGGAAGGGCTGGGATCGGGGAAGATCTGGGATCGGGGAAGGGCTGGGATCGGGGAAGGGCTGGGATCGGGGAAAGATCTGGGACTGGGGAAGGGCTGGGATCGGGGAAGATCTGGGATCAGGGGAAGGGCTGGGATCGGGGGAAGATCTGGGATCAGGGGAAGGTCTGGGATTGGGGAAGGTCTGGGACTGGGGGAAGGTCTGGGATTGGGAGAAGGTCTGGGATCGGGGAAGGTCTGGGATCAGGGAAAGATCTGGGATCAGGGAAAGATCTGGGATCTCTGGATGCTCTGGGATCTTTAGAAGCTTTGAGACTGGAGGAAGATCTGGGATCAGGGGAAGCTCTGGGATCCCTGGAAGCTCTGGGATCCCTGGGATCTCTGGATGCTCTGGGATCTTTGGAAGCTCTGGAATTGTGGGGTGCTCTGCGATCAGGGGATGCTCTGGGATCCCTGGAAGCTCGGGGATCCCTGGAAGCTCAGGGATCACAGGATGCTCTGGGATCTCTGGGATCCTTGGATGCTCTGGGATCCCTGGAAGCTCTGGAAGCTCTGGGATCCCTGGAAGCTCTGGGATCCCTGGAAGCTCTGGATGCCCCCGTGTCCATCCCGGTCACTAGCCACAGCCAGGCACGCCCGGCTGCCCCAGCCCCATTCCCAGCCTCTGGAATCACTTCCCAGGGAGCCGTGAGCTCCCCAAACCCTGCCCGAATGGAGCAGCGGGATGAGCTGCAGCCAAAACCCCAAATGTGCCCCCACGAGGGGCGCATGGCATCACCCCAAACCCTTCCCAGGGGATATTTGGGGGTGCTGGGAGGATTCCCGATATTCCAATCCCTCCTGCCCACCCAGAGAGGGAAAAGGGTCTGGGAAAAGAGTCTGGAAAAGGTTCTGGGAAAAGCAGTCTGGGAAAAGGTTCTGGGAAAATGATCTGGAAAAATGGTCTGGAAAAGGTTCTGGGAAAAGGGTCTGGAAAAAGGGCCTGGGAAATGCTTCTGGTAAAAGGGTCTGGAAAAAAGGCTTGGAAAAAGGGTCTGGAAAAAGGATCTGGAAAAAGGGCTTGGGAAAAGGGTCTGGGAAACGGGCCTGGGAAAAGGGTCTGGAAAAAGATTCTGGAAAAAGAGCCTGGGAAAAGGGTCTGGAAAAGGGGTCTGGAGGAAGGGGCTGCCAGCGGGCTGGCGGAGCCGGGCGGGGAGGGGCAGCGGCCGCCTCGCAGCGCAGGGTAATTGGAGCACTTTGTCATTCAGCTGCCTGGAATTGGCGCTCCATTGTCTCGGCCCCGCCGGATGCGGCGCGGGGCTCCGAGCGCCGCACCGAGCGCGGGGACGCGGCCAAGGCGCTGACGAGGCCGCCAGATGCTCCCCCGAGCCTCTCCCCCCTTCCCCAAAATCAGCCGTGGGTGGGTGGCCAAGGGACGGCGCGGCCCCGGGGCTGCGGCCAGCGGGAGCGGGAGGAGCGCTGGGACCTGCGGGACGGGGTTCCTGGGTTTTGGGGGGCAGCTCGGCCCTCCCCGGGCTGCAGAGGGGCCCGTGGGGGTGCCCGTGGGATGTTCGTGGCTCTCGGGTGTGGTGACACGTTGTGCCAGCAGGGACACCCGGTGCCGGCGCACAGCGAGGTCCTGCCGCTCCCTCAGCTCCTCATTGCCGGTGCCCGCGGGTTTTGGGGGGCAGCGGTGCCAGCCAGGCTCTCCAGAGCCTCCGCCGAGGCAGGAATTTCTGCTCTCCTCTCCCGTTCCCCAGGCTGGGAAGGGCCGAGCCCCCCGGGATGGCGCAGAGCCCTCGGGGGAGGCGGCTGAGGAGCGACAAGGACAAACCGAGGCCACAGCACCCCAAAACACCCCTGGGCGCCCCGCCGGCTCCCTCCAGCCGCACAACTCGGCAGGGCTTTCCCCGAGGAGTGAATTTTGCCCGGAAAAGCGCTTTTCCCTCCCAGATCTGCACGTAGCGCGAGCGGGGTGTCCCCGGAGCGGGCCCGGCCCCGGCTGTCCCATCCCCCGGGCGGCAGGAGTGACCTCCCGGCTCTGCTCTCCCCAGGGCCCCGCCGGCGCCTCCAAGGACGATTGTTTCTCCAAGCTGTTCACGGCCAGCGGGGAGTGCTGCCGGGTCTGCAACGTGGGCGAGGGCGTGGTGCAGCCCTGCGGGCTCAACCAGACGGTCTGCGAGCCCTGCCTGGACAGTGAGTGCCCCCAGCCCCGGGCAAGGCCGTGCGCCCTGCCCGAGCATCCCTCCTTCCCTCCGGGCAGCGCCGCAGCGATCCCGGCCCGCCCCTCCGCTGAGCCAGGGCCGGGTTCTGGGGACAGGATTGCTTAAAACGGGAGATTCTTGCCCCAAAATGGGAGTTGGGGCACGGGGAGGGGCACAGCCCCACAGCGGGGTCTGGGCAGCGCTGCCAGGCACCGGGAGGGGGTCGGGATGGTGCCTGCACGGGAGGATCCTCGGGACTGGGATATTCCCGGATTCCCTGAGCCCTGCAAGCAGCCAGGGCTGCTCCGGGAGGAGATGGGAGAGGGGCAGGGCTGGAGCGGGGCTGGGAGGGAGTGGAGAGGAGGCACAGGAGGCTGGAGGAGCCAGGGCAGGGCTAAAAATACCTCAGCGTCCTGAGAAATCGATGGACGGCTCTGCCTCCCTGAGCCCGGCCGGGAAACGGGGCTGGACCCCAGAGAGGGACGGACCCCAGAGAGGGATGGATCCATGTGAGGGATGGACCCCAGTGAGGGATGGACCCCAGGGAGGGATGGATCCCAGAGAGGGATGGATCCATGTGAGGGATGGACCCCAGAGAGGGACGGACCCCAGAGAGGGATGGACCCCAGAAAGGGATGGATCCCAGTGAGGGATGGACCCCAGAGAGGGACGGATCCATGTGAGGGATGGATCCCACCAAGGGATGGATCCCACCAAGAGAAAACCTCCTCCCCACCCTCATCTCTTCCCTGAGAGGGATTTTGGGTGTGGAGGAAAGGAAACCTGCAAACACGGCAGCCATCCCTTGCTGGGATGGGGAGAGGACCCCTGTGGCCCTGGATCCCTCTGGAACCCCCCGGATCCCTCTGGAACCCCCCGGATCCCTCTGGAACCCCCTGGATCCCTCTGGAACCCCCCAGCATCCCTCTGGAACCCCCCCGATCCCTCTGGAACCCCCTGGATCCCTCTGGAACCCCCCAAATCCCCCCGGATCCCCCCGATCTCCCCGGATCGTGCCGCCGCGGGCCGGGCAGGTGGAGGCAGCCCCGCTGCTGGCACAGCCGGTGCCCAGGAATGCGGGCACGGCCCAGGGCCGAGGGTCCCCACCTGCACCCGGGGCTGCCTTCTCCGAGCACTCCCTTGGACGCGTTCCCGACCCTCCGGGGGAATTGTTCCGGAAAAAATCTGCTGCAACCAAAGCCCGGCCCCCGCCAAAGCCCGGGGGGCTGCCAGAAACCACCCCGAGAGGGGGGGTGCTGCTCTAATTCCCCCGTTCCCCCCATTGCGGCCCTCCCCAGGGCCCGGGTGCTGCCTCATGATTTATTTATCCCTCGCAGCCTCCGGGGGAGGGAGGGATGGGGCCGAGGGGCCGCTTTGAATCTGGGCTGTAATTGCTCAGCTCAGATACCTTCGGCTGCCACTGCAAATGTGCCCACTCAGCCGAAAGCCTTTCCTGGCCACTTCCCCGCTCTAATGGCGCCCATCAATAATTCAGGATAATGCGAGGGATGAGCCCAGGTTAATGGGAGCCGCGTGTGCCGCCCCGGGGCTGCTCCGGCGCTGCTCGCCCGGCCGGGCACGGGGCAGGGGCTGGCAGCGGCGGGGACGGCGTGCCCAGCGCGGCCGGGCTGCCCCGTCCCCGGGAGTGTCCGAGGGTGGCACACGGAGCAGCCTGGGGTAGCGGGACGTGTCCTTGTGCAGGGACTGGGTGGGGTTTGAGGTCCCTCCTGGCCCAAACCATTCCAGGATTTTGGGATTCCACATCCCCTGCAGGTCCTCAGCACACGAGGGCACAGGGTGAGGGAAGGTGCTGGGGATGGGAAAGATCCGCCGCCGAGGCTGGGATGGAACCTCCCACCCTCCCACCCGCCCGTTCCCGGGGTTTTGGGGCGCTTCACCCCCTCTGGATCACCCCGAAATTCCCGTCCCACACACTCGGTGTCCCCGGGGGAGCCGCTGGGAGCAGGATCCATTCCCAGCCCCATCCCTGGGGCCGAGCAGGGCTCGGCACGAGGCCCGGCAGCGCAGGGACCGGGCCGGGCTCCCCGGCCCCTTCCCCGTCCCTGCGGCTGGAATTTCCCCGGGACGGGGCCGGGCTCCGGGCGGATCACCGGGAGGAGCGGGCAGCGCGGGGGCCGCGGCAGCTGCGCCCCCCGGGACGGGCTCCGCTCGCTCTTCCGGGGCTAAAAATACCCCGAGCTGCCGGGGCAGCGGCAGAGCGCGGCGGGGATTGATTTCCCCGGCAGCAGCGTCCTGCGGGATGAAACCGGAGCGCCGCAGCCGCGGGCTCGGGCGCAGTCAGCGCTTCGGTCACCGCCGCGCTCCCGCGGCCGGGCTGGGGGCGCGGGGGACCCCCGGGAGGATGCGGAGGGCAAGGTGACGGGATGTGAGGAGCGGGCAGGGCCGAAGGGACCGGCGGGAGGTCGGAAATGGGAATACAATCAGGAATTCGCGGCGGGAGGAGAGCAGGGAGCGCGGGGGCAGCGCGGCCAGGCTGGGCCCCCGCGGAGCCGGGGATTGAGGCGGGGATGGGGTGAGGAGGCGGAATGGGGGCGATGTTCATGGGAAAGGGAGGCTCGGAGCTGGGAATTGGGGTGGGAATAGTGCAGGTGTCACGGGAAAGGGAGCCTGGAAGGATGCTCCAAACTGGGAATTGCTGGAACGGGGAAGGTGTGAATGAGCCTGGAAGGATGCTCCAAACTGGGAATTGCTGGAATGGGGAAGGTGTGAATGAGCCTGGAAGGATGCTCCAAACTGGGAATTGCTGGAATGGGGAAGGTGTGAATGGGCCTGGAAGGATGCTCCAAACTGGGAATTGCTGGGAAATGGGGAAGGTGTCAATGGGCCTGGAAGGATGCTCCAAACTGGGAATTGCTGGAACGGGGAAGGTGTGAATGAGCCTGGAAGGATGCTCCAAACTGGGAATTGCTGGGGAATGGGGAAGGTGTCAATGGGCCTGGAAGGATGCTCCAAACTGGGAATTGCTGGAATGGGGAAGGTGTCAATGGGCCTGGAAGGATGCTCCAAACTGGGAATTGCTGGGGAATGGGGAAGTGCCGACAGGCCTGGGAGACGTGGAGCTGGGAATTCCTGTGGAGCTGGGAATTCCTGTGGGAATGTGGAAGGTGTTAAGGAGAACCTGAGGCTGAGGGGGGCCGCAGAGGGGGGACCCCTCTCCCCCTGAGCCCAGAGGGAAACGCTGGGATCGGAAGCCGGGATTTGATCCCAAGCAGCTCCCGGCCCCCGCAGGCGTCACCTTCTCGGACACGGCGAGCGCCACGGAGCCGTGCAAGCCGTGCACGCAGTGCGAGGGGCTGCAGAGCATGTCGGCGCCCTGCGTGGAGACCGACGACGCCGTGTGCCGCTGCGCCTACGGCTACTTCCAGGACGAGGCCAGCGGGAGCTGCCGCGAGTGCCGCGTGTGCCAGGCGGGCTTCGGCCTCATGTTCCCCTGCAAGGACTCGCAGGACACCGTGTGCGAGGAGTGTCCCGAGGGCACCTTCTCCAGCGAGGCCAACTTCGTGGACCCCTGCCTGCCCTGCACCACGTGCGAGGAGAACGAGGTGCTGGTGCGGGAGTGCACGCCCGTGGCCGACGCCGAGTGCCGGGGTAAGAGCCGAGCCGGGCGTCGCGGTGTCCTTGTCCTTGTCCTTGTCATTGTCACGGCTCTGCTGCCACCGCAGGGATGTTCCTGGTGCAGCTGCTGGGGGAACATTCCCAGTGGAGCTGCCGGGGGAACATTCCTTTTGGATCTGCTGGGGGAACATTCCCGCTGGAGCTGCTGAGGGAACATTCCCGGTGGAGTTACTGAGGGAACATTCCCAGTGGATCTGTCAGGGGAACATTCCCGGTGGATCTTCCAGGGGAACATTCCTGGTGGATCTGTCAGGGGAACATTGCCATGGAGCTCCTGAGAGAACATTCCCGGTGGAGTTACTGAGGGAACATTCCCAGTGGAGCTGCCGGGGGAACATTCCCAGTGGAGCTGCCGGGGGAACATTCCCGGTGGATCTGTCAGGGGAACATTCCCAGTGGAGCTGTCAGGGGAACATTCCCGGTGGATCTTCCAGGGGAACATTCCCGGTGGATCTGTCAGGGGAACATTCCTGGTGGATCTGCTGAGGGAACATTCCTGGTGGATCCGCCAGGGGAACATTCCTGGTGGATCTTCCAGGGGAACATTCCTGGTGGATCTGTCAGGGGAACATTCCTGGTGGATCTCGGCCTGGCTTTAGGGAGCCGCGCTGGGATCTGGCAGTGCTGGGCCAGAGAAAGGAGCCAGGGTTTCCTGCCTGTCCCTGTTGGCATCCCAAGCACAGCTCCAGCCCCTGGGAAAGGGGGAAAGGGGGGAAATAGGGGCAGAAAAGGGGAAAAGTCAGAGCCGGGCTGAGCTCCTGGAGGAAGCAGGGCTGCTTCAGAGGGGCTTCTACACCCAGGGCTGCTCCAGAGGGGCTGCTCCATCCAGGGCTGCTCCATCCAGGGCTGCTCCATCCAGGGCTGCTCTATCCAGGGCTGCTCCAGAGGGGCTGTTCCATCCAGGGCTGCTCCATCTGAGACTACTCCATCTAGGGCTGCCCCCATCCAGGCTGCTCCATCCAGGGCTGTTCCAGAGAGGTTGTTCCATCAGGGCTGCTCCATCCAGGGCTGCTCCAGAGAGGTTGTTCCATCAGGGCTGCTCCATCCAGGGCTGCTCTATCCAGGGCTGCTCCATCCAGGGCTGCTCTGCCGGGCTCCTCGGCAGAACCAGCGGCGTTCCTCGGGCAGGAGCGGCGCCAGCCCCTGCCCCGAGCGCGGCGGGGAGAAAAGCGCTTTGTCCCGGGCGCCGCCGGGCCGGGCAGCGGGGCAGCTCCCGAGGAAGGGTCGAGTAAATGGAGCCACAAGTCAAGGACACAGGGCCGGCTTTGTCCGCGCCCGGCTCGGGAGCGGCTCCCCAAGGGCAGCGGGGGCCGGGACACGGCAGGGCAGGATGCCACCAACCCCCCGACCCCCCCTGCCACAGCGCTGCCGCCCCGGGGCCCTCGGGGCTGAATTCCAGCCTGGCACAATCCCAGCTCGGCACTATCCCAGCCCAGAACAACCCCAGTTTGGTACAATTTGAACCTGGTACAACCCCAGTTTGGTACAATTCAAACCTGGTACAACCCCAGTTTGGTACAATTCGAACCTGGTACAACCCCAGTTTGGTACAATTCAAACCTGGTACAATCCCAGTTTGGTACAATCCCAGTTTGGTACAATTTGAACCTGGCACAAACCCAGTTTGGTACAGCCCCAGCACGGCACAATCCCGGTTTGTTTACAACCCCAGCATGGCATATTCCCAGTTTTGTACAATCCCAGCTCAGAACAATCCCAGTCCAGCACAACCCCAGTCTGGTACAATCCCAGCTTGGTACAACCCCAGCCTGGCACAACCCCAGCCCGGCGCTGATCCCAGGGGCTGGCAGGGGGTGGCAGGGCAAGGTCCCGGCTCCTGCCGCGATTCCCGACTCATTCTCGCTCCGGGATGGGCTGGGGGACGTGGCCCGGCCCTGGCACCGGGCAGCGGCTCAGGGAGGGCACAGGGAATTTGGGATGGGATGGGCACCCAGGCGTTATCCTGGGGCAAGACCAGAGGCATCCGCTGCTCCCGGGACGCGCCCGGGTGCGGCAGGAGCGGGGTCACTCCCGGACGGAGCCGGCAGGGCAGGGAAGGGGCAAATCCAGGCCCTGGGGCTGCGGGGCGGCTCCGTGCGGGGCGTGGGCGCCCGGGCTGCCCCAGCCCCACCCTGGGGTGGATCTGGGGGCTGGCAGTGGAGCTGAGCCCCAAGGGCGCTGTGCTGGACAGCGCTGACAAAGCCACGGCCACCTCCAGCCACCCCGGGCCAGGGGACAGCTGCGGGCCAAGCCTGGGGACAAGCCTGGGGACAAGCCTGGGGACAAGCCTGGGGACAAGGAGACGTGGGTCCTGTCACCTCTGCCGTCCCCCAGCCTCGGGAGGGGATCCCTGCGGAAACACCCGGCCTGATCCTGGTTCCCCTTCCCCTCCGCCCCGGCAGGGCTCCACCCTCGCTGGACAACGCCCGCCCCGGCCCCGGCGGCCTCTGAGAGCCCCGAGCCGGTCACCGGGGAGCCGCCGGGCACCGAGGCGGGGGCCAGCACCGCTGCGGACACGGCCACCACCGTCATGGGCAGCTCGCGGCCCGTGGTGACCCACGGCACCAGCGACAACCTCATCCCCGTCTACTGCTCCATCCTGGCCGCCGTGGTGGTGGGGCTGGTGGCCTACATCGCCTTCAAGAGGTACCGGGCCAGGCAGGGACAGGGACGGGGACGGGGACAGGGACAGGGACAGGGATTTGGGGAGGGGGGAACAGTGGGAGCCCCGCTCCAGATGTCCCACAGCCACAGCTGCCAGCTGCCAGCACCGAGGGCACCAGGCTGGGTGGATTTCCAAAATTGTGTGAGGGGTGAGGAGGGAGGTGGCAGCAGGATGGGGGACCCAGTGCACGTCTGTCCCTGTCCTTGTCCCTGTCCCTGTTCCTGTCCCCGTCCCTGTCCCTGTCCCTGTCCCTGTCCCTGTCCCTGTCCTGGCACCAGGACAGAAAACAGAAACTGGGAGAGACCCCGGGGAAGGGGACAGAGCCCGGGGAAGGGGACAGAGCCCTGGCAGCCCCAGGGAAGGGGACAGAGCCCTGGCAGCCCCGGGGAAGGGGACAGAGCCCTGGCAGCCCCGGCGATGGCACCAGCGTGTCCCCGTCCCCGCAGGTGGAACAGCTGCAAGCAGAACAAGCAGGGCGCCAACAACCGCCCGGTGAACCAGACGCCGTCCCCCGAGGGGGAGAAGCTGCACAGCGACAGCGGCATCTCCGTGGACAGCCAGAGCCTGCACGACCAGCAGCCCCCCGGGCAGGGCACCCAGGGGCCAGGTGGGACCCGCCGGGGTGGGCAGGGGGCGGGCAGGGACAGCCGGGGTGGGTGGGACAGCCTGGGGCGGGCAGGGACACCAGGGATGGACAGAAACACCAGGGATGGACAGGGACACCCGGGAATGGGTGGGACAATCAGGGGTGGGCAGGGACAGCCGGGGTGGGTGGGACAGTCTGGGCTGGGCAGGGACACCAGGGATGGACAGGAAGGATGGGCAGGGACACCCGGGAACGGGTGGGACGATCGGGGGTGGGCAGGGACAACAGGGATAGACAGGGACACCTGGGGGCTGGGCAGAGACATCTAAGGATGGGCAGGGGTACCCAGAGATGGAGAGGAACACCAGGGGATGCACAGGGACACCTGGGAACAAGCAGGGAGGATAGACAGGGACCCCGAACGGGCAGGAAGGACAGACAGGGACCCCTGGGACAGACAGGGACCCCGGGATGGGCAGACAGGGACCCCGGGACGGGCAGGGACCCTGGGATGGGCAGCAAGGACACACAGGGACCCCGGGACAGGTAGGGAGGACAGATAGGGACCCCGGGACAGGCAGACAGGGACCCCTGGGACAGACAGGGACCCCGAACGGGCAGGAAGGACACACAGGCACCCCGGGACAGGCAGACAGGGACCCCGGGATGGGCAGGAAGGACAGACATGGACCCCTGGGACAGACAGGGACCCTGGGATGGACAGACAGGGACCCCGGGACGGGCAGGAAGGACAGACAGGGACCCCGGGATGGGCAGGAAGGACAGACAGGGACCCCTGGGACAGACAGGGACCCTGGGATGGACAGACAGGGACCCCGGGACGGGCAGGAAGGACACACAGGCACTCCGGGACAGGCAGACAGGGACCCCGGGACGGGCAGGAAGGACAGACAGGGACCCCGGGATGGGCAGGGAGGACAGACATGGACCCCTGGGACAGACAGGGACCCCGGGATGGACAGACAGGGACCCCGGGACGGGCAGGGAGGACAGACAGGGACCCCTGGGACAGACAGGGACCCCGGGATGGACAGACAGGGACCCCGGGCCGGGCAGGAAGGACAGACATGGACCCCTGGGACAGACAGGGACCCCGGGATGGACAGACAGGGACCCCGGGCCGGGTCTGAGCCCCTTCCCCCTCGCAGCGCCCAAGGCGGACGGGAGCCTGTACTCGGCGCTGCCGGCCAGCAAGCAGGAGGAGGTGGAGAAGCTGCTGGGCAGCTCGGCCGAGGACACGTGGCGGCAGCTGGCCGGCGAGCTGGGCTACAAGGAGGAGCTGCTCGACGCCTTCGGCCGCGAGGAGAGCCCGGCCCGCGCCCTCCTGGCGCACTGGGCCAGCCGCGAGTCGGCCACGCTGGACGCGCTGCTGGCCGCCCTGCGCAGGGCCCAGCGCGGCGACATCGCCGACAGCCTGGCCAGCGAGTCCACGGCCACGTCCCCCGTGTGAAGGGCGGCCCGGGGCGGCTGCCCCCGGCCCCTCCGGGCTCCGCCGGTGGGGCTCCCGGGACCGCCCGCTCCCCGCGCCGAGCCCGCCCGGCAGCCCCTGACGGTGTCGGGGGGGCTCGTCCCCGCCCCGATCCCAAATCCCGGCCGCGGCCGGAGCGTTGCCGGCCCCGGGAGGCTGCGGGACAGACGGACGGACGGACAGATGGACGCGGCAGCGACCGCCGTGCTCTCAGCGCTCTTCTCTCCCCCGTTCCAGCCCCTTCTCCCCGGGGCTCCTCTTCCTCCCGCCCCGCCCCGTGCCCCTCCAGCGCCCCCAAATCCGGCCGCTTTCCCCCAAAAGCGGGTGGAGGGCAGGGCTGGAGCGCCCCGGAGCCGCTGGCCCGGGATTTGGGGGCTCTGAGGGGCTGGGGAGGGGGCCCGGCCTCCTACACTGTGAAATTTGGGGTGCGGCCTCCCCGCGGCCCTGCAGGGATTGGGGGGGAGCAGCCGGGACACTGAGGAGCAGATTTTGGGGTGCCACCACCCCCCGTGGGGGCTGCAGGGACACCGAGGGGACACCGAGGGACACGGAAGGTGGAGAGCGCTGACCAAGTGCCTGCCCCGCTGCGGGGCCACCCCCGGGCCCCGCTCCTCCCTCCCGCCCTGTCCCCGCTGTCCCCGAGCCGCGGGGACCGGCCCGAGGCCACCGTGCCACGCCTGCACTGTCCCCGCTGTCCCCACCCTGCTCCAAAGGGCTCCTGCTGCGCCAGCGCCGTGAGGGGCTCGGCAATGTCCCCGCGGGTCCCCGTCCCCCTTGGGTGACCCCGGCACCTCCTCCTGCCACCTCCCCGGGGAGGGGACATCGCTCAAGGGGCGTTTGGGGACGTTTCGGCCCCGGCTGGGTGAGCTGGGGAGTGTCCCCTGGCCCGGGGAGTGTCCCCTGGGATGTCACTGAGCTCCCGGGGATGTCCCCTGGGCTGTCACCAAGTTCCTGGTGATGTCCCCTGAGTGGCCACCAGCCTGGAGTGTGTCCCCTGGGCTGTCACCAAGCTCCTGTGATGTCCCCAGGGCTGTCACCAGCCTGGGGAGTGTCCCCTGGGCTGCCACCAAATGCTCGGTGATGACCCTGGGCTGTCACCAAGTTCCTGTGATGTCCCCTGGGCTGTCACCAAGCTCCTGTGATGTCTCCTGGGCTGTCACTGAGCTCCTGTGATGTCCCCTGGGCTGTCACCGAGCTCCTGTGATGTCCCCTGGGCTGTCACCAAGCTCCTGTGATGTCTCCTGGGCTGTCACTGAGCTCCTGTGATGTCCCCTGGGCTGTCACCAGGACCCCGCTGGTGTCCCCAGCCCTTGGCCCGAGGTGGCCACGGCAGAGGCTCCGGATTGATCCCAAAATTCCTCCCCGAAGGCAGAACGGGAGCCATTTGTGACCAGGAGCCGCGGTGGCTCCGTGTGACCCCCCTGGGGACAGCCCTGTCCCCTCGCCACCTCCGGCCGGGAATTCCCATCCCGGCCCTTCACTCCCGCCCCATTTCTGGCCCTAAAGACTCCAAAACTTCCCCAAAAACGGCTGCGGCGGGGTCGGGATGGTCCCGGGAGAGCTCCGAGACTCCGGGGCTGGAGCTGCCTCCGAGGGGTTCCGGATCCCCCAAATCTTCTGGAAATTCCCCCCCTGCTGCACTCTGCGAGATGGAGACGCTCGGGCTGGATTTGGGGGATTCCCGGGAGCTGGAAGTGCTGCAGATCCCAAATCCCAAACCCAGACCCCAAATCCCAGCCCCAAACTCCTCCCAGCACCCAAATCCAGGGAAATTTGTCCCAGATTTACAGCCCCACTCGCAGCGGGGGTTGGAAACTCCCAGCTCCTGCCATACCAAGCCACTTGATGGGATGGATTTGGGGTGATTTGGGATGGATTTTGGGTGATTTGGGGTGAATTTGGGGGGATTTGAGGTGGATTTGGGGTGGATTTGGGGTGGATTTGGGATTAATTGGTGGCAGATTTGGGGTGGATTTGGGATGAATTTGGAATGAATGTGGCATGACTTTGTGATGGATTTGGGATGAATTTGAGATGACTTTGGGATGGATTTGGGGTGGATTTGGGATGGATTTGAGATGAATTTGGGATGGATTTGGGGTGGATTTGGGATGGATTTGAGATGACTTGGATGAATTTGGCATGACTTTGGGATAGATTTTAGATTAATTTGGCATGGATTTGGGATGGATTTTGGATTAATTTGGCATGAATGTGGCATAGGTTTGGGATGGATTTGGGATGAATTCCACCACTGGCCATCTTCAGGTAATTCCCATTGCTCTGGGATTTTTGGAAAAGCGACTCCAGGACAAGCTGAGGGTGCCTGGGTGGAGGTGCCCAGATCCAAACCCGATTTCCTGGCCCAGCCTCTCCCGCTGGGAATTCTTTTCCTCAGGACAGCTCTGCCTCACTCTCAGGTTTTCATTGCCATGGGAAGGGGATTTCAGCACCCTCAATCCCAAAAATTGGATTTTCAGAGCCGAGGGAACGGGGACAAACTCAGCATCCAAAGAGGAGCCGGGGGCTGCCTCAGACGTGGAAGTAAAATGGCAAAAAAACACACACACACACAAAAAAACCCCAAACAAACAAACAAACAAACAAAAAAACCAAAACCAAAAAAATAAAACAAAAAAGCCAAGACCCCAAAGCCAGGAGGGAAACCCAAGCCAAAGTCAGAGCTCGTTTCGTGTTGTACCAACCCCGTGTGTTCCTCCACCCCCCACTCTGTAATTCCAGGGCCGATTTTGTAGGAATAGAAGGATTTTGGGGGGGTTGGGGGCAGCATGAGCCGGGGGGATGCACGGGGGCGGCCCGGGGGGTGGAATTTGTCCGTGTGTATCCTCGCGATGCCAATAAAGAGCATCGTTGTCGTTGTCCCGCTGGCTTCTTCCCGCTCTCCCAAAAAAACCCCTGGGAATCCAAGGTGGGAAAAAGCCCTTAACACCTTCCTGACGGGATTTCCCCCCTTTCCCTTCCCATTCCCGTCCCCGTTTCCCGTTCTGATCCCAAAGAGCAGGAGAAGCAGGAAACAAGGAGAGCTTCGTGTGTGGGATCAGGGACAGCAGCCAGATTTATGGGGAGAGAGGGAAAAAAAAAAGGGAAAATTCGGAATAAGGTCTGGAAGGGAGCCTGATGTTCGCATGGGCTGCGGGAAATCCCTGGAAAAGCTCCTTCCCCTTTTTATGGGAGCCTGGGGAGGGCCAGAGCTGCTTAACCCCACATCTGCTGCCAGGGGGGCGGCGGGGACAGATCCCTGCTGGATCCGCCGGGAAAAATCCCAAACCCCTCCCCAGCCCCACTTCCTGGGAAAACGCAGCAACCACTGGGAAAAAAAAAAAACGGGGAAATTTTCCAAATTTAACTCCACCGAGGCGCTTTTCACTCACCCCCCCAGGAGGAGCGGGACGGAGCTGGGAAAGGAAATCTGGGAAGGGAAATTCGGATTTCCCGGGGAGCAGCGGCTGCAGCTGAAATCCCAAATCTCCCCGGGATTTCCTCCCGTCCCCCCCGGCTGCCCCCAGGATCTGCCCCGAGACCCTTGCACGTTTTCCCGCAGGTTTCTCCCGGCTGTCCGCCCCGGATTTTGGGGATTTGGAGACGTTCCCGATCGCAGCGGGATCCCCGGGCGGGATCGGTTCCCCTCCCCCGATCCCCCCCGATCCCCCCGGGCCAAATCTGCCTCCCAGATGGAGCCGCATTCCCAAATAATGGGAAGCAGTTGGAGCAAAGGGCGCTGCTTCATCCCCCCGGGCCGAGCTGGAGCCAAAGGTTTTCCAAAATATCCCTTGGGAAGCGCATCCCGGGCACGCGGGACCCCCTTGAACCCTTCCAGGACCCTCGGGGGAGCCCCCCGGCCCCCCCAGCCCGAGCGCTGCCCCCTCTGGAATGGGATTTGATTCCAATTTCCTCCTTCAATCCCGCAGCGAGGGGGTCCCGTCCCGGCACTGCCTCCCGATCCCATTCCCGATCCCATTCCCGATCCCATTCCCGATCCCATTCCCGATCCCGGGCCGGGGTCCCGGGGGTCCCCGGGATGGGGGAACCCACGGAGCCCCAACACCCACCCGGGAGGGGCAGGAGGGGTTTGGGATGCGGAGGGATTTGGGATCTGGAGGGGTTTGGGATCTGGAGGGGTTTGGGATCTGGAGGGGTTTGGGGTCTGGAGGAGTTTGGGATCCAGAGAGATTTGGGGTCTGGATGGATTTGGGATGCGGAGGGGTTTGGGATCCGGAGGGATTTGGGATCTGGAGGGGTTTGGGGTCTGGAGGGGTTTGGGATCCGGAGGGATTTGGGGTCTGGAGGGATTTGGGATCCAGAGAGATTTGGGGTCTGGATGGATTTGGGATCTGGAGGAATTTGGGATCCGGAGGGATTTGGGATCTGGAGGGATTTGGGATGCGGAGGGGTTTGGGGTCCGGAGGGGTTTGGGGTCTGGAGGGGTTTGGGATCCGGAGGGATTTGGGATCTGGAGGGGTTTGGGGTCTGGATGGATTTGGGATCTGGAGGGATTTGGGATCCGGAGGGATTTGGGATCTGGAGGAATTTGGGATCCGGAGGGAATTTTCCTGCTTTGCTCCCCCAAGCCGCCCTTCGGGGTGTGGGGCTGCAGCTCCAGGGAATTCCTTTGGGATGCTCCGCCCCGGATTTCCAAAGCCCCGGGAAATCCCGGCTGCAGCCCCGGGAACCCCGGGGGAGCCCGCGGCCGGTAAATCCCGGTCAGCTCCTCCGCAGCCTCCTGGAAAAGGAGGATTTTCCCAGGAAAAATTCCCTCCTCCAGCTCCCCCCACACCTCCCACGCTCAGGGGGAGCTCTGGACGCACCTGGCGGGGCCGGGATGGAGGGAGGGATTTGGGAATTTCGGGGGGATGCGGGCTCGGGACTGGGATCCCGTATCCTTTGGGAAGGGGCCGGACCCCCAATTCCCTGGAATGGGATCCCTGGGATGGGATCCGCAGGGATCTGCAGCGCCCTGGCCGGGTTTGTGCGGGAATCGGGGCTCAGGACGGGATTTTGTGGGAATTCCCAGGCTGGAAGGAGCTGGGAGGGCTTTCCCTGCCCCGCCGGGATTTGTGCCGGAAGGAAGGAAAAACCCCGGAGCTTTTCGGCAGGAAAAACATCCCAGCTGGGGATGAGGGAAAAGCTGCTGGGTTTTAGCGCTCCATAAATCCTGCCCGGCCCGGGATCATCCCGGGAAATCATCGCCTCCTCCCAAACAAAGCCCGGCACCGGCACCGGGCGAAACCTTATCCCGATTTCCCTCCCCGTTTCCCCCCCCGGGGGAGGTTTGGGGGAATATTCCCAGAATTGGAGTTTCCAGCAGCTGACACTTCCCTGCTTTCTGTCAGCTGCGGAGTCTCGGATTCCCAGGGAAAGGAAGAGACAAAGGAATTTCAGCTCCCTAAAAACGGCCCTGCCCCGAGGAGATCTGGGGTGAAATGGAAACCCGGCATCCTGTTTGCCAAAAAAATCCGGGAGAGGGGGAGAGGCGGGAGCCGGCGCAGCTCCCGAGCTTCCCTGGGCTCCGATCCCGGCGTTTGTGGGCAGAAAAGAGGGAAAAGTGGGAGCAGGGAGGGGATGAACGGGGCTGGGAGCAGGAATCCCATGGGATGCTCCTGTTTTGGGGTGCTCCCCTTTCCCCCATTCCCTGGGGACCCCGTCCCGGCTCAGCTTCCCGGGAATGTCCCCCGGGATCGGAGCCTGGCCCAGCTTCCCCGGAGCTCTGCCGCCGCAGAAAATTCCCAGTTTTCCCTTTCCCCGCTCCCGGGGCGATAATTGGCTCTGGATTGATTGGAGCCGTTTCCTGGGGATAAATCCTGCGGGATCCATGGATGCCCGGGAATTCTGCTGCCCTCAGCAGGAGCTGGAGCAGCCCCGCCGCGAATCCCTAATTCCTGCCAGTTCACCCTGAGGAGGAGGAGGAGGAGGAGGAGGAGGAGGAGGAGGAGGAGGAGGAGGAGGAGGAGGAGGAGGAGCAGCAGATCCCTGTGCCAGGACATGGAGATTCCAGCCAGCCCTGGAGTCTGGGAAAGTGTTCAGCTCCATCCCAGTTCATCCCAGTTTATCTCAGCTCTGTCCCAGCTCATCCCAGTCCATCCCAGTTCATCCCAGTTCCATCCCAGTCCATCCCAGTCCATCCCAGTTCCATCCCAGTTCATCCCAGTTCATCCCAGCTCATCCCAGTTCCAACCCAGGTCATCCCAGCTCATCCCAGTCCATCCCAGTTCATCCCAGCTCCACCCAGGAGCACCCCTGGGATGAGGCTCTGCAGCCCCACTGGTCCCGGCCCATCCCAAAAACACCCTCCAAAGGAGCCCGTCCCTGTCCCAGCCCAGCTGGGACCCAGCCAAGCCATTTCGGGGTGAATTCCTGCAGATATTCCCATTTTCCCGGGGAGCTTTTGGGATATTTTCTCGGGTTTCACCCTCGGCACCTTCCCGGCTTTGGGGGCAGCTCGGGAGAGGGGCGGGAAGGGCTCCGGTGGCTCCCAAAAAACGGGGAGAGGGGAGAGGCTCCAGCTGGAAAACCGACAGAGGGAAAGGGAGGAGGGAGGGGATGGGATGGGAAGAAGATTCCTGCTGCAAACACAGGGAATCCATTGAAATTCCCACTGAAATGGAGCAAAACCCAGTGAAATTCCCACGGAAATGGAGCAAAATCCAGTGAAATTCCCACGGAAATGGAAGGAGGGAGGGGAATCCAGTGAAAATCCCGCTGGAACGGCCGCAAATCCCGGGAATTCCAGGTCTCCTGGCTCCCGGCCCTTTCCCACCCTGCAAATCCCGGGATTTGGGGCCGGGCTGTGCCGGCGGCTGTGCACAGCTGGAGCCAGACCCCGGGACGGGGAAATTCCCTCTGGAATTGGGGAAATTCCCTCTGGAATTGGGGAAATTCACTCTGGAATTGGGAGATTCCCACTGGAATTGGGAGATTTCTGCTGGAATTTGAAGATTCCCTCTGGAATTTAGCTCCAGTGACACCAATTCCCTCAGCCCCCGCCATCCTGGGAATGGGAAAAATGAGGAAAACTTCCCTAAAATCCATAAAATCCCCGGGGGAGGATGGACATCTCCAGAACCTGGAAAATCTTAGGGTGACATCAATCCATCCCGGGATTAATTGGATTAATTACCCGTGTTAATTGCCAGGACACGATCCCGCTTTTTACCTGGAAAAACCATCCCAGCTTCATCCCAGCACACCTCGGGGGGAGGAAGCTCCATTTGCCAGCCAGGAAAATTCCATTTTTTCCATGGAATTTGGGTTTTCCCTGCCCTGCTGGGGGCTCCTGGTGGCCCCGCTGTTCCCCCAGAGCGTCCCCGATATTTTGATGTTTTTCCCAAAGAAAATCCCCAAGATTTTCCCTGAATTCCCAGCTCAGGGAGCTGCCAGGCCTCGGACAGATGTTTTCCATAAATAACCAAACAAGGAGCGCACGGGAACAGGGAAAGCAAATCCAATTAGGCTGGAGAAATTCTCTGGAAAAGAGAAAGAGCTTTAATCAGCTCCGTATCAAAATAACAGATTTTAGCTCCAAATTCAGCCTTTTGTCCTGACAAAGCCTGGCTGGGAGCACGTCCCCGTCCCGCTCTCCCTAAATCTCCATCCAATCTCCTCATCCCGACCCTTTGGAAAAGAGACCGGGAACAGCTGAGCCAAAAGAAAAAGGCAGGGAGAAAAAAAAAAAAAATACAACAACAAAAAAAGGGTTTTGCCGACAGAAGGCAGAAAGCTTCAGAGCCCGCTCGATTTTCTCCAATAAAAATTGATTTTTTCTCCTGCTGCTGGCTGGGAATTTGGCTCGGGATGGGGATCCCCTGGGACGGGATTCGCGGTGTGGGTTTGCACAAATGGACAATTTGTTGCTTTAATTGGCCAAAACCTCAAAAGCCGCAGGAGGAGCCGATCCCGCCCTTCTGCAGGGCCTGGGGCTGGCGGGGGCCTCCCGCCCCCACAAATCCCCCCGGATTTTGGGGCTCCAGCCCCCCAAACGCAGCAGCCGAGCGGGGGATGCTGAGGAGGAGCCCCGGGGCTTGTTCTGGAGCTGGAGCAGGAATTGGGGGAAGGAGGCTTGGAACGGGATGGAAAATTAAAAAATGAAAAATCAACAGAGAAATCCGCCCCGAAATCACGGAGCGAGGCTGGGACCGTCCTGGGGCAGCCCGGGATTGTCCCGGCTCCAGAGGCTCCGGGTGGGTTTTGGAGAAATGTGGGAACAGGCGCTGGCCTTTCCTTTCCTTTCCTTTCCTCTTTCCTTTCCTTTCCTTTCCTTTCCTTTCCTTTCCTTTCCTTTCCTTTCCTTTCCTTTCCTTTCCTTTCCTTTCCTTTCCTTTCCTTTCCTTTCCTTTCCTTTCCTTCCCTTTCCTTCCCTTCCCTTCCCTTCCCTTCCCTTCCCTTCCCTTCCCTTCCCTTCCCTTCCCTTCCCTTCCCTTCCCTTCCCTTCCCTTCCCTTCCCTTCCCTTCCCTTCCCTTCCCTTCCCTTCCCTTCCCTTCCCTTCCCTTCCCTTCCCTTCCCTTCCCTTCCCTTCCCTTCCCTTCCCTTCCCTTCCCTTCCCTTCCCTTCCCTTCCCTTCCCTTCCCTTCCCTTCCCTTCCCTTCCCTTCCTTCCCTTTCCCGGTTTTTTCCCGGGAATTCGATCCCGGCCGGGCTGAGCTCGGCCAGCGCCGGCCGCCCCCGCCCTGGAGCATTCCCAGGTTTTTGCTGGAGAAGAGCCGCGACCCCGCGGAATTCTGCCCAGCGCCCCCGGCTGAGAGCAGCTCCAGCCGCAAACCGGGAATCTGGGGAATTTTGGGACTGGGAGGTCGCCGGCCGGGCTTTGTCCATCCCAGATCCTTCTCTTCCCAAGGACCGAGAATTCCCGAGGTTTGCCCGGGTGCTTTGGATCCCGCGGTTGCTGTGCCAGGAACCCCTGGAAGGGTCTCCGGCCCTGAACCCTTTTAATCCCGGATTTCTCTTTTTTGTCCCGGATTTCTCTTTTTTGTCCCGGATTTCTGTGTTTTTATCGCTGATCCCGGCGGGAATGGGCCGGGATGGGCTCCGGATCTCCCGGGAACCGTCCCCTCCCCAAGGCTCCCTCCCCGCAGGACAGGCAGGAAAATGGGATTTTCCCCCCTGAGCTTTTTGGTTTCGAGGCTCCGGGTTTGGAGCAGCAGCTGGCACCGGCTCTGCTGTGCCAGGGGAGGAGTTTTGGGTAAATTCAAGCATTATTTGGGAAAAAAACTCCGCATTTTGTGCTCAAAACTCATGGAAGTGCTCACGGCCCAATGCTCATCCCTGCACAAACACTCCCCTGGCACGGCTCTGCTTTCCTTGGATTGCTCCTCCCCGGAGAAGCGGCTCTGGCTGCCTCTCGGGTTGTTTTTAGGGAATTCTATTCCCCAAAACTCGGTGGGAAGGGAAATTGGAGCCGCCGGTCCCCACTCGGGGGGAGCCACGGGGCTCCGCAGCCGGATCCGGCCGGGATCGCTCCGGAGCCCCGGAGCTGCAGCCCCGAGCTCGTCCTGCCCCAAAAAGCAAAGGGAGAAACCCAAAACGCTCCGGGATGGAAAACGGGCGCAGGGGAACGGGAGCGGCTCAGCCACGGTGCCCCCGTTTCCCGGGACAAAAGGATCGTGCCTCAGTTTACCCCGGAAACCACAGGGCGAGAGGGGCTCGGGCAGCAGCCGCTGATCCCAGGCTGGGATCCACTCCAGACTGGGATAAACTTCTGAGCTGGGATCCACTCCTGGGCCGGGATCTACTCCCAGACTGGGATCCACTCCAGACTGGGATCCACTTTAGGTTGGGATCCATTCCCAGGCTGGGATCCACTCCTGGACTGGGATCCGCTCACGAACTGGGACCCACTCCCTGCCAGGATCCACTCCTGGGCCTGGATCCACTCCTGGCTGGAATCCACTCCGGACTGGGATCTGCTCCCGGGATCAGGGTCCGTGGGAGCTTCCCAGAGGGAAATCACAGAATTCCAGAAGGGTTTGGGGTGGAAGGGCCTTAAACCCCATCCCCTTCCGGCTGCCAACAAATCCCCAAACCCACCCTGCCCCCAGGAACCCCCCAAATCCCCCCTGCCCCCAAGAAACCCCCAAAACCCCCCTGTCCCCAAAAAACCCCCCAAACCTCCTCTGCCACCAGGAAACCCCCCAAACCTCCCCAGGAAACCCCCCAAACCCCCCGTGCCCGCAGGAAATCCCCGTTCCCGGCCGGTTCCGTCTCTCCCATCCCCGGTTCTGTCACACCTCGTGAGGAAAACGCTTCCCAAAAGCAGAGCCGGGAACGGGGAGCGGCCCTGGGGCTCCCCGAGCCCCTCCGGCCCCCGGCCCCTCCTTCCCCGGCCGGGCTGAGCCCCCCAGCCCCGGCCGCTCTTCCCAGCGCCGGGTCCCGCTAGAGGGCAACAGAAAACCGGGAAAGAAGCGCCGGGAAAGGGCCTGGCAGCACCGCCAGGGCTCCTCGGGGCTCGGCTCCACCTCAGCGGCACCGGAGCCCCGAGGTGCCCCCCTGGACCCCGGCCGAGGATCAGCCTGCACCCCCAAACCCAGCCGGGATACGGGGAACGGTCCCTGCCCGCCGCACGGGGGATCGGGATGAGTTTTGAGGTGCCTGCCCCCCCAAACCGCTCCAGGATTCCATGAAAACCGGGCAGGAGGCGAACCCCCGCGTCTGCGGGAAAAGAGGTTTCCCAAAAAAAAAGCAGGAATTTGTGGCGGAGCAAAGGCAGAGCCGAACCCTCGGCACGGACGGAGCCCATCCTCACGCAGAGGCCGGATCCCGGGCCAGGACCCTGCTGCGGGAAAGAGCAGGAAAATTCCCTTTATCCACCCCACTGCTCCCACTCCTCGTGGAATTCCCGGGCGTTTGGATGGAAGCTGACCCGAGCTCCGGCCCGGACGCGTTCGGTGCCGCCCCGGGGCTGCCAGGAGGGAGATCCCGGCCCCTGGATGCGCCGGGCTCCGGAGGGAGCCGGAGCTGCTCCCGGGTCCATCCCGGGTTGTTCCACTCCGGCCCCGGGGAAGCGACATTAAAGCGTTTTTATCCCTCCTCATCCCCGCAGGACCCCAAAAGTGCTCCCCAAGGGATTCCCAAATCCAGGCTCAGCCTGGGACGGAGGGACGGAGCCGGCAGGGCGGGGGAGCTCCGGGAATGCGGAGATGGCTGAAAACCGGGAATGCCCGAGCGCTGGGAAGTTTGATGGGGATCTTTGATGGGAATCTCGGCAGCCCCTGAGGGGATCCCGGCCGCTGCCGCCGGATTTCCTCCAGCTCCGCGTTCCTTCGGCTTCTGCGAGGCTCCGGGGTCTGCTCCTGAGGGAATATTCCGGAATTTACCTGCCCTGGATGCCAGGGAGGGTTCCTGGGGGGATCCGTCACTTTTTGGCTCCCATTGGCGCAGGAACCGGGATCTCCTTTGGGATTAAGGAGGAGCCTGAGAACCGCAGGCTCAGAAAGGCTGGGAAGGACCCCGAGGCCCTCAAATCCACCTTTCCCAAAATCCATTCCCCATCAGGCGCCACATCCCCCCGGCCTCCCGCGTCCCCAAGTGCCACCGCGCCGGGGAAGCTGCTCAGGGAATAAAACCCGATCCAGCTGCCGGGAAATTCCTGCCCAAGGTCGGATTTCCAGTGGGATTCGGCTTTCCAAGAATTGCAGGAGGAGCCGAGCAGCGCTGCAGGAACCCAACCTTCCTCCCCTGCCCGAAAATCCCCGTCCAGGCGCGGTGGGAACCTGGCCGGCCCTGCTGGGCAGATGGGGCCGGCGGGGCTCCAGCAGCTCATCCTGCACCACAGCGGGATCTTTCCCGGGAATTGGCTCCATTTTTAGCGTCCTTGCTTCCCAAAGCAGCTCAGGGAAAGGGGGGATGAGGGAAGGATGTGGAGAGGAACACAAAGGGATGCAAGGAAAAGGGATTTTCTCCTCAGGGCGGGAGAACCCTGGGTTTGATCCCAGTCCTGCCCATGGGAAGTTAATTCCCAGTATTCCAACTTCTCCTGGAAGGTGGGGAAAGGAGAACTGCTGCCCTCCATGGGCTAAAAGGCATCACAGATCCCAAACATTTCTAAGGGATCCCTGTCCTTCCTTTGTGGATAAACTGGGAGCCGAGGTGACCGGGGGCTTCTGCCCTTCCCTGGAGCGGGGGGATGGGGCAGAGCCGATCCCGGCAGGGCCAGAACCGATCCTGGGCCAGAGGGCGATGCCGGCGACAAGGACAGAGCCGGGGACCCCCGCGGGTCCCCCTTGTTCCCCATCCCAGTTCACGCCAGTTCTCCCAGTTCTGCCCCAGCCTGGGCTGCCGCTCCGGAGGGAGCCACGGGGGCTTTGCCAGAGCCCGCTGAGCCCCCCAGGACCCCCCCAGCCGCCAGGGACCCCTTCGGGGGCTCTGCTGGGCCGCGGGCACCAAAGGGTTACTCCGGAGGTGCCGCTCGGCCCCGGCACCTGGCGGGGGAGGCGGGAGCGGAGCCGGAGCGCGGCCGGAGCGAGCAGGGATGGAGCGAGCCGGGGATGGAGCGGAGTTTCCCTGAGACTCCGGCGAGCGGCGGGCGGGGGAGCGGCCGGGGGGACAGGGGAGGGGACAGCGAAGGGGACACGGGGACGGCAGCGGCCGCAGGTGAAGCCGCCGCGCCTCGCCCGGAGCGGCCCCGCGGGGCGGGAGCTGCCGGGGCCACCATGGGCCGGGGGGGGCCGTAGGGAGCCGCTCCGCAGGGGGACCCCCCCTTCCCCTCGCTGACGCTGGAGGAGAAGGGAGGGAAAGACGGAAAAAGGAGGAAAATCCCAGCGAAACCCTCCCCAAATCGGAGCCGCGGAGAAGGCGGCGGCGCCGGCTGGAAAATGCATCTTCCTCGGAGCTGCGTCCTCCTCTTCCTCCAGGGCAGCATCGCGCTGCTGGTGAGCGCCGGGAGGGCAGCGCAGGGGGTCCGGGGGCTGCGGGCACCGGGGGTCGCGCAGCCACGGGGATGGGGCGTGCGGGCAGCCGGCAGCGATCCCCAAAGCCGTCCCCGCATCCCCGCCCGCCCCCGGGAAAAAACCGCGTCCCAAAACTTCTGTTATTTGGCCGCGGGGAGCGGGCAGGGCTGGCGAGGAGAAGGCTCCGGATCGCCCCAGAAATCCGCACGCCCCCAGCCCCGCGCGGCAGCCCGGGGAGGGCTGGGGCAGCGCCGGGGCCGGGCCGGCTCCGGGCTCCGCTTCCCGGGGCTCCCTCTGCCTCCCGCTGCCTGCTCGGCCGGGTCAGCCCCGGGCACCCCGCGGCTTCTCCGGGTCCCCCCGCCCCGGCCCATGGGGCTGCAGCCCCCCGGGCGCCCCCAGACCCCCAGCAGCCTCTGGCGGTGGCCGTTTGGGGGTCCCGGGAGCGGAGCGGAGCCCGGGGCAGCTCCCCGGGTGACAACTCCGCTCTGCTGTCCCTTGTCCTGTCCCGGCCCCCTGGCCCGGGTGTCCCCAGGCCTGGCGGGGTCGGAGGGGCCGTGCCGGGGGCAGGGGTGGGGGTGAGGGCACGGGGGGTGCGGGAGCTGCGCCCCGAGGCAGCAGAGAGCGACTCGGAGCCATCGCGGCTGCTCGCACCCATTCCCGGAGCAGCCGGGAGGCAGGAGAGCTGGAGAAGGCGCTGCCGGGGGGAAACAAAACAGAGAATAAAGAGAAAATCGGGGGAGAGAGGCTGGGAAGGGCTGGCAGGGCTCGGTGACCCTGCGGAGGGGCTGGCAGGGCTCGGTGACCTGGGGAAGGGGCTGGCAGGGCTCGGTGACCCTGCGGAGGGGCTGGCAGGGCTCGGTGACCTGGGGAAGGGGCTGGCAGGGCTCGGTGACCCTGCGGAGGGGCTGGCAGGGCTCGGTGACCCTGCGGAGGGGCTGGCAGGGCTCGGTGACCCTGGGGAGGGGATGGCAGGGATGATGACCCTGGGGAAGGGGCTGGCAGGGATGATGACCCTGCGGAGGGGCTGGCAGGGCTCGGTGACCCTGGGGAGGGACTGGCAGGGCTCGGTGACACCCCCAGCCCGCAGCTCCTCCATCCCCGCGTCCAGGTGTTCTGCGCTCCAGAGGAACTCGGGCAAGGTGCGGGTCCAGGCGAGCCCCGGGCCCGCGGGAGAGCCCCGGGGCCGAAGCTGCGGGAGCTGCTCTTCCCAAAGCCCCTCCCGAGCCTGAGCCCGGCCCCGCCGCAGAACCGGACCCTCCCCGCGCTGGGCAGCGGCTCCCGGGAGCTCGGGGGAGCCCGGGAGGGCCGGGCCGGGCCGGACCTGGGCCCGCGGGCGCAGCGGGAGCCGCGGCCGGCCCCGGGCGGGCTGCAGAAGCTTTTCGGCTGGGGCGATTTTTACTCCAACATCAAGACGGTGAAGCTGAACCTGCTGATCACGGGCAAGGTCGTGGATCACGGCAACGGCAGCGTCAACGTCTTCTTCCAGCACAACTCCACGGGCCACGGCAACATCTCCGTGAGCCTCGTGCCCCCCACCAAGGCCGTGGAGTTCGACCTGGAGCAGCAGATCTTCATCGAGGCCAAGGAGTCCAAGGTGTTCAACTGCCGCGTGGAGTCGGAGCAGGTGGCCCGGGCCAGGAAGACCTCGCTGTGCACCTTCGACCCGGCCAAGACGTGCTCGCAGGAGCACACGCAGAGCCGCGCGGCCTGGCTGTGCTCGCAGCCCTTCCGCGCCGTCTGCGTGTACATCACCTTCTACAGCAGCGACTACCGCCTGGTGCAGAAGGTGTGCCCCGACTACAACGCCCACAGCCGCCGGCCCTACTTCCCCTCGGGATGAGCCCCGCGCCGCCACTCCCGGGATTCCCGGGGCTGCGATTCCCGGGCAGAGATTCCCGGGCTGCGATCCCCGGGGCTGCAATTCCCGGGCAGAGATTCCCAGGCTGCGATCCCCGGGGCTGCAATTCCCGGGCAGCGATTCCCTCGATTCCCGGTCCGCGATTCCCGGGGCAGCAATTCCCGGGATTCCCGGGCAGCGATTCCCGGATCTGCGATTCCCAGGGCTGAGATCCCCGGTCCGCGATTCCCGGGGTCCCGCGGCTGGAGGGATGGGGGTGGCTTTGGAGCCGGGAATGCTCCCTGGAATCCGCAGGCGTGGAAGGAAGAGAATTTCCCGTTTTTCCCGGTGGGGAGAGGGGCAGCGGCAGCCGCGGCCCCGGGGTCTGCAGAGACCGGGACGTGGAGCAGGGCTGGATTTGGGACGTGGGAACAGGACAGAGCCACGGTCGGGACTCGAGCTCCTCAGAGCAATAATGGAGCGGCCTGGATTGGGATTTGGTGATTCCAGGTAAAGAGGGCTCCGGAGGGAGGGCCGCAAGCCCTGGAGACCGGGAGGAGCTCGGGGAAGGGGGAGAAGTCACCGGATGGTGCCACCTGGCCCCGGGCACCCTCGGGCTCTGCAGGAGCTGGGGATGAGCCCTCCCGAGCCGGGACGGGCAGGGCGGCTCTCCCCACGCCAGGCCGGTGCCGCGGGAGGGTTCGGGGACTCGGAGCTGCATTCCCGGGCGGAGCAATCCCGGCGGAGCGGGTCCGGTGTGCGGGCACAGCGAGGGATCCACGCGGCGCCCCCGGGTGCGATTCACACGCTGCTTCCCCTGCACCCCCTCCCTGCCCGATCCTGCCCAGATCCCTGCCCGGATCCTGCCCTGATCCCTGCCCTGCCCCACTTCCTGCCTGGATCCCTGCCCCGATTCCTTCCTGGATCCCCGCCCTGCCCAGATCCCTGCCCGGATTCCAATCCCTGCCCGGATCCCTGCCCAGATCCTGTCCTGATCCCTGCCTGGATCATGGCCCTGATCCCAGTCCCGATCCCGGCCCGGATCCTGCCCTGATCCCTGCCCCAATCCTGCCCGGATCCCAATCCCTGCCCTGCCCGGATCCTGCCCTGGCCCCTGCCCGGATCCCAATCCCTGCCCTGCCCGGATCCTGTCCCGATCCCGGCCCTGATCCCAGTCCTGATCCCTGCCCAGATCCTGCCCCGATCCCTGCTCCGATCCCTGCCCCGATCCCAGTCCCGATCCCTGCCCAGATCCTGTCCTGATCCCTGCCTGGATCCTGGCCCTGATCCCAGTCCTGATCCCTGCCCGGATCCTGCCCCGATCCCTGCCCGGATCCCTGCCCCGATCCCTGCTCCGATCCCTGCCCGGATCCCATTCCCGATCCCTGCCCCGATCCCTGCCCGGATCCTGCCCCGATCCCTGCCCGGATCCCTGCCCCGATCCCTGCTCCGATCCCTGCCCGGATCCCATTCCCGATCCCTGCCCTGATCCCTGCCCGGATCCTGCCCCAATCCCTGCTCCGATCCCTGCCCGGATCCCTGCCCGGATCCCTGCCCGGATCCCTGCCCGGATCCCTGCTCTGATCCTGCCCCGATCCCTGCCCCGATCCTGCCCGGATCCCTGCCCGGATCCCTGCCCGGATCCTGCCCCAATCCCTGCTCCGATCCCTGCCCGGATCCCTGCCCCGATCCCTGCCCCGATCCTGCCCCAATCCCTGCCCGGATCCTGCCCCAATCCCTGCTCCGATCCCTGCCCCGATCCCTGCCCCGATCCTGCCCCAATCCCTGCCCGGATCCCTGCCCGGATCCCGCCCGGATCCTGCCCCAATCCCTGCCCGGATCCCTGCCCCAATCCCTGCCCCGATCCCTGCCCGGATCCCTGCCCCGATCCCTGCCCGCTCCCGGCTCCCGGCGCCGCCGTTCCCGGGCAGAGGGGAGGGAACGGGAGCTCAGAGCCGGGATTTCATTCCCAGGGAAGGAACAGAAACTCCCCCCGTGGCCCCGGGGAGGGAATAAAGCGCTCACGGTGGCACCGAGGCAGGGCCGGAGTTTTTCCTGGAAGTGTTGGCAGGGAGAGGGAAAACAAACGTGGGGGGCTGGGAATGAGGGATGGCCACGATGCAGGCCCGAATCCTGGAATGGGGTCCAGACCTGGACTCCCAGATTTCCTTTTATGTGGGCATTCCCAATTTCCACCCCTTGCCCAGGAATCCAAACGTCAGGCTCCCGTTTTTGTGCTATTCCCACTTTCCTCCCCTTGCCCAGATATCCGAATTTCAGTCTCTCACCTATTTGGGCATTCCCAGCTCCTGGGTATTCCCAATCTCCTGTCCTTCCCAGACATCCAAATTTCAGGCTCCTATTTTTGGGGCATTCCCAGCCTCCTCCCCTTCCCAGACATCCAAACTTCCGTCTCCCACTTCCACTGGCACATTCCCTCCTCCAGAAAAGACCAAAAAAAGCCACTTCCCTTCCCTTTCTCCCCAGAATCCAGAGCACCAGGCCAACTCCAAAAATTCCTTCCCACCCTCCCAGGACAGGTCCTGCCCCCGGGAGCAGGGTTTTACTTCCCAAAATTTATTTATTCCCAAAATAAATCCCTTCTCCAGCACTCTGGGAGGGCTTTGCCAGCTGCTGGCGGAGTTTCAGGATGAGCTCCCGCATCCAGCCAGGAGCTCCTTCCCAAAACCCACGGAGCCTCCAGAATCCGTGAGGACTTCTCCTCACCAAGCCCCGAAAGTTGGAAAAAGCTCTGGAAAATTTCACATTTCCAGGAAATAACGGGAGCGAGGTTTGGATTCAGGAGGGGAGGGAGAGGGAAATGTGGGGAACTAAAAATATTCCCGGAGGGTTCAGGTTTGCTGGAGGAAGGAGACAAAAAAATGGTTAAAATCTCATTGAGGCGACAGCAAACAAACAAACAAACAAACCCGCACAAAAGTTGGAGAAATCCGGAGAAATCCCAGAGAATCGCCGCCGGAGAAGCCCCGGGAGCGGGCGGGAGCAGGAGGAGGCTCCAAGGATGCGCGGCTGCCGGAGGGATGCGAGCCGCGGTTTCTAAGGAGACCAGGACGGGCCATTCTTCCAGCCCGGAGAGGAGAATTCCTGCTCCGGGAGCCGCGGGGAGCGAGGGAGGAGCTGCAGGAGCAGCAAGGCCCGAGGGAAAATCCCCGCATCCCAAAGCCGCTCCCGGGATCGCTCCCGGGATTCCCGGTGCCCTGGGTGGTCACTGCACGGGGCAGCCCGGCTTCCAGCCAGGAACGATCCCGGATTTCCCCGTCACAGGCACATCCCGAAGCCCGGCACGCAGCGATGCCAAACATTCCCGGGTTTCCAGCAGCTCCTGGGACTGTTCTTCTCCCATCCCGGGAAGGAGCTGCCACCAGCAACCTCTCCCCATCCATGGGTTCTCCTGTGCTGTGGGGGAGGGAAAACCTTGGGAATCCCAGCCCAAACCTTGAGAATCCCAGCCCAAAACCTTGGGAATCCCAGCTCAAAACCTTGGGAATCCCAGCCCAAAACCTTGGGAATCCCAGCCCAAAACCTTGGGAATCCCAGCCCCAAACCTTGGGAATCCCAGCCCAAAACCTTGGGAATCCCAGCCCAAAACCTTGGGAATCCCAGCCCAAACACTCCCAGCATCCAGGGGAGGATTTGAAGGGAAGGGAAGGGAAGGGAAGGGAAGGGAAGGGAAGGGAAGGGAAGGGAAGGGAAGGGAAGGGAAGGGAAGGGAAGGGAAGGGAAGGGAAGGGAAGGGAAGGGAAGGGAAGGGAAGGGAAGGGAAGGGAAGGGAAGGGAAGGGAAGGGATGCAATCCCAAAGGAAGAGGCTGGTTACTGCCACGTTTTCCATGGCTGCGGGGGCTTTTCCAGCTCCAGGGGCTCCTGCAGGAGGTGCCTGGATCCCCTGGGATCAAGGAGCAGCTCCTGGGAATGCTGGAACCCAGCACGGAGCATCCCGGTGCTGCCAGCGCTGCCGGGATCCGCAGGCAGGAGAAGCAGCGGGATAACGGGAGAGGGAAGTTTGGGAGGATGGAAAACACAGTTCAGGCCTGGAGAAAAAACAACAGGGACAGCTGTCAAGGGCAGGAATGGAAAACTCAGCTCAAATCCCTCCAGACTCCAAGAACTCAGCAGAGAATTCCCAGCTCAAATCCCAGCCCTGCCTGCAGTGGGAACACGGTCAATAATTCAGGAATGGCTCGGAGGGGCTGGGATGGAGGAGCCCCCGCCCCGTTCCAGGACAGCTCCCGGGTTTGGGAGCTGCTGCTCCTACTTCCCATGGAACTGTGGTGGCTGTGGAAATCCGGGAATGCAGGAGAGGATCAAACAGGGAGCAGGGGAGGCTCCCACATTCCCAGGCTTTTCCAATGTCTCTGTTCCAAACTGCATCCAAAATTTCCCTAGAGGAGAACAGCCCAAAGCGGGAGGGAACCCCGAGCTCCAGGCACGGGGGCTCTGGAATGTCGTTCAGGAAAACACAATTCCAACGGCAAATCCAGGGAAGAGACGGCTCAGAAGGAGATTCCTGCAGGACTCTGTCCAGGGAATGATGGAGAAATGAGGGAGCGAGGCAGTGCTGGAGCATCCCGGGCTCCTGCTGTGCCTGGGGAGCAGTTTGGGAGCTCCGGTTTTCCAAACCTTTGGAATTGCAGCCTGGTTTTAACTCTGCTCCCTCTCCTTGCCTCAGCATCTGACACATCCCTCTGGCTGCTGAAATCCAGCCTGGAATTTTCTCATTCCCATTCTCATTCCTATTCCCTTTCCCACCCATTTTCATCCCCATTCCCTTCCCATTCTCATTCTCATTCCCATTCCCATTCCATTTTCATCCCCATTCCCATTCTCATTCCTATTCCTATTCCCTTTCCCACCCATTTTCATCCCCATTCCCTTCCCATTCTCATTCCCATTCCCATCCCATTTTCATCCCCATTCCCAGTCCCATTCCCGTTCCCATTCCCATTCCCATTCCCATCCCCATTCCCACCAATTTCCAGATGCCTGCTCCCATTTCCAGTTGTTTTTTCCCTGGAGGAAGCAGAGCCATTCCTGGATTTTCCCTCATCCCAGCACCGCTCCCCTTGGATTTACCCGGATTTTGGGATGCTCCAGCACTTTCCACGGACAGGGATTTGCCCGTCCCAGCCCTGGGTCCCAGCAAACGTTGGGATCTTTAATTAACGCCCTCCTTGGCTTGCCAGGCTCAGCCAGATGGAGCTTAATTTAATTAGGAGATTTTAATTACCCATAATAGCAGGATTTCCAAGCCATGGAGAGGTTTTGGGATCAGCCCCAATCCCCCCCTGGAGCTGCCCATGGGATGCAGGGAATGCTGGTCACTGCTTTCCCAAAATTGGCTGGATTTGATCAACATTCCAAGGAATTTTTCCACAATCTCCTCCAATATTTGTGGGAAACCGGGCCTGGAATGGCCACACCCAAACAAATCCATTGGGAAATACCATCCATCCCAAAAATCCTCAGCATCCATCCCAAAAATCCTCAGTATCCATCCCCAAATTCCTCAGCAGGGGGGAACCGCTGAGCCTGGAGGGAGCTCTGGGAAGAACATCCAGGGTTTTTTGTTTCAGGGATCAGAATTTGCCAAAAAATCCAGAGGGATCTCCAGGACCTCATCCCTGCTCCGAGGGCTGGGGCTGTCCCAGTTCTCCCAGTTTGGCCAGTTTATCCCCCACCAGCTGGATGAAATCCTTGCCTTTTCCTGCTGTTCCTGGGGGAATCAGGGATCCGGGGAGCTGAGCTGTTGCTGGGAGCAAGAGGACAATAATAAATGATATAAAAATAATAAAATAATATAATAAAATACATCAAGTGATCAGAATAATGATAATAATAATATTTCCAAGAGGAGCTCTCGGTCCCATCCTCTCCTTCCCAGGATCCCTCCTCATTCCATGCCACAATTCCCCTTTTCTCGCCAGCCCTTCCCAATTTACTCCCTCAATTAACACAGCTCCTCCAGGGATTTGAATAATTCAGTCCCACGGATGGAATCCGATGGAAGGAGCAGCAGAAATCCCAACTCCACTTGAACCAAAGCCGGGCTGGATTTTCCTGCCCACGCTTTGCCCAGGAAACTTCAAAAAGCCAAATCCTACGGAGCTGCTCCTGCTTTATTTATCCAGTTTATTTTCCAAAAGCTTCCCAGGCCATTTATTTCTCCAATTATTTCATGTGCTGCTCTTTTATTTTTCCCTGGTTTTTTCCCAGTTTCTTTTTCCTGCCCCACTCAGGAAAGTCTCTCCCCCTTTTTGTGCATCCACAGCACCCCCAGCTTTAAATTAAATTGAAATTTATATTTATATTTAAATTAAATGGAAATCAAACACACCCAAGATCTGGGATTGCCAATTTTCCTGCAGCCTGAGCCTGGAATTGCAGCCAAGGAGCAAAGTGGGCAGCAGGTCAGGAAAGGACAAATAAACCCAACCAAACCCTCTCTAATTAAATGTCTTCATATTAAATTAACTCCAAAAAAAGTCATTGGGAACAAGTGCGGGGGGGATTTGGGACACCAGGATGGAGATGAAGGAAAATGGAGGGAGAGGGAGAATTTCAGACAATTAATCCCAGGAAGTGGAGAGAGCCTCAGAAATGGAGTCAAAAAAATGAAATTAAATCAGAATTTGCTCCGTTCCCTTTCCTGGGAGAGCTCCCACGACCAGGAAAAATCCCACAGAAAACACCTGGGACAAACTGGGACAGCCAGGGACAAATCCAGGGAAAAGTCTCCTGGTTTGGATGCTCTGAGGGGCTGGAGCTGGGAGCAGGGACAGGGCAGGGATCAATTCCAGGGATCCATTCCTGGGGGATTCAGGGATCCATTTCAGGGATCCAGGGAGTTGCCAGATCCCTGAAGCCCCTGGGGGTGGAAAACGGAGGGAGAGGAACTCTCCTTCCTCCAGGGATGGAAAATCCGGGACAGGAGATCCCTGATCCATTCCCTGGGATCCATCCCCTGCCCAGCGCGGGCAGTTCAAGCTCAGATCCCTCTGCAACTGCTGCCATTCCCTTCCCAGGGGATTTGAGGCTCATCCCAACATTCCTGGCTGAGGAACATCCCAACTTTCCCTCATCCCAGCCATCCTGAATCCATCAGGATTGTCCTGCTCTCCCTCCTCACCTCCTGGAAGGACCCAGGGCTGGAATCCCACAGGAATCACAAAAAACTCTGGAATTTTGGCCTCACCTGCAAGGAGAAACAACAGATTTGTACTGAAATTCCCCATGCAACATTCCCAAAAAGATCTCCCCTGGTTTCCAGGAACCTCAGGGCACCAGCAGGACACGGCAGAGTGAGGAGAACCTGAGGAGGCTTAAAAACGGAACAGAACTGAAAAAATAACAACGAAAAGAAAAGGCCAGAGATACCACAGGGTACAAAATAGGAATTATTTATATTTTCCAAAAGAAAAACAAAAAGAGTTCCCAGCTATTGAAACATCTCTGCTGTAAGAAGTGACTAAATAGAAAGGGACAGGGCTGGCCCCAGACAGCCAGACCAGGTACAAACAGTGTAAGAATCACGGAGCAACTCAGGGACGTCGCACGCAGCCGTCAGCAAGAGTGAAATTCATCCTGGGGGGGGATCTTGGGGTTTTCTTTCGTTAAAAAAAGAGGGAGGAAAGGGGAAACAAAGCAGGGAAAAATGCCCAGAGCATTTCCCACAATGTTTAAAACAGAAACCGTCGGTGCTGCTCTCGGCTCGAGGGGTCTGCAGTCCTCTCCCAGCACAGCCTTCACCGCCCCTCGCGCTCCGAGCTGACTTTTCATAGGAAAAGGGGGTTTTGAACCATTTTTTCTGTTTGCAGTGGACACACAAGTGCTAGAACAGCAAATTCGTCTCCTGCCGAGGGCAGCGGGGCACGCGCTCGGCTCGGCCGGGACTTGCGGAACGTTTGCCATAAATACTCCTGGAGGTTTCCTCGGCAGAACCTCGGCGCAACTTCTGCCCTCGCTCCTCCCAGAGCCAGCAGAGCCCTCTGCCCCGGGCGTCCCACGCACACAGAGCCCCGGGCCGGGCGTGCCGGGGGAACAGCCGGATCCTGGAGGGCCTCAGGCGGGTGCAAGGGAACACACAGACACAGGGAATCGCAGGAACAGCCCCAGAGCCCACCCTCCCCCCTTTTCCCAAAGTTTCTCGGCGCTGTTGGACAAAGTCTGGATGTCACACGGAGCAGCCTCTTCCCCCCAACAACAGAGTCCAAGCTCCACGGGCCTCGCCGGCTCCCCGGTGCTCAAGGGCTGGGCAGCAGCGGCAGCAGCAGCTGGGGCCGCTTCCAGAAAAGCTCGGGATGAGGGCGGCGGGGGTTTAGGATTGCTTCAGCCGCTTGCGGGGCGGGCCCAGGAACGGGCACTGCGCCGAGGCCAGCGAGCGATAGGCCTCGGCCACCAGGTGCGGGTGCGACACCACCATGGACTTCCAGCCCGACGTCTCCATCACGTCCGAGGCGTGGCTGCAACACAGGCACGGCCGGCTGAGGGGCTGGGGTAGGGGAGAGAGCTGGGATCGGGGCTGGGAATGGGGCTGGGGGAACTGGGAATGGGGCTGGGGTATGGGAGAGAGCTGGGATCGGGGCTGGGAATGGGGCTGGGGGAACTGGGAATGGGGCTGGGGTATGGGGGAGAGCTGGGATTGGGGCTGGGAATGGGGCTGGGGGAACTGGGAATGGGGCTGGGGGAGCTGGGAATGGGGCTGGGGTAACCGGGAATGGGGCTGGGGTAACCGGGAATGGGGCTGGGGTACCGGGAGAGAGCTGGGATCAGGGCTGGGGGAACTGGGAATGGGGCTGGGGTATGGGAGAGAGCTGGGATCAGGGCTGGGGGGGCTGGGAATGGGGCTGGGATCAGGGCTGGGGTAACTGGGAATGGGACTGGGGTAACCAGGAATGGGGCTGGGATAACTGGGAATGGGGCTGGAAATGGGGTTCGGAATGGGGCTGGGGTAACCGGGAGCAAACTGGGACCAGGGACTAGGATAACTGAGAATGGGGGATTAGGATAACCAGGAATAGAAACTGGGAGAACAGGGAGCAGACCACAATCAGGGACTGGGATAACTGGGAACAAACTGGGATTAGAGACAGGAATAACTGGGAGCAAACTGGGATTAGGGACCAGGATAGTGGGAGCAGCCCTCCAGGTTCTTCCCAGGCCTGAGGAGCTCGGGGGTTTCCTCCTCCTGGGCTCCCTCAGGTGTCTGAGGGGTTTGGCCCCACTCCAGGCCGGGAGCTCAGGAGGAAAAGCTGCAGTAGATTCCAGGGGGGATGGCAGAACACAGAGCTCACCCCAAGCCCAGCTCTCGGCACAGGAGCGCTTTAAATTGATATAAAAAGCCCTGGAAGAACTGCACCCAGTGACAGAAATGTTCCATTTATTAAAGCTTGGCAGGGATTTTCCATCTGCTGCTGGATTGAGAGCTGGGATCAATCCCTCAGCATCAAATCATGGAATGCTTTGGGGTGGAAGGAGCTGAAAGCTCCCCCAGCTCCATGGGCAGGGATGGCTCCTGCTATCCCAGGCTGCTCCCGGCCAGGACCATTCCAGGATCAGAATTCCCTGATCCTCCCCTGCCTGCACCTCCTGGTGATCCCAGCAAGCTCCAGAGCAGCTCCCGGGCTGTTCCCACTCTGGACAGCCCCAGGGGACAATTCTGGCCTGGGTTTGGGGCAATTCCACATGTGGAATGCTGGATAAATCATGGGAGGGAATCCAAAAATAAGAGAGGAGAACCTTCCCTGCGTGGGCCAGCCCAGGAGTGGGAACCCTGCTGCTCCCGAGGAACAGCTCACAACAAATCCTGGAATCCTGGGGGTGGGAGGGAGCCCAGCCTGGGTTTGTGTGGAGTGAGCAGTGAGAGGGGAAAGGGGAAAGGAAAAGGGGAAAGGGGAAAGGAAAAGGGGAAAGGGGAGGGTTTGTCCATCCTGGAGCAATTACTCACTAATTAATGAAGTCCACGGCCTGGGTTTTGAGCTGGTCTGCGCTGTGCAGGTCAGCCAGGATCAGGATCTCAGCTGCATTCTCCACAGACAGGTTACTGCAGAGAGCATCCTCACACATCACCTTCAGCCTCTCCAGGGCATACTGGGGACAAAACCATGGAATTACACCTGGAATTACACCTGGGTGTGCCCAGGGACCCTCACATATCACCTTCAGCCTCTCCAGGGCATGCTGGGGACAAAACCATGGAATTACACCTGGAATTACACCTGGGTGTGCCCAGGGACCCTCACACATCACCTTCAGCCTCTCCAGGGCATGCTGGGGACAAAACCATGGAATTACAGCAGGGAACAGCTCAGGGGGGTGGGAACCCCCAAGTTGTGCTCCTCCAGTTCAGGTTTGCACCCAGGAATGTTCTGTGCCCTGAGCTGGGATCCATTTGTGGGATCTTTGCCAGGGGATCAGCTCCATCACCACAAATTGGTCTATGATTAACTGGTTTTAGGTTCTGACTGAGATTTCCCCGTTAGGATTGGATTCAAATGCAGAATTCCAGCTCGTGAAGCCCTGAAGCCTGGCTCATAACAGAGGCAGAGCACTCGGAGTTTTCTCTGGCAAATTGAGAGGGCAAATCAAATTTCTTTGCTAATCTGTCTCAATAAATAAAGCAGTTTATGAGGCCAGCCATGAGTTTGGATAATTGCCTGTCAGAGCCTCGAAATGTAACAAATAAAGCTGGGCACTCTCCTGCTGGAGATGGAACATTCTCCTCCATGTATCCACTTTTTAGTTCCATTTTTGCTACAAATAACTCATTTTTAATTACATTGTTGGCCCCCAGTGGCCACTGTGGGCTCTCAGCAGCAACATTTCCCCTTCCTCGTTTTTTAATTCCACCTCAGCTCCCCCCAGCCTCCTGCACCCGGAGCTCCTGAAGTTGAATTTTGGTTGGTTTTGGGCTAATTACAGCTTTTTCCTAAGAGACAGCAGAGCTCTGAGGGAGCTGCTTCAGTCCCCCGGGTAAATATTGGTTGCTTTATGTGCTTTCATGGAGGAGTTTTTTATTCCTGCTTTTAAGGCACACAATGAGCTGGAAAGGGAAAGCAAAGCTGTGTTAAAAGGCAAGGAAGTCAGAATTAAAGCTCTCCCTGCCTTAAGTGCTGCTCCTCCAGCCAATACCTTAGAATATTGGATAAATGTGGGGATGGCTGTGACCGCTCCTGGAATCTCCTGGCTCTGATTCCCACCTCAATCCTGGCTGGAATGGAGCTTTTCCCCCCTGACCCAGCCCTGGGATGGAGCCCAAGGACACAAAGGGGCACAAAGCACCCCCAGCCCAGGAGAATCCCAGGAGTAGGGAAAATCCCAGGAGCAGGGAAAATCCCAGGATTCCAGGAGCAGGGAAAATCCCAGGATTCCAGGAGCAGGGCAGAATCCCAGGATTCAGGCTCCAGACTGGATCTTTCCCTAGCACTGAGTCGCTTCTAAGGGAAAAAAGAAGAAAAAAGGAATACTTTTGGTGGCAAATGATAGATTTTCAGGGGTTAACAGAGCTCTCACTCCCATCTCTGGGGCTGCAAAGGGAGGGGGGAGAGCCCCAGGGAATTCCAGCAGAGCCCCAGGGAATTCCAGAGCTCCCAGGAGCTGCAGGGGCTGTCACTGCAGCAGGAAAACCAACACCATTTCCCACTCCTCCATTTCCAGAGCCTCAGGGCTGGCAGGAGAACTGTTTGTCCAGACTCAGCACTGCTCTGGGGATTTGGGAATAACCACACGGAGAAACATCCCCGGGTCTGCTCTGTAATTGTCTTTGCAGCCCAGCTCGGATCATGCTGAGCAGGCTCTTCTGGGAGCTCCAAAAATCCTTAAAAATGAGCAGTAGAGCAAAAATTCCTGATGGTTTAATGGGAAGATCTGCAGCAGAGTCCTCTGGAAGCTTCAAAAATGCTCAAAAATGAGCAGTGGAGACAGAAATCCCTGATGGATCTCCAGCTGTGCAGCTCCAGGTGTGTTCTCTGTCGATCTGCTGGTCCAGGTGTGCTCCCAGATTTCCCTGGAAGCCTCAGTTCTGAGGAACCTGCCCATCCCAGGGCTCTGGGAGCACTGTGGAGAGGAAATCCCATGGCATTCCAGCTCCCCCAGCACCCCTAAATCCCGAGTTTACCTTGTCAGCAGCTGCCAGCAGGTCATCAGCCATCTTGTCCAGGTTTGGGGCCTTCCCGGTGTAAATGAAACACATCATTTCCTTGAAAACCTCGGGCTCCACGTCGTTGATCTCAACCCGGTTCTGCAGGGGGAAAACGGAGCCTTTTGGGGTCTGCCCAGGACCTCCAGGGCTCCTCCTGCCCCAGAACCCTTCAGTGCCACAGGGAAATCGGGTACGAGGAGCTGGACTTGAGAAAGAAAGGGAAAAAAAGGGGGAAACGGAAGGGGGGAAATGGAAATGGAGGGGGGAAATGGAAATGGAGGGGGAAATGGAAATGGAGGGGGAAATGGAAATGGAGGGGGAAATGGAAGGGGGGAAATGGACAGGGAAAATGGAGGGGAGAAAGGAAATATCTGGATGGAGCAAGAACAACTCCCACATTCTCCACCTGCCCCTGTCCCCCTCAGGCTCCTTCCCAAGGGAACAAAGGCACAGCTGACCCCGGATCCCTTTCCCTGCTCCCTGCAGGAGCAGAGGGGAGCAGCAGCAGTGCCAGGGGATGCCCTGGGCAGGGCCTTTCCCTTCTGGGGGTGCTGCTGGCTCTCACCTTTTTGCTCTCCTCCATCTCGTGCTCGAACATGGCGCTGAACACCGGGGAGCGTGCTGCGGGGGGAACGGGACCCCTGGGAGTGCTGCAGCCTCTGGGCAGGGCTGCTGCTGCTGCCAGCACCTCCCACAGGGACTGCCCGGGACAATGGCATTCCCAGAGCAGCTGGGGCTGCTCTGGATCCCTGGGAGTGTCCCAGGCCAGGCTGGATGGGGCTGGGAGCACCCTGGGATTGTGGAAGGTGTCCCTGCCATGGATGAGCTCTGAGCTCCCTCCATCCCACACCATTGCCTCCATCCCAAACCATTGCCTCCATCCCAAACCACTCCTCCCTCATTCTCCCATTCCCTCCACACCCCCAATCCCTCCATCCCAAACCATTCCCAAACCATTCCCTCCATCCCAAACCACTCCCTCCACCCCAAGCCATTCCCAAACCACTCCCCCCACCCCAAACCATTCCCCTATTCCCTCCATCCCAAACCATTCCCAAACCAATCCCTCCATCCCAAACCACTCCCCCCACTCCCTACAATCCAAACCATTCCCAAACCATTCCCTCCATCCCAGACCATTCCCAAACCACTCCCCCCACCCCAAACCATTCCCCTATTCCCTCCATCCCAAACCATTCCCAAACCAATCCCTCCATCCCAAACCACTCCCCCCACTCCCTCCAATCCAAACCATTCCCAAACCATTCCCTCCATCCCAGACCATTCCCAAACCACTCCCCCCACCCCAAACCAGTGCCCGTCTCCCCGGCAGCCCCAGGGCTCACCCACCTGCCAGGATGGCTTTGTGGCCCTTGAACTCCTGGCCGGCCACGCAGAGGCAGCAGTCGGTGAAGCGCGAGTTCTCCCAGAGCCCGCCCAGCTCGTCGGCCAGGCGGCACTCGGGCACCTTCACCATGTTCATGGTGTTCTGCCCCGAGATGTTCACCGAGTCCTGCACCACGCTCACCTGGGCACAGGGACACTCACACACTGCCCTGCCCTGCCCTGCAGCTCTGCCCAGGCACCGGGGGTAAAACTTCCCCGCTTTTAAAGGATCCTTTGCAGAGATCCCTGCAGCGGGTTGGGGGTTTGGGTGTCCATCCCAAATCCCAAACCCCACAGGCAGATTTCCCTCCCAGCCCCACGCTGACAGCACGTCCATGCAATTCAGGAGGTTTCTGAAGGAAGTGGAACCGGATTTTTGCTCTTTCCCGATTTTTTCCAGACACCACACCTGACCCAGTTTCTCCTTCCATGCTTGTGAAACCTCCCCAATCAATAATGCAACAGCCACCACTCCAGGGGAAATGAGGGACACACAGAGCTCCCAGAGCCCAGCACAGACCCCACAGGGGCAGGGGCTGACCCCTCAGTGCCCTCCTGCTTCTCCTCCCAGGAGAGCTAAATATTCTACAGCACAATTAAACCCCGCTCCAGACTGAGCTCCACAAAGCCCAGCTTTGTCAGACAGGGAGGGGGATCTGGAGCAGGCAGATCCCCAATCCCTGCTCCAAAGGTGAGGAATCTCCTCCAGAAGGGCCTCGCTGGGAGCCCGTGCAGCACCAGCCCCGTGGTTAAACCACAGCTGCAGCAGAGGCCAATTAGCAAACTCAGTGATTAATTGTGCCCTGCTGCAAGCGGGAGTGATGGAGGGGAAGCAGAGGTGAGGCCATTCCCTGGATTTGCTGTGCAGCCCAAGGTAAATTCCAGTTCTGTTCAGGACCACTGGGCAAGGGAGAGCAAGGACAGCCAGAGAAGGTCCACAGGGTGGGAAAGGAGAAGGGAAGCAGGGAGTGAAGAAAAAGAAAAAGAAAAAGAAAAAGAAAAAGAAAAAGAAAAAGAAAAAAGAAATCCCAGCCTTGGATGCCAAACTAGGTAAGGATTTGTTTCTGCCACACCAGACTCTCCTTTCTCCTCCCATTTTGTGCTCAAGGAAGGGCTCCCTCCATCCCTAGGAATTTCTGCTGCTGATCAAACAACATTGAGATGTTTGCTCATTTAAACATGTGCATGATTGTGATGGCCAAAACCTGGGAAAAAAAACACCTCTAAAGCAAACCAAAAACCCCCCAAAAATCCCAGCTGTCAAAGGACTTTGAAGCCCTTCTTTTATTCCTGAAAGAAAACACAGCAAAAGAAAAGACTCCCAGAAAAAAGTGCAGGAGATGCAAGGAGAGAACAACTTGTTCTGCTCTCTTCTGGCAAAAAAAAAACAGCTCCAGGAGAGGGTTTGCAGTTAAAAAGACAATGGGAGTGAAGCAGAGGAAGCTCTGAAGACATTAAATTAGAGTTTCTATTTGCTCATTAAGGTTTTTCAACTTAAATATCTGGGTTTGGAAATAACTGGCTGAATCTTTGCCTGGAATAGCACAAGTGAAATAATAATGATGTTGTAGAAAAACACCAACACGGTGACCAGAAAATGGTGATTACTGCAAAATTCCCTTTTCTCACATTTTTCTCTTTGCTTGCTGTGCAGACACATTGAAGGAAATAAACAGAAGCTCACTTTTATTGAGCAGGGCAGTTCCCAGTGCAAACCCAGGCTGTGATTATCCCAAGCAGGCCCCAAATCAAGGAGCACAAACAGAGGGATGGGAACACCAAAGCACCAGGAAATGATCCTCAAACCTGCCCAGTTCCCACCACCACTCCAGGGAAAAGCCCAGCAGGAAGCAGCCAAAAGGCAGAGGGATGAAGCAGGCAGGGAAAAAGAAACAGGCAGAGTAGAGAACCCCAGGGTGAAAACACCGAGCAGTGATTCCCAACCCCATGAGAGCGGGGCAAGGGATGGCTCAGCCCTGCCTGGGGAGCTGTGTGGGGCTGGGGTTCTGTGGGGCTGGGAGCTGTGTGGGGCTGGGAGCTGTGTGGGGCTGGGGCTCTGTGGGGCTGGGGCTCTGTGTGGGGCTGGGAGCTGTGTGGGGCTGGGGCTCTGTGTGGGGCTGGGAGCTGTGTGGGGCTGGGGCTCTGTGGGGCTGGGGAGCTGTGTGGGGCTGGGGCTCTGTGGAGCTGGGAGCTGTGTGGGGCTGGGAGCTGTGTGGGGCTGGGGCTCTGTGTGGGGCTGGGAGCTGTGTGGGGCTGGGGCTCTGTGTGGGGCTGGGAGCTGTGTGGGGCTGGGGAGCTCTGTGGGGCTGGCCCTGCCTGGCTGGGAGCTGTGTGGGGCTGGCCTGGGAGCTGTGTGGGGCTGGCCCCGCCCAGCTGGGAGCTGTGTGGGGCTGGGAGCTGTGTGGGGCTGGGAGCTGTGTGGGGCTGGGGCTCTGTGTGGGGCTGGGGCTCTGTGGGGCTGGGGAGCTCTGAGGGGCTGGGAGCTGTGAGGGGCTGGGGCTCTGTGGGGCTGGGAGCTGTGTGGGGCTGGGGAGCTCTGTGGGGCTGGGAGCTGTGTGGGGCTGGGAGCTCTGTGGGGCTGGGAGCTGTGTGGGGCTGCAGCACGCCTCACCTCACAGAACAGGGTCAGTTTGTCATCTGGCAGGAGCCCGTTGGCCTCGTCCAGCAGGAAATCTCTCCTGATGAACTTCTTGAAGCCCCAGTCCTTGCCTTGCACGAAGCGATAGGCGCGCTGGCTCTCTGCAGGGTAGGCCTGGCTTAACCCGGGCCGGGGCACAGCAAAGCCCAGAGCCTGGCCCAGGGCACAGCAAAGCCCAGAGCCTGGCCCAGGGGCACAGCAAAGCCCAGAGCCTGGCCCAGGGCACAGCAAAGCCCAGAGCCTGGCCCAGGGGCACAGCAAAGCCCAGAGCCTGGCCCAGGGGCACAGCAAAGCCCAGAGCCTGGCCCAGGGGCACAGCAAAGCCCAGAGCCTGGCCCAGGGGCACAGCAAAGCCCAGAGCCTGGCCCAGGGGCACAGCAAAGCCCAGAGCCTGGCCCAGGGCACAGCAAAGCCCAGAGCCTGGCCCAGGGCACAGCAAAGCCCAGAGCCTGGCCCAGGGGCACAGCAAAGCCCAGAGCCTGGCCCAGGGGCACAGCAAAGCCCAGAGCCTGGCCCAGGGACACAGCAAAGCCCAGAGCCTGGCCCAGCTCACCCCATGAGGGGTTTCACCCACCCAGAGGGGTATCACCCACCCCAGGAGGGGTTTCTCTCCCCCAGAGGGGTCTCACTCCCCCCAGGAAGGGTCTCACTCACCCATGGCCTTGGTCTCCTCTCCCTTGGCGTTGAGGATGGAGAACTTGAACTTGGCTCTGACCTCGCTCTTGGGGCAGCTGACCAGCAGCAGGTACAGGGACAGGTAATCCTTGCTCTCCTCGTCCAGCCCCTTGGGGTTCACACGTAAACACCTGCAAAAGGGGGGTGGGAATGTCAGGGAGGGCACCGTGGCATTTTCACATTTGCACAGCAAACAAGGGCTGATAACGATCCCTGAGCCCCAGGGGAGCACGGGGGCTGGAAGGGGCAGAGCTGGGGTACAGCTGCACTCCCACATTGAGAAAAACACCCAGGAATTATGGCAGCCCACCAAATCCCTAGGGAAAAGAGCAGGGAGAAGGGCTGGAATCACTGAGAAGCCCCCAGGATACCAATCCTCACAAAAGGAAAGTGAAATAAATAAAATGGAGGCAATGGCCTTGAGGAAGTACAACAAATGCAGAGAAATGGTTGATAAAATTCCACAGGAGGCAACTGCAAGGAACAAGAGATTTCTGGAAGGTTGGTGGTTCTTGAACACAAAAAAAACAGGGTTAAAAGGAAAAACACCTCCTGTGTGAAGAAAAGGCAGGAAGAGGCTCTTCCATGACCTGAAACATGACACAGAATCCACCAAGAACAAAAAGCAGACAGATAATGAACAGCTCCCACACACAGGGACCAAATCCACAGATCCAGATGTTCCAGGGAGGGCTGAGAGCAGAGGGGACAAAGGTGACAGGAACAAAGGCAGGCCAAGGAAAGCACAGCTCTGCCACCCAAAGGAGGGAGCTCACACTGTATCCCATGGATACAATTCATCCAGGGGCTGCTTTCCCACCAGTGGTACTGAAAAGGGAAATTCTGAACTACTCAGCAGCAGGCTAAAACCAGGAATCAGAGCCCATGGATGCACCAGGACACAGCTCAGAGCAGACACAGGCTCTGAGCAAAGTCCACTCTGAGTTACTGGAAATGACTGAGGCCTTGGGAAGATAAGCAAGGTTTCGAGGACAGGGAAAGGCCCAAATGAGGTCACCCTGAAGAGGCAGCAGCTCCTGGGCAGGAGCAGTGAGAGGATGCTGGCACTTCCCTCATCCCTGAGCTGCCACTCACAGAAAGGGAATTCACAGCAGGAAAAATTCACTTTAGAACCCCATGGAGTATGAGGGGCTGGATTTGGGGGGTGATTTGGGCTGTGCACCCTCACAGCCTCACCTGGGTTCATCACAGAAATCTGCTTTGAAGGTAAAGATTGGTTTGTGTGCAAACCCTGCTGAGGTGTTGGGGCTCACACGTGCAGGATAACCGGGTTTTCATGGATTCCCTGGCCCAGCCCCACAGCCCAGCTGGGATGAGCCCCTCTCCCTGGGCCTCACCACTTGAGTTTGTCGTTGGCTCCAGAGGAAAAGGTCGAGCTCTTGATGACCTCCCCCATCTCCTCCCGGCAGAAGCTGAAGTTGTTGATGGTCCACATGTAGGAGAACTTCACCACCTTGATCTGCATGGAGAGAACAGAGCGTGGGATCAGCCCTGCCCATCCCAGAGGGACAAAGTGCAGCCCCCAGCTCCAGGTGGGGGACCTGGCACGGAGCTCCAGGGCTCCTGAGAGACAACTGCAGTGTGGGGCTGGGGTAACTGCTGTGTAACTGCCGAGTAACTGCCCTGTGTGTGACTACAGTGATTGCTGTGCAACTGCTGCGTGTAACTAGAGCGTGTGACTGTGGTGTGTAACTGCAGTGTGTGATTGCTGCATTTAACTAGTGTGTAACTGCCCTGTGTATAACTCCCCTGTGTATAACTCCCCCGTGTAACTGCCCTGTGTATAACTGCAGTGTGTAACTCCCCTGTGTAAGAGCCATGTGTGTAACTGCAGTGTGTGATTGCTGTCTTTAACTAAAGTGTGTAACTGCAGTATGTGATTGCTGTGTTTAACTGGAGTGTGTAACTCTGTGTTAACTAGAGTGTGTAACTCCCCTGTGTAAGTGCCCTGTGTGTAACTCCCCCATGTGTAAGTGCCCTGTGTGTAACTGCAGTGTGTGATTGCTATGTTTAACTAGTGCGTAACTGCTTTGTGTAATTCCCCCATGTAAGTGCCCTGTGTGTAATTGCCCTGCGTGTAACTGTAGTGTGTAAGTGCCCTGTGTGCAACTCCCTGTGTGTGACTGCAGTGTGTAAATGCCCTGTGTGTGACTCCCCTGTGTAAGTGCAGCCCCCAGCCCCAGCTGACCTGTGTGTAGCACCAGCTCTCGGCCACGGGCCCGCTGGACATCTCTGCCGGAGGGGGGGGACTCGGCACCCTGGACATCGCCAGCTTGGAATCGGGCAGGGCACAGGCGGCAGGAAACGGAGATCTGGGACCTGGGAGAGAGGAGCCACAGAGATCAGAACCAGCAGGGAATGGAGATCTGGGACCTGGGAGAGAGGAACCACAGAGATCAGAACCAGCAGGAAACAGAGATCTGGGACCTGGGAGAGAGGAGCCACAGAGATCAGAACCAGCAGGGAATGGAGATCTGGGACCTGGGAGAGAGGAGCCACAGAGATCAGAACCAGCAGGGAATGGAGATGTGGGACCTGGGAGAGAGGAACCACAGAGATCAGAACCAGCAGGGAACGGAGATCTGGGACCTGGGAGAGAAGAGCCACAGAGATCAGAACCAGCAGGGAATGGAGATCTGGGACCTGGGAGAGAGGAACCACAGAGATCAGAACCAGCAGGGAATGGAGATCTGGGACCTGGGAGAGAGGAGCCACAGAGATCAGAACCAGCAGAAAATGGAGATCTGGGACCTGGGAGAGAGGAACCACAGAGATCAGAACCAGCAGGGAACGGAGATCTGGGACCTGGGAGAGAGGAGCCACAGAGATCAGAACCAGCAGGGAATGGAGATCTGGGACCTGGGAGAGAGGAACCACAGAGATCAGAACCAGCAGGGAACGGAGATCTGGGACCTGGGAGAGAGGAGCCACAGAGATCAGAACCAGCAGGGAATGGAGATCTGGGACCTGGGAGAGAGGAGCCACAGGGATCAGAACCAGCAGGGAATGGAGATCTGGGACCTGGGAGAGAGGAACCACAGAGATCAGAACCAGCAGGGAATGGAGATCTGGGACCTGGGAGAGAGGAGCCACAGAGATCAGAACCAGCAGGGAATGGAGATCTGGGACCTGGGAGAGAGGAGCCACAGAGATCAGAACCAGCAGGGAATGGAGATCTGGGACCTGGGAGAGAGGAGCCACAGAGATCAGAACCAGCAGGAAATGGAGATCTGGGACCTGGGAGAGAGGAGCCACAGAGATCAGAACCAGCAGGAAACGGAGATGTGGGACCTGGGAGAGAGGAGCCACAGAGATCAGAACCAGCAGGGAATGGAGATCAGCTGCACCTAGCAGGGAGAGGAACCACCAAAATCAGCAACCAGCACAGAAGTGGGGGCTGAGCTGCACCTGGGGGGCACAGAGAGGCAGACAGAAACCATCAGAACTGAGGACAAATCAAACCAACTCAAGGGGTTCCATCTCCCTCGAAACACCTTCAAAACGTGATGTTACACTGAGTGTTTCACTGAAACATTTCCAGCCAGCACAAAGCACCCCAAAGCCCAGCCTGGGGCCCAGGACGGAGGGATTTGGCAGAGGGAAGAGCCCGGCTGAGCCTTCTGCTCACGGCTCTGTGTCCTGCAGCACCTCACCACAACGGGGTCACGGATTCCTCCAGCAGGAGCAGCAGCCAGGGAAGGCAGGCAGGGTTTTTGGGATTGGCCACCTGTCTGCACGCTGAGCAACAAGATGGTCAGGGATGGAAAGGCTTCAGCAGGAGAAACACAGGGAATAAATAAATAAACCACGAGAGCAGGCCATGAAACTGCATTCTGTTGTTAAAACTGCAGTAAATGTCAGTGATTTGGTTTGTAACAAACACCTTTTTACTCGTTGCCACACAAGGTACTCCGATCTCTGAAAATGCAACTTGTATTTAAGAAGAGTTAAAAGGATGGATTTAAAAACTTAAAATAACTTTAGAATCCCCTGAAACAGCAGTTCCACACATCCCTGGCCAGAAGGTGGGAATGAAACCTCTAGCCACAACCAGCTCCTGGTCTTCTCCTTGACAGGGAATTCTCCACTGGCTGGGTTTGCCTGCTCAGGACACTTCAGAGGTCACCAGGTGTCACCTCCCCAGCAGCGCTGGCACCTCTACATGGGAGCTGGATGGAAAAGCACGGCAGGCACAGAGGTTTGAGGGAAATATTTGGGAAATAATTCAGATATCGTGGCTCAGGAGAGGCAGGGACACACGTCAGACACAGGCAGAAATAACAAAGCACAGGAAAACAAAACAGAAAATATTATTTTATGGCCCCCTGTGTACAGTGAGAGTTTGCTACTGCTTGGCTATAAATAACAAACTCCTGGCTCGGGACAGAGTTAACATCACAGCTCAGAGCAGAGTGAGTCTCACCCCATTCCCAAGCACTTCCAGATGGAGACATTGGATCCGAGGGCAGAGCCAGAGCACCGGGGAAGCACAGGAAACGCTCCCTTGTCCCCCTGTCCTGCCAAAATCCCCTCCAGGCTCCACAGCTCAGCTCTGCCTCCAGCAGGGAAACCCCTGAGACCTCACCTGCCACAGGTGGGCACAAAAACCCAACAAACAATCCTGGAACAGACTCCGGAATCACCGGACTTTTGTCCCAAAAATCAGTCATTTTCTGCATCTCAGGGTAAACCAACACCCTCCTAAGAAACGCAGCAGAAATTCCCAGGAATTTCCACTTCCAGACAGGTTTATTCCCGGAAAGGGAACTCAGGGCAGGCTGGGAAAGAAGGAAGGAGATTTTTAATTGAGGGGTTCAAAAGATGAGTGGCTGCTCCTGGGGCCAGCAAAGCATCAAAAAGTGCCTGGGAACAATCAGGGAGAGGGAGCAGGACGGGCTCATGGAGCAGGAAAACAAGGGATGAGGCAGGAAAAGCTCCTTTACTCCCTGCATCCTTCAAAGCCTCGGGAAGGACAGCAGGAGGGTGGCTTTGGAACAGGAAAAAGGGGGGAAAGGGCAGGGAATGAAAGGGCAGAGCTGCCCATTCCTGGAGCAGTGTGGGCAGAGCAGCAATCAAAGCCACCCTTCAAAGACAACACAAATTCCTGAATGACTTTTTCACCTGGCCCGGGACAGCAAACAAACTCGTACCTGTCCAGCTCTGCTTTCAGAGCCCTGCAGCCTCTGCTGGCCCTGCCAGGCCGCTGCCACCACGGGGGCTGTGCCAGCTGGGTGTCCCCTCCAGGGACCCGAAATCCCGGGCAGGGATTTCACCTGCTGAAAAGTCTCTGCGTGACACGACCCAAAATGTCCCTGAATGCTGTAAATTAAATGCTGAGCACTCCAGAGCATTTTCACCAATTACTGACCTCACAGGACCCCTAATATCTAAAATTAGCCCATTTTCAGATTAACCTCTGGACTTCTGCTGTGTTTAATTCTGCCCCAGGTGTGCACAAGGCCGTTCTCTGCTGATGGAAAATTATTTCTGTTATCACAAGTTGGATCAATTTTCAAAGCCCCAGCGTTGCTGTGTTTAATTCACAGCCCAAGTGTGACACCAGACCCAGCCTCAAATGCACAACTTAAACCTTGTGTTTGTGCCTAAAGCCATTTTTAAATCTTAAACCAGAACATTCCCAGGAGGATCTGTAACACAGGCTGAGAAAAGCTGAACCGAGGTCTTAATATGAAAATTTCAGCCCTATTTTCTCTAAAACCAGCAGATCCTCCTGGGTTCTGCTGCATCCATGGCCAAACCAGCACCTTCCAGATGGGAATGTTCAATCCCTGCCAAAATCCTGACTTTATGAACTCTACAGATGCCTAAAAATAAACTTTATAAACTCCACAGATGTCTAAAAATCCCTGGAGCTGAGAGGCCAGCGACACCTCGGATCACAGCACTGCAAGCCCTGCCTGCAGCCAGAGAATTCCCTCCCAGGACACCCAGGAATTCCCCAGGCACTGACCACAGTCAGGTCTTTGGTGCCTTTCCAGCCCTAAAAACAGGGAGGGAAAACCCCAAAACAACCCCAGCCCCTCCTCCCAGTTCCAGCTCATCCCTGCTCTGTGTTCTCCTCCTCCTCAGGCGTGCACAGCAGCACAGAGACTTCCAGAACCTCTCGTGGAACAGCACAAACCCCACAGGGATCCCCCACAGCTCCTGGCCCTGCACAGGCCATCCCAAAATCCCATCCCTGGGCAGCCTTGGGAATGTGCTCATTCCCTGGGGAGCTGTTCCAGTGCTCCACCACCCTCTGGGGGAAGAGCTTTCCCCTAAAATCCACCCTAAATCCCTAAAATCCAGCCCAAATCCCTCCTGACACTGCCCTCAGGTCCTGTCCCTGCTCACCAGAGAGGAGAGCTCAACACTCAATTACCACTCAGCTCCTTCCTCCCACAGCAGGCACTGAAGGGACATTTAAAAACAGGAAAACAACAACAAAAAGAATCCAATCGATTCCCAGATCAGCTTCTGAACAGCAGCAGCTCCTCCGCCTCCTCGAGGGTACAAACGCCTCACCCCACAGCAGCTTCCTGCCCTGTCAGGTGTTTCTGGACTTGGCCACACGTTCTCATTCCAGGGCTCTCAACTCCCAGCACAGAAACTCCCGGCAGCAGCTCCTGGACTGAGAACGAAGGAGCAGCTCTCTCACTGAAAGGGTTTTGGCCGTCCCCGTTTGTTTATTTTGGGCTTTCTCCATTTTCCGACAGGTTTGTGCTGCGTTTCCTCTCTGCACCGAGCAGCAAAGCCCAGCAGAGCGAGGCTGAGGAGCCAGAGGGATCTTACATAATCCTCCAGCCGTGCAGCAGCTCCAGCCGGAGCGGGCGGGGAGCAGGGATCCCACGGAATTCCCGTGGGGTTCCCAGGCTGCAGCTCCCCCTGCTCGGGGAGCAGCAGCTCCTGCCCGAGCTGCCAGGGATAACGCCCAGGCCCGGCACGATCCCGAGTTCCAGGGGGGCAGGAGCCAGCAGCAAACCCACGCCGGGCACTGCCAGGAGCGAGGCCGGGACGTGCCCAGGACAATCCCGCTGGCAGCAAGATCAGCCCGCAGTCCCTGCCCAGGAGAGGCTCCCAGATTAACCCCAGTGGAAACTGGGCCAGAGCTGCTCAGTTAACTGGTTTAACATCTAGCAGGGACACGGGCAGCACCGGAGCCTCCTCCACAGGAAAGCAGCAGGAAACTGGAGGAAGGATGGCATAAGAAACTGTGGGGGTTTGAAGCGATTCAGTGTGGGCTGGGCTGGCAGTGATGCCCTCACTTTAACCCCCCTCCCTGACCTGTGTTTGTGCCCAAATCCTCGAGATTTTGGGGAGAAAAGGGGTAGTTTTGTACCAGGAACTCTACTCCAGCCAATCAGGCTGGCAAATGTGGGAGCAGTTTCCATTTGATGGGCACAGTTCTGTGCCACTGTCCACTGCTGATGCAGGGACAGGACGACACCCTCTGAGCATTCTGCTGCTGGGCTGTCCCAAGCTCAATCAAAACACAGTAACAAAAGGGGGGAAAAAATATGTTTTTTCAGGTCACAACAAAACAAGGGAGAAAATGACACCAAATCATTGTGGGCAGCTGGTTGGAAAATGTCACTGAAAGGGAAATCAGGTGGATGTTTCACTGAAATAATTCAGGGTTTAGAGTTCTGTTTGATAAAGCAAAAATAAGTGTCATGCTTCAAACTCTCAGAGGGCTTCACAACAAGCCACCACTTAGAGCTCCAAAGGTAAAGTGGGAAAAAAAGAGGAAATGAGGGAGAAGTGTTTCTTTTCCTTATGTCACAACACAAACACATTCAGCCATGCTGTTAGGGAGAGCTGACAGCAGGTCTCATCACAGCTGAGATCCTCCTGCCCCTCTCAGAACTGCTGTCAGACCCAGACCATTCCGTCTCCCACTCCAGGCGCTCTTTCCCCTCTGGAACACCAGGAATGCGGACGATGCTTGGCAGCAGCAGAGCTCCGGGATGGCCCCAGCTCCCCGGGAAAGGGAATAATTTCCCTTTCCACACTGCAGGATGATGCACCATTTCCTCCAAGCAGCACCACAGGCCCGACCCTGGCCTGGGGAGCAGAGCCGCGAGCCCGGCTGCCGTTCCCAGCGAGCGCAGCCCCGCTGCTGCCGGGGGAACGGGCTCCCATTGTGGCCAGGCCACAACCTGTCACCCTCAGCGCCCGGGCCGGCGCTCCCACCGCGGCCCGCCTCGCCGCTCCCCACTCCGGCTCCCTCACCGGCTCCAGGCACCCGCAGCCCCTGTCCCCCCGCCTGCCGGCCTCCAGCAATCCCCGCTCCAGGTCTGTCCCCAACTTTTCCCCGCCACCCTCCCTCCCCCCCTCGTCCCTCAGGCCCTGCGCTCCCCCCCCACTCCCGTCACAACTCCTTCCCCTCCGCTCTCACCTCGCGGCCCGAGGAGCGGCCCCGCCGGCGGTGCGGCGCTGCTGGGAGGCCGGAGGGAGGCGGGGAGCGCTGCCCGGGCGGGTGCGGTGTGTGGGGACGGCGGCCGGACCCCGCAGCCCCCTCAGGAGACCACCGGCAGGCAGGGATCACTATTTGGCAGCATGTCCTCCCGGGCCGCTCTCCGCCGAGCGCGACCGGCGGATCACTATTGCGCAGGTGCCCGCAGCAGCTCAGCGCGCATGCGCGCGGTGCCGGGGCGGCGCGCGTGGGGGGGGGCCGGGATATGGCGCTGCCCTGCGCTCCCCTCACGGCCGCGCACGCGCGCTGCGGGGCTGACGCCGCCGGTCACGCCCACCGCCCTTTTTTTTTTTTTTTTTTTTTTTTTTTTTTTTTTTTTTTTTTAAGCCGCGCGCCCGTCGCGCGAGACCTCTCCCCGCGCCGCGAGGACGCGCGGCCGGGCCGGCTCCTGCGCATGCGCGGCTCCCGTCCCTGCTGCGCCCTCACACACCGGTCACTGTGCGGCAAATGCCGTCCCTGCTGCGCTCTTACACACTGATCATCAAACTATGGCAAATCCCGACCCTCATGCGCCCTCACACACCCATCACTTTGTGGCACCTGCCTGAGGGAATGGCAGGAGCCATCTCTCCCTCAGGGCTCCATGAGGGGATAATTGCCTGAGGGAATGGCGGGAGCCCTCTTTCCTCACAGCTCCATGAGGGGACACCTGCCTGAGGGAATGGCAGAACCATCTTTCCTCATGGCTTCATAAGGGGACACCTGCCTGAGGGAATGGCGGGAACCATCTTCCCTCACAGCTCCATGAGGGAACACCTGCCTGAGGGAATGGCAGGAGCCATCTCTCCTTCCCTCACAGCTCCATGAGGGGACACCTGCCTGAAGGAATGGCAAGTGCTGTTTCCCCTCACAGTTCTGTGAAGAAGTGTTACCAAAATCATCGTGAAAAATAAGACTCCACCCGTTTGTCAGTGTTATCGAGTCAGGCCTTGCTTTCTTCTTGGCCCAGGCTCCTGTGTGGCTGACAAAGTTGCTCCACACCCACGCTGATACAAAATTTTTAAACTTATTTATGTATTTATAGCAGAGGAAGCAATTAACTCGTTGGTATGGCTCTTTGTAGTGGTTTGTAACCAGTGAAGCAAAGATGTCATTGTTACCGGTCCTTAATTACCTGAAGGTCTGTAGAGAAGTTTATCCAGAGCGAACCTTCCCCTCCTCACTTCAGCCTCGGGGTGAATTAATTCAACTATACACAAAGCACCCCAAGAACAGAATTACCCAGCTTCCAGGGCATAGCCACGCTTATTGAAATGGGAAATGCAAAACATTTTTGTCTTCTCCCTCCTTCTCCCACGTGAGACATGCTGCTCCTGGCCAGGGGCTGCCACGTCCCACCACAGCAGGCTCCTGGATTTTTGGGAATGTTCTCCGCAGTGTCCAGGTTTTCCTGGCCAGCGTCTCCTGCTCCGAGCAATCCTGGATCCTGCTGCATTCCTTCGTGTCCCCGAGTGCTGCCCGTGGTGACAGAGCAGCAGGTGATGAAGAAATGGCTCTGGGAGGTGCAGGGCTGGTGTTTGCATTCCCGCTCTGGCCACACACTTCTCCTGGAAACCGCCTTTCATCCCTTTTCCATTCCCATTTTATATTCCCACCTAAGCTGCGGGTTTTTAGCGATGCGTTTCTCCTCTCGGAGCTGAAGTAGCAGAGGAAATTACAGCACCAGTTTTACAGATAACAAAGAGATTCCCCCTCCTCCCTGGCAGCCTCTCTGTAACCAGAACAAACAGAAATTCTCCTTTAATCCAGCACTGGCCAAGTGTCACTCTGCAGTGGGGAAGTCAAGTTCCTTTTCAGGTTCTCCTGATCAAAATTCTCTTGTTCCCAGGAAATAGAAAATTAAATTGGGCACCTGTGGAAACGGAGGTGGAATTTCACCTCTCCTCCCTTTGCAAAAGTCTCAGCTCTGTCCCCCTTGGTGGCTGGGAGAAAGGACAATTGTCACTCCTTCGCGCCTGGGCCACGATTCTGTGATAAATAAACAATTCCAGGTGTTGAGATGGGGATTTAGGCGTGTGTGAAGCGAGAGCTCCGAATTCCCGGCTCCAGGGACAATTCCCACCTGGCTGGCAGCAGGCGGGTGGCATTTCCCTGTGCCAAGGGACGCCACACGCTGCCGTACCCCCAGGTCTGGAGGTGTCACCCTCTCACTTTGATTTCCACGGGAAGCTGATTAAACCCACGGCTCTGACAGGAGCTGCGTGCAGGAATTTTAACTAGCTGCTGCTTTTTAATATTCACTTCCTCTTCGCGTTTAATTATTTTGTTCCTGCGTTTTCCCTTTCAATTTACTAAAACTCCAGAAATGTAATTAGGGAGAGGCTGAGCTGCGGAGAGCTGCCAGCGTTTCTCCGCCGTGATTAAACGGAGCAGCCCTGCCTCCAGCGCGGGGCTGCAGGACAGGATTCCAACCATTATCCCCTTATCCAGGCAGGATCTGCGGCACGTCGGGATCGGAGTTATTGAAAATGCAGCACTAATTAAACTCCCCTATCAGGAGAGGATGAAAACGCAGTTATTTCATTATTTCCTGGATTTGCCTGCTCTGTTACGAACCCAAACAAACCCGCTGCAGAACAAAGCCCGCCTCAATCACGGGGGAGATTTAATGAGGCTTTAATTTGTGCAGCGCTCACGGAAGCGGTGCGAGGTGCTGCTGCCCTCCGCCCGTGCCAGGGGCACCTGTGGAGCCCATTTCCCATCTGGAGGGCACCGGGAGCGCGGTGCCACAGATTGCCACGGAGCCGCTGCCTTTGTGCTCGGCTTCGCTCATTGAATAACGCGGATCCCGCAGCCTGCCATGTGAAATGGTCATTTTTTGCTTACAGCCAATTAAGAATCCGTTCTCCCCCGCTGCTGCCGGGGTGTTTCCATCCCTCGCAGATCTCCTGCCCCTCTGGAGGTTTTTCTCCTGTCACAGCAGCCCCGGCTCTGTCACCTCAGCGTGCCCCAGGGGATGCTCGGGGGCTGGGGACGGGCAGAGCTGCTGGATCCTGCAACCCCCGAGCCGTGGAAGGCTGAGCATCCTCCCGGGAAGGGGAATGGGGAGCCTGGGGTTTTGTTTTGTATTTTTTTTTTTTTTGTTTTTAATTTGTGTTTGAATTTGCAGCCCTCCTCCTCCGGGTGGGATTCACGGTGGAACAGCAAAAGCTGAGCCCTGCAGTGCCAGCTTCCCTTCCCCGTGAATTAACGGGGCAGGAGGGGAGGGGAAAAATCCCCACCTTCAGCAGCTCCTCCGGTGGAGAGTGGTTAAGCAGTTATTTTCCTGTGTAAATAAAATATCGGTGCCTCTTACAGAAATACATCAAATATTGATGTCTTTTATATTCGTGCAGAAAAGAGTGGGGGAATTGGTTCCTTCCAGATCCGAGGCAGGAATCCAGAGGGTTGCAGGATTTTCCTTCCCTGGGAGGGGCTGGGATGGAATTCCCAGAGCAGCTGTGGCTGCCCCTGGATCCTTGGGAATGTCCCAGGCCAGGCTGGGCAGGGGATGGAGCCACCTGGGACGGTGGGAGGGGTCCCTGGGTGGAACTGGATGAGCTTTGAGCTCCTTCCAACCCAAACCCACTCTGGAATTGTGTGATGGAGGCACGCAGATCCAGCACATCCCTAAATTCAGTGCAAGCCCACAGGGCCCAGCCCTTCCATGAGGGAATTCCTGCTGCTGTGCAGGGTCAGGCCCCTCTAAACCACTCCCAGCTCCCTGCTCTGAACGTTTCCCACCCAAGTTTCCTCCCCTGACTCCCAAACACCTCCAGAAACCTTCCCTCAGTCCCTGCTGCTATGATTAAAAGCCGCTTTTGTTTGGGAGAAAACAAACACCGCTTAAAACAAACCCTGCCCTGGAGGTTTCAATCGCGGGGAATCTGCTGGGTTGCTATTTTTACCTGGATTGGAGAGGCATCAAAGCTGGTTTTGGAGCAGAGGAGGAACTCAGCCCTTAAATTGACAGCGGCGAGCGAGCAGCTCCCCCAGCCCTGAGCGGGCTCTGCTGCTCGTTAGCAGCGGCTCCTGATGAGGCTGCTCTTGTTTTCCAGGCTGCTTTTGATCCCGCACTCATTAAAACCTCATCCTGCTGCGGAATTGTTTCCCTCTCCCCAAAGCTCGGCACCTGCGGGTGGGGGGGCCCAGAGCGTTGTCCCCAAAGCCCCCCAAATCCATCCCGAGGCAGCTTTTCCCCTCGTCCTCGGGGAGCACAGCCCAGCTCCCTCCCAGCCCAAACCGTTCCTGGATTTTGTTTTCCCAGCCACGCTCACAGCAAAACAAATGAACAAATGAGGGGTGAATTGCCTTGGAATATTCAGGGTTTGGGGTATTTGGAGCAGAGTTTTCTGCTGGCCTCTGCTCCTGCCCCGGGGCTGCCTCCAGGTCCCTCCTGGGGGCTCCAAACAGGGATTTGTGAAGGCAAAATCCCAATATTTGATTCGATGTGGGGACAGTTAAACCAAACCTGCAGGGAAGCAAATCATTAAATCATCAAATCATTCAGCAGCCTGGGAACCGAACCTTGCTGTCCCCAAAACATCCTCGAGGTATTTCAAAAGAACACCAAGATCCCAAGGGAATGACAACAATTCCTTATCCACCTTTACTCTCCCTTCACTCATCACTGACAGGATTATCTCCATCCCTACAAAATACCCAAATTTCAGTCCCCTCCACCTCCCTCTCCAAACGTTTGGGTTTTTTTTTTCCTGAGCCATCTGCTGCTGGAGCTGCAGGAGGAGCAGTGGGGATGAAAGGAGAGGGAGCGGAGCTGCCAAATTCCCGCGGTGGGTGCTGGGCTCAGCTCCTCAATCCCATCTCCCCTTCCCGGCCCGGTTCCGATCGCGGCGGGAGCCTCCCCTGGCGGAGCTTCCCGGGAGAATTCCAGCGGGAATTTTCTCCCAGGAGAATTCCATTGGGAATTTTCTCCCAGGAGAATTCCAGTGGGAACGCTCTCCTGGGAGAATTTCAGCGGGAATTTTGTCCCGGGAGAATTCCAGCGGGAATTTTCTCCCGGCAGAATGCCAGTGGGAATTTTCTCCCGGGAGAATTCCAGAAGGAACGCTTTTCTCCCGGCAGAATTCCAGCGGGAACGCTCTCCCGGGAGAATTCCAGCGGGAATTTTCTCCCAGGAGAATTCCAGCGGGAACGCTCTCCCGGGAGAATTCCAGCGGGAACGCTTTTCTCCCGGGAGAATTCCAGCGGGAACGCTCTCCTGGGAGAATTCCAGCGGGAATTTTCTCCCGGGAGAATTCCAGCGGGAACGCTGTCCAGGCGCGGTGCCGAGCCGGGAGGAGCAGGGCAGGATTTCAGCTCCAAGCCCGGCTCCAGGGGCTCTGCTGGTGGCCGGGAAGGATGAAACACAACGAAAATGGGGGAAAATCCTGGAGAAAAGCTGGATCTGCGGCTGGGTTCGGCTGGAGCAGGGACGGCACGGGAGCCGCTCGCTGTCGGCTCTCCCGGTGCTGGTTGGGAATGGTTAAAGCAGAGTTCCCCCTGCCGGTAACTGCGGCTGGAATTGGGATCCGGAGCCAACAAAATCCGGGAGGGAGGAAAGCTGGGATGGGTTCAGAGCCCTCAGCTCACCCGAGCCGTCAGCAGCCGCAAATTCCCCTCCGGCCCGGGGTCAGCGACCCTCGGGAATTCCCTGCGGGAATGTCCTGCCCAGAACATTCCAGAGCCCCAGAATTCCTGTTGGGAAAGGGCTCCTGACCCCAAAGCTGCACAGGCAGAGGGAGCTCCACTCCCAGGGCTGAGAAAACCCCAAAATCTCTGATTTACCTGGATTTGTGTCCCATGAACTGGAGAAGGTCTGGCCCAAGTTGGGGCTGAGCTGGAGCCAGTGAAGCCCAGAGAGCTGTGGAGACCCTGGGCACTGGGATTTGTCCCTTGGGAATTCTGAGCTGCCTCCTGGTGCACTTACACTGGGAATCACGGAATGGTTGGGGCTGGAAGGGACCTTAAATCCCATCCGGTCCCACCCTGGGACACCTCCCAGGATCCCGGGGCTGCATGGGGCTCCCTCGGTCACTTCCTGCCAGGAACCAACCCAACAGGCCTCGGCACCAGGAATTCAAATCCCTTTCCCCTTCCCTGGATGCTCTGGCAGCACTTTGTGCATCCCTGGCCCTTCCTTGGGGACAGCAGGAGTCTCCTGATGTTCCTCCCAATCCAAGCCCTGCCTCGGGTTGGGAAAAAGGAGCAGAGCCCAAAACCCACGGAACAGAATCCTCCCTCCCCCAAAGTGCCTTGGAGGCAGCAGAGGATGGAAATTCCTGGAATCCCACCCCGTTCCTCTGGGGTTATTCCGAGGGACAGCTGGACCCAGGCAGGAACATCCCAAAGACTCCTCAGGAGGGGTGAAGAACCCCAGGGAGCCGCTCTGGGAATTCCTGCTGGGGATCCCAGGGCATGGGAGAGGAGCCGCCCTGCGAGATCTGTGGGTTCCGCCCCAGAGCTGCCCCAAATTTGGGGAATTCTCATTTCCTGGGAGCCAGGACAGGGCTGGGGCAGTCCAGGACTTCCCTGCTGACACATCCCAGTGGGAGAAAATCCAAGGGGCTGCTCCGACCCTCTGGAAAACCCCACAACACGAAGGGGGTGCCTCCAACAAGGCTTTAATCCCGGGATCACCCCAAAGGACTGGGATCATTCCTCTCCCTCCCTGGACAGCACAGCTGGGTCCCCCCCAAATCAGCCAAATCCCCAAAAAAAGTCCTGGAGAAGCGGCCATTGTCTGGTTTTCTTTAATAAAGATAGGAAGGATTTGTGTTTTCCTGTTAAGGCAAGGATCTGCTGCTGCTGCTCAGCTCAGGGGGCAGCTCTGATTACACAAAAAAAGCAAAATTACACCTTAAACTAAAGGATTACATTTTAGAGACCATTTAGAATTAAAAAAAACCAAACCAAACTCAACCCAAAAATAAATTCCACACGCTTTCCTTCTGATTCCCTGTCCTGAGTCCAGTTCCACACCAGATTCTGAGGTACAAGACAATAAATTAAAAGTTCATTCCAACCGCGCGGTCGCCTGATCCACCTCAATGCGATGTCTTCTTCACCCCCTTCCCGAATTTGGCATCGAGCCCAAGGCCTGGCAGGAGACAAAGCATGAGGTTTGTGTTCTTCCAGCCAGTGGGAGATGGGAATTTTGGGAAAAATCAGCTGAATATCCCCAAATTCAGCCATGGAATGAGCTGGGGGGAAGGGACTGAATCGCTCTGCTGGTCCCACACGTCCTCGTCCCATTCCCACGGGTTTGAGGAGCTCCCAGGGCAGGATCCCGTGGGTTTTCCCCCAAAACTCACCCAGGAACACCAGCACGGTGCCCACCCACTGCATGGGGCTGATGGGGTTGGCGAAGAGCACCACGGAGGCCAGGATGGTGAAGAACTTGCGGGTGGTGGTGATGATGGAGCAGGTCAGGGGCCCGAAGTACACCACGGTCATGAAGATGAAACTCTGCCCCAGAAGCAGAACAGAGCCCCCGTCACTGGCACTGCCAGGCCGGGCAGCCAGGGGCAAATCCCAAAGGATCTCCCTTCAAATCCTGCTTCTTCCTGGCTTGGAGTGGGTTTGTGGCATCCTGGGATGGGCTGGAGGGGCCTTGGAGCTCATCCAGGGACGCCTTCCCCAATCCCACGGTGCTCCAACCTGGCCTGGGACACTGCCAGGGACGGGGCAGCCACAGATTCCCTGGGAATTCCCTGGGAATTGCCTCCCAGGGAAGGAAACCCCACCCAAAATCCCATCCCTGACCCCTGACCCCAGCACAGGGCACCGACCTGGCCCAGGGCGCTGGTGAGGCCGAAGAGGAGGATGTTGGAGATGATGCTGGGATAACGCTCCGTGAAACTCAGGAACTCCCAGAGCTCCCCCGTGAACAGGATCCCTGGAAAACAGCCCGGGAGGAGCAGCCTGGCTGGGGATTCCTGCCCACGGGGGGCAGGTTGGGCTCAGAACCCCCAGAGCAGGGAGAGAACCCCACAAACACCAGCAGGAAACACCAGCAGCAGAAGCAAGCGCCCTGCTGGTTAATTAGTGAAAGGAAGATCATTAACGGGGATCAAATTCCAACAGAACAGTGCCAGCAATTAACCAATTAACCAGGAGCACTGATCCTGGAATGGTTGGGCTGGAAGGGGCCTCAAAGCTGCTCCAGCACCAGGGCAGCTCCCAGCCCTGCTGGGCTGCTCTGAGCCCCGAGCTGGAGCAGGAGCTGCTGTGGGAGCTCCAGGAGAGCCCGGGCAGGGGCAGGGCCGGGCCATGAGCAGAGAAAAGCCCAAAAAGGCCCGAGGAAGCCGAGCCCGGAGCGCGGCGGGGCCCTGGCTCCTCACCTGCCCCCAGGAAGAGCGTGGACCAGAGGTTGACGTGCAGCATCATGTGGTTGGAGCCCGTCTGGTAGTGAGCACGCATGTGGTCCTGGGACACGCCCGTCAGCCCGTCCAGCGTCAGAGAGAGCAGCTGTGCATGGACAGACGGACGGACAGACAGATGGGGACAGACAGACACAGACGGGGGACAGATGGGGACAGACAAATTGGGCACAGCCAGCCAGCCAGATGGGGGACAGACAGAAAAGGCACAGACAGATGGGGAAAAGATGAGGACAGACAAACAGGGCACAGATGAGGACAGATTGGGTACAGACAGACAGACAGATGGGGGACAGATGGGGACAGGCAGACAGACAGGGCACATGGTCAGGCCCGGCTCCCCTCCCCAGGGCAAAAGGCAATTCTCGTTTTACAGCCGTTCCTGAGAGTTTATCACAGGGGTAAACCCCACCTGAGGGTTAATCCCAGGTGTAAATCCCCACCTGAAACCCTGGAATTTATCCCAGGTGTAAATCCTCACCTGAAACCCTGGAATCTATCCCAGGTGAGGAGTAAACCTCACCTGAATCCCAGGACTTCTCCCGGGGTAAACCCCACCCGAGTCCCCCGAGGCCCAGCCCCGTGGGGTCCCTGCACTCACCAGGAGCAGCTCCCCGTAGCCAAAGACGTGCTCGGTGTCCCCTGTCCCTTTTTTGGGCTTGTAGAGGAACAGGGCCACCCCCGCCACGATGAGCAGCACGCACAGGTACTTGGCTGGGGGGTACCTCTTCCGCAGCAGGGTCACCCCCAGCAGCATCACTGGGAAATGAAAGGTCAAAAACTGCCCCAAAACCCACCCAGAGGAGTTAAACCCCAACAATGCCACCCCCAGCAGCATCACTGCAGAGAGAGAGCCCCTAAAATCCACTCATGGGAATTAAATCCCCATAAAGTCACCCCCAGCAGCATCACTGCGGAGAGAGAGCTCAAAAACTGCCCCAAATCCACCCAGAGGAGTTAAACCCCACAAAGTCAATCCCAAATGCTGCCTGGGCAGACTGAACATCCCACCCCGATCCCAAAGCCCTCTGTGGGATGGAAGCCAGGAGGGGCTGTGGGGGGCCCAGAGCTCCACAGACCCCCTAAAAACGGGCAAATCTCTCACCTGGGATGGGTTTGCAGGACTTGCCCAGCACCTGGGAAGGGATATGGGTGTTAACAAGCCATACCCCAAAGGGAGAGAGAGAGCCCCAAAAAGATAGAGAATCCCAAAAAGAGAAAGAGCCCTCCTGTGTCCACCTGGGTGGCTTAGATGTCTCCCTGTGTCCCCGTGCCCACCTGGGTGGGGTGGCTGTCCCCCCTGTGTCCCCATGTCCTTGTTCATGGGGTAGCTGTCCCCTCATGTCCCAGCCATGTCCCCATGGGTACGGTAGCTGTGTCCCCATGTCCCCCCCATGTCCCCGTGCCCACCTGGGTGGGGTACCTGTGTCCCCCCTGTGTCCCCATGTCCCTGTGGGTGGGGTGGCTGTCTCCCTGTCCCCGTGCCCACCTGGGTGGGGTACCCGTGTCCCCCCTGTGTCTCCATCCCCCTGTGCCCACCTGGGTGGGGTACCTGTCCCCATGTCCCCCCGTGCCCACCCGGGTAGGGTTCCCGTCCCCCCGTGCCCACCTGGGTGGGGTACCTGTGCCCCCCCTGTGTCCCCGTCCCCCCGTGCCCACCTGGGTGGGGTACCTGTCCCCATCCCCCTGTGTCCCCCTGGGTGGGGTAGCTGTGTCCCCCTATGTCCCCCATGCCCACCTGGGTGGGGTTTCTGTCCCCGTGTTCCCCTGGGTGGGGTACCTGTGTCCCCCCTGTCCCCATGTCCCTGTGGGTGGGGTTTCTGTCCCCCTGTCCCCGTGCCCACCCAGGTGGGGTCCCCGTGTCCCCGTGCCCACCTGGGTGGGGTACCTGTGCCCCCCCTGTGTCCCCGTCCCCCCGTGCCCACCTGGGTGGGGTAGCTGACGAACTGCAGCGCGGAGTTGCTGGACACCATGGCACCCAGGTAGGACAGCGAGCAGGCCCCGTAGAGCCAGCCCCGCGTGCGGTCCGGCCGCGCCGCGTCCACCAGGCGGATCACTGCGGGGACAGCGGGGGACGGCTCGGAGCGGCCCGGGAGCGGCCCGGGGACGGCCCGGAGCTCCCGGAGCTCCCGGGAATCCCGCACTTACGGAGCTTGGCGAAGGCGGCGTTGATCACGCACTGGATGAACACGAGCGTCAGCGCGAACCTGAACTTCTCCTGCTTCGTGCCCTCCCCGTAGCGGCCCCGGGTGCTGCGGGACGGATAACGGGGACACCGGTGACACCGGGACACGAGAGAGACAGGCACCGGGGACACCGGGCACAGAGCGGGACAGGCACCGGTGACATGGTGGGACCGGCACCGGTGACACCGGGACACCGGGACACGAGAGAGACCGGCACCGGTGGCACCCGGGACACCGGTGACAGAGCGGGACCGGCACCGGGGACACCGGCCACAGAATCGAGGGCACGGGAAGGAGCGGCGCGCCCCGGCCGGCTCCGGCTGCCCGGTTCTGCCCCGGTCCCTCCTCCCCAGAGCCCCCAGCCCCGGGTGAGCCCCGCGCCCCCCGCCGGTGTCTCCGCTCCCCGCGCCGTGGCTCACATGCTCTCCTGCAGGATGCCGTAGTAGAAGTAGCAGGCGAACACGCCGAGGAAGCAGACGGGCAGGCGGAGGCGCTCGGGCAGCCCCGGGGCCGCGCTCGCTCCCATGGCGGCGGCGGCGCCGCTCAGCGCGGGCGGCACCTCCAGCGCCACATCCCGCGGCGCCCCGGGCGGCCTCATCGGCCCCGCCGCGCCCGCCCCGCCCCGCGCCGCCCGCCGCGCTGCCCGGCCCGCCGCGGGGGGAAAGGCGGGCAAGGCGCGCTCGGGATGTCGCGGGGCGGGGCGGGAGCTGCACGCGGAGATCGCCGAACCCTCCCCGGGGCTGCGCCCGCCGCGGTTCGGCCGCGATGGTACCGGGAGTGTGCGGGGTAGAACAGGCAGTGCTCGGGGCACCCCAGACTTAGGGGGGCTTCCCGATGCACGGCGCGCGCGGGAGCGACACCCGATGTGGAGCGCGGCGATTGGCTGGGCCGAGGGGGCGGGATAGAGAGATGGGTTCTGATTGGTGGCTGCGGCAGTGGGGCTCCGCCTACTCTGTGCGACCCCCGAGCGGGACTTTCCGGGGTCCTTCCGCCGGTCCGGGCCCGCTGGAGCCCGGCGGGGCGGGGGTGACGGGGCCCGGCCGGGACCGGCTCCTCCCCAAGGCCCCGTTCAGCCGCTGCCGCTGCTCCAAGCCGCGCTTCCGGGACGTTCCCGGGGAGCAGCGAGTCAGGAAAGCACTGTGGCCGGGAAGGGCCGAACCCCCGCCCTGGCGCTTTGTCCTTCACAGTTCCTCTCATCCCTCCGGGAATTCCAACACGGTTCGCAATGCCCGGGCTACACATCCCACCTCCAGGGCACTGCCCCCGCAGGCTGGGCGGAGGAGCTGCCGGTGCTGCAGCTCCCGAGGCTTCCTCCGCCTCAGCTCGGCGCTGCCCGCTCTCAACATGGCGGCCTCAGTAACGAGGGCTCCGCGCCCCGCGGGCCCTGTGCCCTTATCAAAGATGGCAGCCGTAACCCCCGCCCAGCCCGCTGCCCCAGTCAAAGATGGTGACGCGCGGCTTCACTGCCGGCGGCGCCTGCCCGGCTCCAAGATGGCACGCGGTCACGTGACGGGGGTGTGGGCCGCGTCCCGGCGGAAGCGTGAGGGACCGAGCAGGGAACGGCGGCGGGAGCGGGGCTGGCGCCGCAGCAGCAGACGTGCCGCAGGGCGGGAGACACGGCTGCCACCACGGAGTCCGCCAACAGCAACACCGCGGCGGCCACCGCCGCTTCGCGGGCCGCGGGCGCTGGGGACCAGGCAACCTCGCTGCCCCCGCCCAGGATGCAGCGCAGGAAGGTGAGCGCGGCCGGGAAACGGGGGAGGCGGCCGGCAGGGAGACCGGCGAGCTCGGGCCGCTGCTTTTGACCCTTCCCCAGCCCCTCCGCTCCCTCTCTTGGCTCCAAAACTGGGGGGAAAATAGCGGCCTTGAGCCCCCAGCGCCCGCCTCCCGAGCTCTCCGATTGGCTGCGGCGCTATCAGGCCGCGCGCTGATTGGCCGCGCTGCCTGTCACTCATCACCCCCAACGGCTACCGTCCCCCCTCCCCCGCGCGGCCAGCGGGGCCCGCCCCTCGCCGTTTCCGATTGGACACGTGCTCGGAGAGCTGGCCGTCTATTGGACAGGTCCCCGCACCGGGCTGGGCGCTGATTGGCTATTGCTGCTGTCCATCCCCGCCCAACGGTCACCTCCCCGCGCGAGCCTTGTTCCTCCCTTCCCCCATCGCGCCGCGGCCTGCACCCCACGGTTGGCGTTGCCGTGGGAGCAAGCCTCGCGCTGATTGGCCGCCGTTCGCTGTCAATCGCGCGCGGCGGCGGCCCGCCTTTTTGCTCCTCGAGCTGCCATTGGTAGGCCTCCCTTTCGGCCCCGCCCACGCGCGCTGTGATTGGCTGGGGCCGGCGCGGCTCCGCTGGGGGCAAAACAAAGCGGCGCGGGGGCCGCGCTCCCGCCACCGGCGCGAGGCGCCCCCCCCTCCCCTCATGGCGGCCGCGCCCCTCCCCGCTCCCCTCACGGCCGCCGCCATCGCCGCCCCCTCACACCCTGCCGGCACCCCCGGCCTCCCCTCACCGCCGTGCCGCTCAACCGCGCCGGGGAATAAGGCACGAGCCTGGAAAAGGGGGAACAAAATAAAAGATTTTAGCTTGGGGCGGTTTAATAATGAGAAATAAGTGAAACACTGTTGTGGTGTTAAATAACCGTGATAACAGAAAGGGAAGGGAATAAAAATTGTGATTGCTGACCGGTGCCAGTCACCCTTCTGATATCCAGATTGCTCCCCTCGCTTTGGGATAATTCTGATAATTCCTCCAGTTTATATCCTGGGAATGACAGCCTGAGGTGGGAATTTGGCCATGAGGGATCACCTGTCCCTCTTTGTTTTTGGAAATTCCTCACTGCCAGAGCAGGAGACACAAAAAGAATCCCTGACTCGGCATAAACCTCCTGGGTCACCCTTGCAGCTGCAGAGGCTGTGAGGAGGTGCAGAACACGAAATCCCCGCTCAGTGTTGTGTTTTTAGCAGCAGCAGGGCAGCGTTTCAGGGCAGTGTGTGCCGTTGCAGAGGAACGCGGGCAGCAGCTCGGATGGCACCGAGGACTCGGATTTCTCCACGGACCCCGAGCACACGGACAGCTCCGAGAGCGACGGCACCTCCCGCAGATCCGCCCGCGTCACCCGCTCCTCGGCACGGCTCAGCCAGAGCTCCCAGGGTGAGGGAGGGCTCTTGCTCAAACCGGGAGAGGCTCTTCCTCGAACTGGGAAAGGCTCTTCCTCAAACTGGGAAAACTCTTCCTCAAACTGGGGAAAGGCTCTTCCTCAAACTGGGGCAAAGCTCGTCCTTAAACTAGTGCAAGACCTTTGTCAAACTGGGGCAAGCCTTTCCTCAAACCGGGAAAGGCTCTTCCTCAAACTGGGGAAAGGCTTTCCTTAAACCAGGGCAAAGCTCTTCTTTAAACCGGGGGAAGGCGCTTCCTCAAACTGGGGAAAGGCTCTTCCTCAAACCAGGAAAGGCTCTTCCTTAAACTGTGGAAAGCCTTTCCTCAAAGTGGGGCAAGGCTCTTCCTTAAATTGGGGAAAGCTTTTCCTTAAACTGGGGCTAGGTTCCTCCTCAAACAAGGGAAAAGCCTTTCCTTAAACTGGGGTTAGGCTCCTCCTTAAACTGGGCTAAGCTCCTCTTCAAACCCAGGAAAGGTTCCTCCTCAAACCAGGGAAAACCCTTTCCTTAAACCAGGAAAAATCTCCTCAAATGGGAGAAAAGTTCCTCCAGCCAGGAAAAGGCTCCTCTTTAAACTAGGGATTCCTCTTTAAACTAGGGAAAAGCCTTTCCACAAACCAGGGCAAGGCTCCTCCTCAAATTGGGGAAAAGCTCCTCCTTAAATTGGGGAAAAGATCCTCAAACTGGGGAAAATTTCCTCCTGTAACTGGAGCAAGGCTCTTCCAGGCCCACACACAAATCCCAGGTGCAGCTCCACACCACAGGCAGTCCTGCTGTTCCCAATATCTAAACCCTGATGGTTCTTATCGAAACAAAGGGATCTTTGCTTCTCCAAATTGGAGCTGGGTGCTAATTTCAGGTCAATTAAGTTGTTAAACCTGGAACAAGCTGCTGTCACTCCAGTTTGCTCTGAGAGTCCTGACATTTTATCAGGCAAGGCCAGAGCATGGTGACATGGGCAGGACAGAGCCACAGGGTGTCAATCAGTGGGGGACATGGGGGTTCTTATGGGTGCTGTGGTGTGACTGTGGTATCCCCTCAGTGTTGTGGTGTCTGTGTGGTTCTTGTGGTGTCCCCATGGTGTGACTGGTGTCCCCGCGGTGTCCCCGTGGTGTCCCCTGGTGTAACGGCCCCGTTTCCCCGGGAGCAGACTCCAGCCCGGTGCGGAACCCGCCGGCGTTCGGGCCGGACGAGCCAGTGTACTCCACGCGGAGGGTGACCCGCAGCCAGCAGCAGCCAGCTCCTGTCACCCCCAAGAAGTACCCGCTGCGACAGACCCGCTCCTCCGGCTCTGAGACCGAGCAGGCCGTGGACTTCTCGGACAGAGGTACCCCCGGGGGCAGGGAACCCTGCATTGGTGCCCAGAGGGGCAGGGAACACTGCATTGGTACCCAGAGGGGCAGGGAACACTGCATTGGTACCCAGAGGGGCAGGGAACCCTGCATTGATACCCAGAGGGGCAAGGAACGCTGCATTGGTGCCCAGAGGGGCAAGGAACGCTGCATTGGTGCCCAGAGGGGCAGGGAACGCTGCATGGGTACCCACAAGGACACGGAATGCTGCTCCCGGGGTGGGACAGGCTCTGTGCAGCCCCTGGGGCATTTTCAGGAGCATTTTTGGGAGCCCAGTCCCCTCAGCCGCATCCCCTCAGCCGCATCCCCTCAGCCCCATCCCCTCAGCCCCATCCCCTCAGCCGCATCCCCTCAGCCCCATCCCCTCAGCCCCATCCCCTCAGCCCAAATCCCCTCAGTCCCATCCCCTCAGCCCCGTCCCCTCATCCCCTCAGCCCCAATCCCCTCAGCCCCGTCCCCTCAGCCCCGTCCCCTCATCCCCTCAGTCCCGTCCCCTCAGTCCCGTCCCCTCATCCCCTCAGCCCCGTCCCCTCAGCCCCGTCCCCTCATGCCCTCAGCCCCAATCCCCTCAGCCCCGTCCCCTCAGCCCTGTCCCCTCATCCCCTCAGTCCCGTCCCCTCAGTCCCGTCCCCTCATCCCCTCAGCCCCGTCCCCTCAGCCCCGTCCCCTCAGCCCCGTCCCCTCAGCCCCAATCCCCTCAGCCCCGTCCCCTCAGCCCCGTCCCCTCATGCCCTCAGCCCCAATCCCCTCAGCCCCGTCCCCTCAGCCCCGTCCCCTCATCCCCTCAGCCCCAATCCCCTCAGCCCCAATCCTCTCAGCCCCAATCCCCTCAGCTCCAATCCCTTCAGCCCCATCCCCTCTGCCCTCCCCAGACACCAAGAACGCGGCGGATCACGACGAGTCGCCGCCCCGCACCCCCACGGGAAACGCGCCCTCCTCGGAGTCTGACATCGACATCTCCAGCCCCAACGTGTCCCACGACGAGAGCCTGGCCAAGGACATGTCCATGAAGGACTCGGGCAGCGACCTCTCCCACCGGCCCAAGCGCCGCCGCTTCCACGAGAGCTACAACTTCAACATGAAGTGTCCCACCCCTGGCTGCAACTCCCTGGGTAACCCCCTTGGCAGTCCTGCTGCGGGCTGCCTGCTTGGCTGGGTGCAAATCCTAAAAATAGCAGGGGATCAGGTCAGGAATGGCAAGGAGTGGGTTTATAGAAAGGATGTGAAGCGTAAATACAGGGAGATGTTTTCTGTTTTGGGGGGTGACAGGATGAGGAAGTAGACAGGAGGGCGAGCACAGGTGCGGGAGGAAAAGTCACAGATTTGTGGAACTGGTTTTTGCCAGAAACAGGATTTCAGTGCCAAACTATTGCACTCCCATCCCTGGCTGCTTTGGCTTAGTGTGAGAAAAATTTTCCTTCCTTTTTAAACCAGGAAGTTTCCTCCTCCTATCCCCCTGTCGGTGATCCTGTGAGGGAGAATTCCTCCTCCTCTTTGGGATCATTTGTCACAAGTTCTGTTGCTTTTCTGACCCCTTGCAGGACACCTGACTGGGAAGCACGAGCGCCACTTCTCCATCTCGGGCTGCCCTCTCTACCACAACCTGTCAGCAGATGAGTGCAAGGTAAACGTGGATGGTTTTGCCTTCTGATTTCTCCTCCTTTGGGATTTTTAGGGTAAAATGCTGAGCCTTGTGTTCTGTGAGCAGCAAACAGTTTACAGCGTGCTGCTGCGTTTGTGTGTCTCCCCTGGAAGGGCAGGGGGTGACAGGAGGCGGCTGCAGCCCTGACAGGTGAATTTTGGCCTCCAGGTGCGAGCGCAGAGCCGGGACAAGCAGATTGAGGAGCGGATGTTGGCCCACAGGCAGGATGACAACAACAGGCACGCCACCAGGCACCAGGTGAGGGGACAGCCTCAGCTCCCAGCTCCCAGCACAGCGCTTGGGGCCTGGGCTCCCTTCTCCACATCCTGAGGAGCTGCCATTCCAGAGGGGGAATTCCCTCAGTGAGGTTGGAGCAGGCAGGGAGAGCAGAGCTGTGTTCAGGATGATCCTTCCCCTGTGCCTGGCTGTGCAGGAGTAGGGAATTCCTGCAGAGCTGTAAGCTGCAATTTCCCTCTGAGTAACCAGCAGAGAGCCAAACCAGGGGAATGACATTTCCCAGTCCCTGAGTCAACTGGGAGCTGTTCCCCAGCACGGAGCATTCCGTGGGGAGCTCACCCTGTCCTGTGGTGGGAAGGAAAATTTCCTGCTTTGCATTCCTGTGCTGCAGCTGCAGTGCCCTGTGATTAGCAGAGGATCTGGCTCAGACCTCGTGGAATGGCAGCCAGGATGGAATTCTGTGGGGTGGGCAGGGAAGGGGGAGGTTTGGAGGGGCTGCAGCCTCTCAGGGTCCCACCTGGGGGTTCTTCCAGGCCCCCACAGAGAGGCAGCTGCGGTACAAGGAGAAGGTGGCTGAGCTCAGGAAGAAGAGGAACTCGGGGCTCAGCAAGGAGCAGAAGGAGAAATACATGGTAAAAGCAGGAATTCCATCCTTTCATCCCCCCCCGGGATGGAGTTTGTCTCTCCCAGTCATCCTGCAGCATTCCCAGCTAGAAAAGCTGCAGGATCCAACAGCTCAGCAGCCAAAGCGCTGTCCTTTGGTGTTCCAGGAGCACAGGCAAACCTATGGCAACACCAGGGAGCCTCTCCTGGAGAACCTGACCAGCGAGTACGACCTGGAGCTGTTCCGCAGGGCTCAGGCCCGCGCCTCCGAGGACCTGGTGAGATCCCTGCCCCAGGCATGGCCCTGGGGGCTCTGTGGGGAGCTGGGCAGCAGCTCCAGGCCAGCACAGCCAGCCTGGGCTGGGGGCGAGTGCTGGAGCTGAGCTCTGCGCTCAGGAATGCGTGGTGACATTCCAGGGGTGCTCCCAGGGGACAGGGACAGCTTCAGCGTCCCTGCTGAGGCCTGGTGACAACAAAAGCCACCTCGGCCTTGGCCCGTGACTGAGTTCACAGGCTGGTGTTGCTGAAGCTCCTGAGGAGCCTCCCAAAGCCACATCCCATTCCAGAGAGGGATCAAACGATGCTTTGATGCTTTCCTGGGCCGGTTGGGTTCCTGGGGCAGGGCCTTGGGCTGTGTCACAGAGCCACAGGATGGACTGGGCTGGAAAAGCCCTCTGAGGTCATCGAGTGCCACCCGTGACCTGACACCACCTTGTCACCAGGTGCCACATCCAGGCTCTTCTAAGCACCTCCAGAGATGGCAACATTTCCTTGGGCAGCCCCTTCCAATTCCCAGTGTCTCTTTTTGGGAAGAAACTCTTCCTCATGTGCAGCCTAACATGGTCTGGCACAGCTTGGGGTTGTGTCCTCCTGTCCTGGGGTTCCCTGGGAGCAGAGCCTGGCCCCACGCTGGCTGAACCCTCCTGATGGGGTTATGGAGAGGCAGGAGATGTCCCCTGAGCCTTCTCTCCAGGATAAACACCCCCAGCTCCCTCAGCTGCTCCTCACTTGTGCCCTGTTCCTGTGGCTCAGGAAAGGAGCAGGGAGTGGCGGGGAGCTGTAGGAATTGAATGAAAGATGAATCCAGAAAACTTGAAACTGATTTCCTCCAGGAAAAACAAATCCCAATTCCCCTCCTGCCACTTGGAATGAACCTTTTGGCTAAGCCTGCTTTTCCCCTGGGGCAGGAGAAGCTGAGGCTGCAGGGGCAGATCACCGAGGGCAGCAACATGATCAAGACCATCGCGTTCGGGCGCTACGAGCTGGACACGTGGTACCACTCGCCCTACCCCGAGGAGTACGCGCGCCTCGGGCGCCTCTACATGTGCGAGTTCTGCCTCAAGTACATGAAGAGCCAGACCATCCTGCGCAGGCACATGGTGAGGGCTGGGGGCCAGTCCCGCTGGGAGTGCTGCTGTGGGGTCAGGGAGAGCTCATTCCCATTGGGAATGGTGCTGTGGGGTCAGGAATGGCTCAGTCCCACTGGGAATGCTGCTGTGGGGTCAGGAATGGCTCAGTCCTGCTGGGAGTGCTGCTGTGGCACCGATGCCCAGCCAGGTCAGCCCGTGCACATGGCAGTGTCTGACCCCAGGCTGGCATGGCTGGGTTGCAGCAGCAGGCCAGGCTGCAGCTCCCCATGACCCTGCAGCAGCTCCCCATGACCCTGCAGCAGCTCCCTGTCCCCCTGCAGCAGCTGCTGTCCCCAGTTCAGCAGTGACAGCCCCGCTTTTGTCCCTGTCCCAGGCCAAGTGTGTCTGGAAGCACCCCCCGGGAGACGAGATCTACCGCAAGGGTTCCATCTCCGTGTTCGAGGTGGACGGCAAGAAGAACAAGGTGAGAGGGGCCAGGCTGGGCCCTGCTGGCCCTGCAGGCAGCCAGGGTGGCCCTGCTCACACAGGGGCTGCTGCAGTTTGGCCATTCCTGCAGAAGGTTTGCTGCTGCTCCTGTGGTGCTCCTGCAGCTCCCTCTGCATCTCACCCGGCAGAGGTGTGGGGCAGGATCCAGGCTCATCCATTTCCATCACCACTGGAATTGTTTCCTGGCCCAGCTGCTCTGTTCCTACATTGTTTCTCAGATGATTCTGACTCTTTCTGTCCTTTCCCAGGTGGTTTTGCCCACATTTGGCGTATCCCACTGGAGTAAACACTTGCATCTCATTTTTTTTGTGCCCAGATCTACTGTCAGAACCTGTGTCTGCTGGCAAAGCTTTTCCTGGACCACAAAACCCTTTATTATGATGTGGAACCCTTCCTCTTCTACGTCATGACGGAGGCTGACAACACTGGCTGCCACCTGATCGGGTATTTCTCCAAGGTCAGTGGAAAACATTCATCCCCCACCTCACTAAAATGGGATTTAGGGCCCCCTTATCAGCACTGAATCCCTTTTGCAGTCTCAGGATTTGCTGCTCTTGGGAGCAGGTAAAAGTCCAAGGCTGAGCTGCAGGGGTTGTTCTGTTTGCTGAGGGATTGTAGGTGTTGTGCTGCTCCATCTTTTCTCATTCCCTGCAAAAACCAAACCAGCTCCAAGGAATTGTGGTTGCCAGGAAGCAGAGTGGTATCTTTGTTAGGGAGAAAGAAACTGGGAAGGAATGTGGAGAAAAATACATGAAAATAAATATTAATCACCATGATTTTTTTTTTTTTTAAATAAAACAGCTAAAGGAATAAAAATTCTGAGTTCTGCCCCTCCTCTCTGCTCGTTTCCAGGAGAAGAATTCCTTCCTCAACTACAACGTGTCCTGCATCCTGACCATGCCCCAGTACATGAGACAAGGCTATGGCAAAATGCTCATTGACTTCAGTGAGTGTGTGGGGGGAAATTCCAGGGACAAATCCCTCCAGCTCCACCAGGAAATCTCACCTGGCTGCTGCTGCTGGAGCAGCTTCCATCCTGGCTCCTTTCTGAGTTGTTTAAATATGTTTCTTTTCACATTTTTTTAGGCTATTTGCTGTCTAAAGTAGAAGAAAAAGTTGGCTCCCCTGAGCGTCCCCTGTCTGACCTGGGCCTGATCAGCTACAGGAGCTACTGGAAGGAAGTTCTGCTGCGGTACCTGCACAACTTCCAGGGCAAGGAGATCTCCATCAAAGGTCAGGGGGGTTTTTGGGAACACCCCCGTGCCTCTCAGGCCTGCCTCACCCACCCAGGTGTTTGTGGAGCTCTGAGTTTCCTGGGATCTTCCTGTGGTTGGGAATGGGCCATTGGCAGCATTTTGAAAGGATGAATTGGCTGCTTGATGAAAAGCCAGCAATTTTAAAAAGATTCAGCAAAAAGCTTCATCCAGCTGTGTATTGGAATGTTTATTTTAGCAAAGAAATGGCACCAGCAGCCAATATTGCAAATATTTGGCCTTTTTTTAATGGCATTTCTCTGCTGGTGGCACCTGGGAGGATGTGGAGTTCCCTGGGGACATGAGGTACCCTGGAGAAGCAGGATTGCATCTTCTCTCAGGGGATTTCTTACAGATCCCAAAGCCAGCACCCCAAACCCCTGCAGTCCTGGCTGTGCCTGCCCAGTGCCACATTCCCCAGGGGATTGCAGCGAGCTGCTGCTGGAGCCCGGGGCTCTGGGGCTGGTTCAGAGGCTCGGGTGGGCTCTGATTGCAGAGATCAGCCAGGAGACCGCCGTGAACCCCGTGGACATCGTCAGCACCCTGCAGGCCCTGCAGATGCTCAAGTACTGGAAGGGCAAGCACCTGGTCCTCAAGAGACAGGTGAGCCTGGGCCTTGCTGGGGGTTCTCCCATCACCTCCTCCTCTTCCTTGCTGCAATCAGAGGTTCCCTGGGTTCTACTCCTTTTCCTTGCTGCAATCAGGGCTTCCTTAATTCTCCTTCTTTTCCTTGCTGGAATCAAGGCTTCCATGGGTTCTCCAGCCTGCTTGTTCTCATCTCCAAGTAAAACAGGAGGTGGGAATCCAACCTCGTTCTTCATCAGGGCAGGAATGAGCCCTGCAGGACAGCCCAAAATCCCCCCTGAGCATCCCTGGGAGGGGTATCCAAACACCCCTGGAGCTCTGGCAGCCTCGGGGCCATGCCCATTCCCTGTTCCAGTGCCCAACACCCTCTGGATGAAAACTTCTCCCTAAAATCCAACCCAGACCTCCCAGACCCGCTGTGAACAGGACTGATGGAGCCCTGCATGGCTCCTGCTTGTTCCCTCCCTGATAAATCCCTGGGTGGTGGGGGTTGAACCCCAAACCTTCTCCCTTCCCTGGAACCCCTTTGGAGCTCGACTGAAGGGCTTCTAGAAAACTCCTTGGAGGAGAAGTTGTTCTTTTGGGGTAACCTTGGTGTTATTTTGGTGTTGTTTTGGTGTAACTCTGGTGTTGTTTTGGTGTAACTCTGCTGTTATTTTGGCCTTGTTTTGATGTATCTCCACTGTTATTTTGCTGTTCCTTTGCGGCACTAATGGCTGAGCCCCCTCCCCTTTGTGGTGCTGTCCCAGGGGTGGTTCCCCAGCAGGATCAGCCCTGACCTGCCCTGCCCTCCTCTTCCAGGACCTGATTGATGAGTGGATCGCCAAGGAGGCCAAGAGGTCCAACAGCAACAAGACCATGGATCCCAGCTGCCTGAAGTGGACCCCTCCCAAGGGCACCTAAGTGTCCCCGCCAGCGTCCCCGGCAGAGAGGCGCCGCAGGGGTCCGTGCGGTGCCGTGGTGATGGCTGCTGCAGTGTCCCCAGGCCGGGTCACCCCCGGGCTGGCCCGGCCTGGCCCTGTGTCCCCACAGTTCTGAGGAACTCGGATGTTTCGGCCTCAGTGAGGCCGCGAGGACTGGAAGCGGCTGGGAGCCCCGGGGAGCTGAGGAGCTCTGACTGCTGGGCCTGTCCCCGTCCCTGCTGTCCTGCTCAGTCCCCCTGTCCCTCCTGCAGCTCCCCGGGCTGCTGGGGTCACCCCTGGCTCTTGGGCAATGCTGGAAATGCTTCTCTGGGGCAGCCCTGCCTCCCCCAGCGCCGCGGTGGCAGCGGCGGCGGCTCCTGTCCCGTTCTGTGTCTGAAATAGTTTTAGTGGGATCATCCCCCTGTCCCGGCAGCTTTCCCCAGGATCCAGCAGATCTTCACTTAGTTCCTGTTGTACAGCCAGAATTGCACCTCCTGCACCCGAGGGAGCCACTGGGTGTTCCTGTCACCCCCTCCTGGAGCCAGCACAGCCCTGCTGGAAGCGCCTCTGGATTAGAATTCCCATTTTTCCTGGTGTGTATCTCGTGGAATTGCTGAGTTCCTGTACATAAACAGCCTGCTGAGTGTATTCCCCTGGAGATGTTTTTCCCAGAGCAGCCTTCCTGGAATTGCAGGTCCCTTTTTATTGGAGTTTTTTTTTCCCCTCCAGGCTGAAGGAATCCAAACTTTGGCCTTTTCCAAAGAGCCACAGGAACTCCCAGCACCAATTCCAGGAGCTGTTGGGCTGCTGTGCTCCAGGGAGGGATGGATTCCCTGGCAGGGCAAAAAAAAAACCCCTTTTGATTCCTCCCATCAGCAGAAATATCCCAGAATGGCCTCCCAGTAAAACCACTGTCCTCGTGCCACCTTCCCCGTGTGGCTCCAGTGTCACCGGCAGAGGGGACAGCCCTGGGAAGGGGCTGAATTCCCTGATCCCAGTGCTGATTTCTGAGATCCCAGTGCTGGATTCCCTGGTCCCGGGGCTGATTTCAGTTATCCCAGGGCTGATTTCAGAGATCTCAGTGCTGGATTCCTGATCCCAGAGCTGATTTCAGAGATCCCAGTGCTGGTTTCCTCCATCCCAGTGCTGGTTTCCTCCATCCCAGTGCTGATTTCAGTGATCCCATTGCTGATTTCAGGGATCCCAGTGCTGTTTTCCTCCATCCCAGTGCTGATTTCAGAAATCCCAGTGCTGATTTCCTCCATCCCAGTGCTGGATTCCCTGATCCCAGTGCTGATTTCCTCCATCCCAGTGCTGGATTCCCTGATCCCAGTGCTGTTTTCCTCCATCCCAGTGCTGATTTCAGAGATCCCAGTGCTGATTTCAGAGATCCCAGTGCTCCCTCAGGGAACAGGCTGTGAAATGAAGCACTCCTGGGAAGGTGGGAGCCATTCCCATTAACCACTGCCCCATCCTGACTGGAAAAGTTCCCTGCTGCTCCTCTGGTTCCCTGCCTTTCTCCTGGAGCCCCGAAGCAGCGCCAGCCCCTCGCTGCTCCTGGGCATTCCTGGCTCCTGCTGTCCCTGCTCGTCCCCACGGCCATTCCCAGGAATGTCCCGGGCAGTGGCTCTGGAGCAGGGACGGGCCAGGCCGTGCTGCTGCTCCCGTCCCTGCTGCTCCTGTCCCCCCCTCAATAAAAGCATGTTCCTGACCTGCTCCAGCCGTGCTCCTGCTTTCCCTGCCGCTCCCCCAGGGCTCCTCTGGAGCCATCCCCAGGCCCGGGGGTGTCAGGATTGGCACTGGAGCAGCCTCGGGGCTGTCCTTGGCCCAGACATCCTGCTCTGGACACTTCCAGTGCTTCAAACCCTTTCCATAAGGGATTTTCACTGACACCCATCCCAAACCTCCCCTGGCACCTGAGGCTCTTACTGGGACAAGAAGAGTTTTCCCACATGGAATTTTCCCCTTTTCCATGAAGGAATTTTCCCTGATATCCATCCTAAACCTCCCCTGGCACCTGAGGCTCTTACTGGGACAAGAAGAGTTTTGCCCACATGGAATTTTCCCCTTTTCCATGAAGGAATTTTTCCCTGATCTCCATCCTAAACCTTCCCTGGCACAACCTGAGGCCATTCTTGGGACCAGAAGAGTTTTCCCCACACTGAGGGAAAGCTGCTGAAGGAAAATTCCCCGAGATCTCCCTGAATTGCCAGGAGCTGCTCTGTGCTTCCTGATCCTTCTCCCTTTTGCTGGGATGGTTTGGGGCAGGATGTGGCAGGGAACAGGGGCTGATGTTCCCAAGAGGAACCGGGGGAGCAGGAAGAAACGGGAGCTAAATCCATGCGGTGACTTCAGCTGTTCCTATTGCGATCCTCAATCCACGGGGACAATCCCTGTGCCCCCGGCTCCCCCCCGCTGTCCCAAACCCACGGAAAGAGCCGGACCAGCCTCTCCTGGCCAGGGAAGAGCAGCTCTATTCCTGGGATCATCCCCTGTAATTATCCCAGCCTTTCCTGCCCTCCCCAGCCCGGCCCACGCGGCCCCGAAACCACCAGAGGTGCAGGAGAAAAACGGGAGGCAGGAGAGGGAAAAGAAAACATCCCCAGGAAACCGCGGATCCCAAAGGCTCCTGCGGCTTTCCTGCAGGACGGCTCAGCCCCCGGAGCTGCCAGACGGGAGCTGACCCTCCCTGCAGGGAGCTGGAATGTTCCTGGGGATGCTGGAATGCTTTGGGATGCAGGGATCCTAATTCCCTGCACCGGGCAGGACGCCTTCCACCAGCCCAGGGTGCCCCAAGCCCCATCCTTGGACACTTCCAAGGATGGAGCACCCACATTTTCTCTGGAAAACCCATTCCAGCCCCTGATCACCGCCTGCTGTTCCCAGTTCTCCCAGTTTGGGCCCACCTGGAGCGTGCTGAGCTGAGCTGAGCTGGGAGCAGGAGGCTCCTCCGCCTCTGGAGGCCGAGCCCGAGCCCGGAGCAGCTGGAAGGGAGCAGATCCCAGCAAAATGGGGATTTGGGGCAAATCCAGCGAGTTCCCGGTGAGCCAAACTCGCCGGGAAGCCCCGGGGAAGTGGCAGCGAGGACAAACCTTCCCGAGGTTCCAGCAGGGCTGGGAAGGGCAGCAGAGGGTGCTGCTTCCCCGGGCAAAGGCAGCAAACTCCCGGGAGCTCGGGGTGGCTTTTGCTGGGAATTCATCCCTGATTTCTGGGCAAAAAGAGAGGGATACTGTGGACGTGGGAAGGGCAAGGTGAGAGGAACAACTCTCGAGCTGTGCTGGGGCGTTTGAACCATTCCCAGCTCTGCAGGGTGTTGGTGGGGAATCAATCATCAGGGAATCATCAGGAATCATCAGGAATCATCAGGAATCATCAGGGAATCATCAGGAATCATCAGGAATCATCAGGAATCTGGGAATCCCAGCCTGGACTGGGCTGGGAGGAGCCCAGAGCCCCTCCAGTGCCCCCTCCCCTGTCCTGGGGTGATCCCTGCCCTTCCCTGCCAGGAAGGACATTCCCTGGGCTGTGTCCTCCTTGTTCCCCTTCCCAAGGGAGCCCCGAAATTCCCACCCTGCTCCAGCTCCTGCTGCCAGCTGGGACAGGGAATTCGGGAATTCCTCCTCATTCCATCCTGGATGGGGATGGGGTTTGTGTGGATAATGCTGGGGTTTATCCCCACTCAGGGCCTCCTTTTTCCTCTTTTTGTGTCTCCTGCTCTGCCAGGGAGGAGATTCCCAAACGGAACCGGGACAGGTGATCCCAAGCGGGACGATCCCAAAACCCCGGATCCCAAAAACCTTCCCAAGGTTCCGGGATCATCGGGAATGGTTTCTCTGCACGGAGCCCTGGCATTGTTTGGGCAGAGCAGGGCCTGGCTGGGACCCTGGGGTTCGCCAGGGGAGCTCTCCCTGCGGATCCGGCTGGATCAGGAAGTTTTCCTGGTGATTCACCGGGAGCTGCTGCTCCCTGTGAGTCACTGCCGAGGGGGAGGGACCCACGGAACCCATGGATGAGGGATGGATCCATGGATGGAGCCATGGATGAGGGATGGATCCATGGATGGAGGGATGGATCCATGGAAGGATTCTCATCCCAAACTGGTAACAGAAATCGCTGCTGTGGCCCCTGGGCTCCATCCCAGCAGGAGAAGAAAGGAATGGGAATTTGCAGAAAAAGGGCCTCAGGATGAGATTTTTCCACCAGAAAAACACATCCCAGGACACTCCAGGACAGACCAGGACAGCCCAGGACAGGCCAGGGCTGTTTGGCAGCCCAGGGCTCTCACAGGGTCTCTCCTTTTCCTGACATCCCCAGGAATTCCCCGCAGCCACTCCAGGGATTTTGGGGCTCGGGGCATGGAGGATCTTTCCCGAAATGTTCCTCCCTGCCCGTTCCTGAGGAGCAGCGCCCGGAGCTGCCGCTGGCCCGGCCGGGCTCCAGCCCGTCCCTCTGTAATTACGGGATATTTTTATTTTTGGCGTCCCTTCCTCTCCCTGTTCCGGGCCCGCAGCCCCCGCAGGATGAGCCGGGGAAGGTGCCGGGCTCGGGAAGCCTCGGGAAGCGGCAAATCCCGGCTCCCAAAGGGCCGGGAGCAGCGGGAGCCGCCGGGCGGGGACCGCAGCCACCCCCGTGCTCCCAGTGTGGAGCTGGGCTGGGCAATCCGGGGGCTTTGGGGGAGCATCCCATTATCCCTTCCCATGGATCCCAACCCATTATCCCATCCCATCCCATGGATCCCACCCTGTTATCCCATCCCATTATCCCATCCCATCCCATTATCCCTTCCCATGGATCCCAACCCATTATCCCATCCCATCCCATGGATCCCACCCTGTTATCCCATCCCATTATCCCATCCCATCCCATGGATCCCACCCTGTTATCCCATCCCATTATCCCATCCCATCCCATTATCCCTTCCCATGGATCCCAACCCATTATCCCATCCCATCCCATGGATCCCACCCTGTTATCCCATCCCATTATCCCATCCCATCCCATGGATCCCACCCTGTTATCCCATCCCATTATCCCATGCCATCCCATTATCCCTTCCCACGGATCCCACCCCATTATCCCATCCCATCCATCTCTCCCATTCCCTTATCCCACCCCATTATCCCTTCCCACGGATCCCACCCCATTATCCCATCCCATCCGTCTCTCCCATCCCGCTGTTGGCTCCAGGAGCCGCCCTAGAGCAGCCTCAAGCCTCGGCTTCATCCCTGGGCTGATCCCATCCCATCCTGTTATCCCACCCCATTATCCCATCCCATTATCCCATCCCATCCCATTATCCCTTCCCATGGATCCCACCCCATTATCCCATCCCATTATCCCATCCCATCCCATTATCCCTTCCCATGGATCCCACCCTGTTATCCCATCCCATCCGTCTCTCCCATTCCATTATCCCACCCCATTATCCCACCCCATTATCCCACCCCATTATCCCATCCCATCCATCTCTCCCATCCCGCTGTTGGCTCCAGGAGCCGCCTCTGGAGCAGAATTCCCGGCCACAGCTGCTTCCAGTTACGGCCCCGGCACATGAAAGGGGCGCGGGTTTAAATTGGAACTGAAATTTAAATTTAGCCGGGCAGGAAGAAGGAAAAGCCTTTTATCCTCCTGCTGCTCACCCCGGCTCCAAAGGCATCCCCAGAGCCACCAGGGAACCGAAATTCCCGCGGGATGGGGCTGGGGCAGGGGGGGGAAACTGGGAATTTTCACTGGTTTTAAGCAGTCGGTGGAATGGACGGTGAAAAGATGGGATGTGGTTTATCAGATACAAGTGAGATATGGGGTGTGGTTTATCAGGTATAAATGAGATACGGGGTGTGGTTTATCAGATATAAATGAGATATGGGGTGTGGTTTATCAGGTATGATTTATCCAGTATAAATGAGATAGAATGGATTTATCAGAGGTGATTTATCATATCAGGATCAGATCTCAGATGTGATTTATCAGAGGTGATTTATCAGGTATAAATGAGATATGGGATGTGGTTTATCAGCTATAAATGAGATACGGGGTGTGGTTTATCCGCTATAAATGAGCCATGGGGTGTTATTTATCAGGTATAAATGAGATTTCAAGGCCAGCCTGGAGCACCTGGGGTCGTGGCGGCTCCATCCAAGGGCGGAGCTTTGGGGTCCAGCCCAGCCCAATCCCTCACGGGGGACAGGAAAAGGCTCCTGGAATTGCCACCGGCTGATTGTTTGTCGCTGTGCCCCTCTCCAGAGTTTTGTTGCGCTCTGGGGGCTCAGGCAGCCCCAATTCGCTGGATTTTCACCCAAACCCCACAAGATTCCCCTTGGGAAGGCTCAGCCGAGCGGCCGGGGGCGCTCCCGGCTGGGAGCTTTTCCTCCCGCCGGGGGAATTCGGGTGGATTCACTCCCGGTTTGTGCTGGGCTTGGCCCCGCTCCTGCCCGCAGCCCTGGGCACAGGGAGGCGTCGGAGCATCCCCGCTCCCGCTTGGCCGAGCAACGCCACCCCGGGGTGTCGGAAAGTGTCCCCACGGCCGCCTTCGGGCCCCAGTTCCTCCCAGTTCCTCCCAGTTCTCCCAGTTCCTCCCAGTTCCTCCCAGCACGGAGCTGCCCCGGGAATTTCCAGGCTCCAGGGATGAGGCTGTCCAAAGCCAGGCCGTGAATTCCATCTCCCATCCCTGATTCCAGAGGTTCCCTCCCCTGGGAAACCCCTGGGATGGGCTTTGTGTGTGCTGGAGCAAAACCAGTTTGGGACTGGGACCAGTCTGGGGTCAAACCGTTTCCTTCGCTCTCTTTCCAAGAATTAATTTTATTTTTCCAGTGGATCTGGAACAGGGAATGTTGAGGTTTGGATTGTTTGGGGTTTTTTTTTTTGTTTGTTTGTTTTTGTTTTTTTTTTTGTTGGTTTGTTTTTTTTTTTTTTTTCCCTTTTCCTTGTGTCTGGATGTGTTCCCAGCCAAACATCAAAAATGAAATTTTTCTTCTTCCCAGGGAGAAAATTCCTTCTTTTCTGGGAAGAGGTGCCGGGGTCGGGGTGGAACTGCCCCGATCCCCGATTTGGGAGGGGCAAACGCGGCCAGGGAATGCAGGGCCCGGAGAAAAGGCGCAGGGAGCGGCCGGGATCACTGCAGGGAACCTGCCCCGGTGCCTGCAGAGCGTTTTCCTTCCCCACAGCTCCCAGAGCCTTGGATTCCCGAAAGGGAAGGGAGGAATTCCCGGCTGGAGGAAATGGGGATTAACTCCCACTGGATCCGCGGCTGGATCCCCATTTCCAAGCGGGGACCGGAGCCTGCGGGGAGCCCGCGGGGACCGGGAACCCGCAGGGGCCGGGAGCTCTGGGGGACCCGGGAGCTCTGGGGGATCCGGGAGCCCGCAGGGACCGGGAGCTCTGGGTGATCCGGGGGCTCTGGGTGATCCGGGAGCTCTGGGGGATCCGGGGGCTCTGGGTGATCCGGGAGCCCGCAGGGACCGGGAGCTTTGAGTGATCCGGGGGCTCTGGGGGATCCGGGAGCTCTGGGGGATCGGGGAGCTCTGGGGGATCCGGGAGCTTTGGGGGATCGGGGAGCTCTGGGTGATCCGGGGGCTCTGGGTGATCCGGGAGCTTTGGGGGATCGGGGAGCTTTGGGGGATCCGGGGGCTCTGGGGGATCCGGGAGCTTTGGGGGATCGGGGAGCTTTGGGGGATCCGGGGGCTCTGGGGGATCCGGGAGCTCTGGGGGATCCGTGGCCTCTGGGAGATCCGGGAGCCCGCAGGGACCGGGAGCTCTGGGGGATCCGGGAGCTCTGGGTGTTCCAGGAGCCCGCAGGAACCGGGAGCTCTGGGTGATCCGTGGGCTCTGGGTGATCCGTGGGCTCTGGGGGATCCGGGAGCCCGCAGGGACCGGGAGCTCTGGGTGATCCGTGGGCTCTGGGTGTTCAGGAGCCCTCAGGAACCGGGAGCTCTGGGGGATCCGGGAGCTCTGGGTGTTCAGGAGCCCTCAGGAACCGGGAGCTCTGGGGGATCCGGGGGCTCTGGGGGATCCGGGAGCTCTGGGGGATCCGTGGGCTCTGGGTGTTCCAGGAGCCCGCAGGAACCGGGAGCTCTGGGTGATCCGTGGGCTCTGGGTGTTCAGGAGCCCTCAGGAACCGGGAGCTCTGGGTGATCCGTGGGCTCTGGGTGTTCCAGGAGCCCGCAGGAACCGGGGCGTGGCGCGGAGCCGCCCCGGTGCGTGTTTGGATCCCGCGGTTTCCCAGCGGTGCCCGCCGGTCTGCGGGAGCAGCCGCGGGAGGAGCCTCGCCCCGGGCCCGGGATGGTGGGAACGGAGCTGGGAGCGGCTGTGGGCTCCTGCCACCCCCTTGGAGCTCTGCAGGATCTTCCCAAAACCCCGATTTAACCCCGATTTAATCCAGATTTAACCCCGATTTAACCCCGTTCCCAGCTGGATAGGAACGGGGGACGCTCTCGACTTTCCCGAGAATTGTGAAATCCCCCAGGGAAGGTTGGAAGAGCGGGAATGTCTCGGGCTCCAGCACCGTGGAAGTGTCAGACTGTGCCAAGACGGACTCGGTGATCCCAAATCCCGGGATTTGGGGCGGGGCGGGGGGAGCAGCGGCACCCCCCGAGCGCGTCCTGCCCCTCGGGGGGGTTCGGGGGCTCCGCCACCCACGGCGGCAGCCCGGATCCCGCGGCAGCATTCCAAGGAATCCGGGGCTGGCTCCGCTCCCCGGGCCCGTTCCCGTCTGCAGGTAGGAGCAGGCTCGGGAGAGCGGGGCTTGGAACGAGCCCAGGGCCCCTCCGAGCGCCCCAAAGCCCGGCACGGCTCATCCGCCGCCGGAGCCGCTCCCGCGGGCCAGGGAAGCGCAGGGAAGCCGCAGCTCAGCCCCCGAGGGCTTGGAGGTGGATTCTCCGCCTCATCAGCTGCGAAAATCGGGAACCGTGGGGAAATCTGAGCAGAGAAATCAGAACGGGACGCTGCAAAGCGGGGATGATCCCAGAGAAAGCAGGATGGGCCCCGGGATGCGGGAACAAAGCAACAAAAGGGCGAATGGGTTTGCCAGGGCGGTGCAGGGAGCCCGGGACGGAGCCAGGAAATCCCATCCAGCCCCATCCTATTCCATCCCAACCCTATCCAGCCCCATCCCAGCCCATCCTATTCCCATCCCAGCCCATCTCAGCTCCATCCTGCCCCATCCCAGCCCCATCCTGCCCCATCCCAGCCCCATCCTGCCCCATCCTAGCCCCATCCCAGCCTCATCCTGCTCCATCTCAGCCCCATCCTGCCCCATTCCATTCCCATCCTACCCCATCCTACCCCATCCAGCCCCATCCTGCCCCATCCCAGCGCTCCAGCTGCTCCCGGCATCTGGAGCATCCCTGTTTAGGGAACGGCCCCGGGGGCAGAGCCCTGACCCGGATTTGCCCCTTTTGGCTCGGGAACGCCCCTGTGAGGAGGCTCCTGCCTGGAGCCGTCCCCGCGAGGCTCCCGGGAGCCGAATTCCCTCTCCGAGCCCCTCGGGCCGGAGCGGGGCCGGTCCCAGCCCATTCCCAGGCCACGGGCGCGCTCTTTCCCAGCCGTCCTGGCCGCCCTTCAAAGCCGGGCAGCGCAGAAACCTCTCCAGGCTCATTCCCATTCCCTTCTCGCAGCCGGGCCGGGCTCCCGGAGCCTTCCCTGCCCGAGAGGAGCCCGGCACCGGCTCCTTGTGGGATCTGCCCCCGTGCCAGGCTCCGGCTCCGCTTTCATCCCGCCGTGCCCGCCCCTCCTCGCCTTTGATTCCCGGCGCTGGAAGGAGGCTGGCGCGGGGAATTGTCAGCTCCGGCCCCTCCCGCCGGCTCCGTGCGGCGCAGACGGAGCGGGAGATCAAAGCCCGGCGCCTGTTTTTAGCTGGAATGCGGCGGGCCGGGAGCTGCGGCCAATTCCAGCGGCGGTTCCTCTCCCGTAACTCGATCCCACGGCCCCGGAGGCGTCCCCGGCGCTGACAGGTGACACGGGAGCCGCTCCGGGCACGCCGCTCCTCGGGAACAAGTCTGACTTTGCAGCGCGCCGAGCTTTTCCGGCAGGATTTGGAGGCTGCGGTCGGGACGGGATGAGCTCGGCTTGGAAAGGACTCACCTGGATGGGATTAACCCTTTCCAGAGCTCCGGGATTCTTCCCTGCCGCAGTGCCGAGGGATGCGCGGCCTCTCTGCGGGATTTGGGAGCAGTTTTTTGGGTCTTTTCCCCGCGCCATCCCCAGCATCCCGATCTCCCCGTCTCCCACGCTCCTCGGGTGGCACCATCAGGAGGAAGCTCCAGCCGGGATTTCCCTCACTGGAAGCAGGAAAATCGCTCCAGCCTTTCCCACAGCATCAGGAGGCTCCAGGAATCACCTCTTGGAAGAGTTCCTGACCCTGTTTGATCTGGCGGAGGGGGGTGATAAATCCCGATAAATCCCAATAAATCCCAATAAGTGCCACTGGGCTGGGAGAAGTGCCCGGGACACACCTGGGATCCTCTCTGGGATCACATCCAGGCTCGGGGGGGTTTCCCAGCCCCAGGGGATCCTTTGGGCAGCGAGGATGGGATTCCCCAAACCCCGGAGCAGGTTCGGTGTCTCCATTCCCGGTGGGGAACCCTGGGAGCTGCCGGGAAAGCTCCGACAAGGACTTTTTGCTCCCAGGGATTTCCTGGAATGGCTGAGGAGGGAGCAGCCCGGGACGGGAATTCTCCGCCGGGATCTCGCCCTGGAGCAGAGGCCTCGGCCAGGGCAGAGGGCAGTCCTGGGGTTTGGGATGTTCGGGGAGTTTTTCTTGGATTGCTGGGGTCACATTATTCCTGTGGGATGTTCCCTTCAGGAAATCTGGGAAGTCTCCTCTCCTCCCTGGGCGTGTTTGGGGAGAAACGGCTCCGGTGGGATCATCCCAGAATTTCCCCCAGGACAGGAGCTCCGGGCACACCCGAGCCCACGGCACCACAGAATCATGGAATGGCCGCGCTCAAAGCAGGGAATGAGCCTGGAATGGGAGCAGGTCCCAAGGAAGCCCCCGGGATGCTCCAGAGGGAAAAGGGAAACTGAGGCTGGGGCAGCATTCCAGGGCCAGGGAATGCTCCCAAGGGCTCCTTTCCCTGCGGGGGCTGGGCTGGAGCCGCAAATCCCAGCCCAGGGCCCCTCCAGGTTCCAAGGGTTCCACAAACAAAGGAGGGCTTGGAACTCCACCTTCCCAACCTCAGCCCCCAGCCAGGGAATCTCCTGGGATCCTTCTGACTGGGCCTGGGGAGCAGCAGGAATTCGGGGTGAGGGCTGGAGAAGGTCCTTCCCTCCCAGTGGGGCTGAGGAGCAGGACAGGGATTGATCCCGACTGCTCCGAAGCTGGGCCTGGATCCCGGATCCCAGATCCCGGATCCCGGATCCCGCCCCATCCCAGCTCCTCCCGCCGTTCCAGCCTTCCCCTCCCCCCTGCCGCTCCTCCCGGCCTCCATCCCTGGGATTTCTCCCTGGGATGCACGGCTGGGACAGCGGGGGATGGGGACACGGAATTTTGGGAGCTGTTGCTGTCCTGGAGGTGCCCGGGAGCGGGAAGGAGAGGACGGAGCCCGCAGGAATTCCAGCCCTGGCAGGGTTTTCCCAGCCTGGCATCCCAGAAGTGCCACCAGGGTGAGGTGACAGAGCCAGGGACAGCCCAGGGGGCAGCGGCAGGGCCGGGAAATGCTCTCCCCGTGTTTACTCCCTGCTCTGGGCCTGTTTTTCCCAGCCTGGCAGCCCAGGAGGGGGATCTGGGGGAGAGCAGAGCTCAGGGATGTTTTCCGTGATCCCGCGGTGCCACTCCCGAGGCAGCGGGGAGTGCCAGGGCTTGGAGGGAGATCCCTGGGGAAGAGGCACTCCCAGAGTCGGGATGAGATGAGATAAGGGCTGGGATGAGATAAGGGCTCAGGGATGAGATGAGGGCTGGGATGAGATGAGGGCTGGGATGAGATGAGGGCTCCGGGAGGTGCCAGTCTGGAGCGGTGTTTTCCTTCCTCCATAGGTGGCCCGGCTGGCAGCTCCGTGGTGCCTGAGCAAACAATTCCATGGGGAGAGGAGCCGGGGCCAATTCCCTGCCGGCTGCGGGTTGAACCCTCATTAACAACCGGCGCTAATTGCGCTCCGTGCACGGGCCGGGCCAACGCGGAGCTGGCAGGAAAAGCTGCGGGCTCGGATCCCTGTGCAGATCCGGATCCCGATAAGGAGGTGATTTATCATTTATCCCCTCCGCTTCCTTCCTCCTGGGCACGGAGACATCCCGGGGGAGGCCTCGGCTGCCCGGGGCTGGAGCTGCCCCTGCCAGGCTGGAACTGCCCCTGCCAGGCTGGAACTACCCCTGCCCCAGGGCTGGAACTGCCCCTGCCAGGCTGGAACTGCCCCAGGGCTGGAACTGCCCCTGCCAGGCTGGAACTGCCCCTGCCAGGCTGGAACTGCCCCTGCCGGGCTGGAACTGCCCCTGCCCCAGGGCTGGAACTGCCCCTGCCCTGCTGGAACTGCCCCTGCCAGGCTGGAACTGCCCCTGCCGGGCTGGAACTACCCCTGCCCCAGGGCTGGAACTGCCCCTGCCAGGCTGGAACTGCCCCTGCCAGGCTCAGGGCTGGACCCAGGTGTGGCTCAGGGTCCGATCCATACCGGGATCCCAGGATTTGAGGTGCTGGAGCCACGGGAATGAGGTCACCTTGCGCTGATCCAGGGGCAGCTCATGGGAAATCTCGCTCTGGAATATCAGCTGGCTCTGGATTTGCTGCCCAGACAAAGGGGAATCCGGGAATCTGGGGATCTGGGAATCCTGGAATCCAGGAATCTGGGAATCCTGGAATCCTGGAACCTGGGAATCTGGGAATCTGGGAATCCTGCTGCTCCCTGGCTCTTCCCACGCTGTGGGGCTGGGACAGAGGAGCTCCAGGAGCTCCACGCAGGGCCAGGAGGTCGTGGCAGCTTCGGCTCTTTGGGAATTCAGCTCCAGGCAGCAGCACTTGGAAAAGCTCCCGTGACCTTCCGGGGTCCCTCTGGGCCGGGGGTGCCGGGAATAAAAACATTCCCTGTGTGGGGAAGGCTCCGGAATCCCCGGGGCTGTGCCAGCCCTGCCCTGCCGGGAGCGGAGGTGGCACTTGGGGGTGCAGGTGACACCCAGGAGCGGAGGTGACACCCAGGAGCGGAGGTGACACCCAGGAGCGGAGGTGACACCCAGGAGCAGAGGTGACACCCAGGAGCGGAGGTGACACCCCAGGAGCGGAGGTGACACCCCAGGAGCGGAGGTGACACCCCAGGAGCAGAGGTGACACCCCAGGTTCCTCTGCTCCCTCCCCTCTTTCCCAAGGCTGCCCGGGCAGCCCCGACCTGTTCTCCCGAAGTCCTCCCAGCCCACAGCGGCTGGCCCGGGGCATTCCCAGCTCCCGGGGCATTCCCAGCTCCCGGGGCACCTCTGGAATGCGGCGGCTCCGGAACTGAGCCAGGCCCTGCCGGGAGCTGGAGGAGAGACCCCAGAACGGGACTGGGGGGACACCGGAGCCATGGAATGAGGCTCCGAGCTGGAGCTCCTGGGATTCCCGGCCAGCCCGGCGCTGGGCACAGCAATCCCAGTCTGACCAGTGCCTCCCAGTCCCCTCGCTGCTCCCACACTGCTGGGGCTGGCTCGGGCTCGGGGACACCGGGCTCAGGTGACACTGGGGACAGATTCTCTGCTCCCGGCCAAGCGCCCCAGAGGAATTCCCGGCTGCTGATGCAAGGCCGGGCCATGGAAGCTGCCGGGATTCATCCCACTGGAATGAGGAGCAGCAGGACGGGTCCCCCCGGGCAGGGAGGACACCAGGAGCTGCTGGACACCAGGAGCTGACCCAGCTCAGAGCAGGGGGAGAGGCTGTGGGTTGGTGGGATCCGTGATATTGGGATCCCTGGGACTGGGATCCATGGGATTTGGATCCCTGGGATTGAGATCCATGGGATTTGGATCCCTGGAACTGGGATCCTGGGATCTGGATCCCTGGGATTCCCTTCCCCTCTCCCAGGGTGCTCCCCGCTCCCGTCCAGCCTGGCCCTGGGCACTTCCAGGGCTGAGGAATCCACAGCCCTCGGGAAGCCCCGGCTCCCTGTCAGGGACGGGGGAGGTTCCTGGCAGGAATTCCGTGTGCATCCCAAGGAACCCCTGCTCCATGTGGGCCCCCGGAGGCCCTGCAGGGAGCATTTCTGGAATCATCCATCCTTGGGGCTGGAAAAGACCCCCAAGGTCGGCAGATCCAGGGGGGCGGGAGGCACAGCTGGCCCAGGGCGGTGCTGGGATCCAGCCTGGGGCTGGAGAACTCCCGGGAAGTTCTGAGCTCAGCAGGGCCCTGTGCGGGTCAGAAACCGCCCCGGCCCCTTTTTGCTCCCGGGATTCCTCCTGAAAGGGAAAGGGAATGGGATTGGAGGCAATTACCGGGAAATGCCGGCTCCGGGAGCTGTGATTTGTGTTTGGGGGAAGGCACAAAACCGCTCCCAACCTCGGGAGCAGGGAAAGCTCCTGGGCACCGAGCCCGGCGGAGGGAAGGGGCTGAGCCAGAAAAATGGCCCAGGAGAAGCCTCTGCCACCCTTGGAAGTGTCCAGGGTGCCCGGGTGGCACCTCTGGAGCTGCTGGAGCTCGGGATTTCCGGGTGAGCTCCGCGTCCCTCCCCTCTGGCTCCCCATCCATCCCCCAGGCTCGCGATTTTCCAAGAGCTCCTTCCTTGAGCAGCTCCCGGCGCCAGGCACGGGGCTCCCGGGATGTGCCCGGCCCCGCATTGCCGGGATCCGGGCCCGGCCCCGGTGCTGAGCGGCGTTATCCCTGTAGATGGCATCCCAGGATCTCCGCTGGGATGCTCCCGGATCCGTGTCCTGCCGGCGGAGGGACCCGGCTGATCCCGAGGCCCCGAGGGTCCCGGGAATCCTGGACCCTGGAGAGAGAATGAAAGCCCGGTGGGGTTTGCGGGGGGCGTGAATCCCGTCCCCGACAGGGTTCGTGTCCCCGGGGACACGCAGGGAAGCTGATCCCGCTCCCTTTGAAAGGCAGGAATTAAACCACATTAAACGCCCGCGCTGGGAGCTCGCCCCGCTGTGATGTGGCCGGGCTTCGTTCCCCCCGGGAGTGCTGAACTCCGCGGAATTAAACCCAAATCCCGCCCGGATGTGCGTCGGGAGCCGAGCGGCTTTGGGCTGATCAGCTCCAAACTCACGCTGTTAATTAATCCGAGGTGATTTTCCGCGCTGGCTCCGGGTGGATCGGCCTGGCAGGGACAGAAATCGGCCGGGACACGGGCGGGAGCTGCGGGATGGCGTTCCCTGTGCCGGGTCAGACAGGACAGGGACGGGCTGGGGTCTGGGGGGTCTGGGAGGACACCAGGAACGGCTGGGCCAGGCTCTGTGATGGGACAGGGATGGGTCTGGGGGTTTGGGGGGTCTGGGAGGACACCAGGAACGGCTGGGCCAGGCTGTGTGATGGGACAGGGATGGGTCTGGGGGTTTGGGGGGTCTGGGAGGACACCAGGAACGGCTGGGCCAGGCTGTGTGATGGGACAGGGATGGGCTGGGGGGTTTGGGTGGGCACCAGGAAAAGCTCTGCCAGGCTCTGTGATGGGACAGGGATGGGTCTGGGGGTTTGGGGGGTCTGGGAGGACACCAGGAGGGGCTGGGCCAGGCTCTGTGATGAGACAGGGACAGGCTGAGGGGTTTGGGGGGTCTGGGTGGGCACCAGGAACAGCTCTGCCAGGATCTGTGATGGGACAGGGACGGGGCTGGGGGTTTGGGGGGTTTGGGAGGACACCAGGAACGGCTGGGCCAGGCTCTGTGATGAGACAGGGACAGGCTGAGGGGTCTGGGGGGTCTGGGTGGGCACCAGGAGGGGCTGGGCCAGGCTCTGTGATGGGACAGGAATGGGTCTGGGGGTTTGGGGAGTCTGGGTGGGCACCAGGAGGGGCTCTGCCAGGCTCTGTGATGGGACAGGGACAGGCTGAGGGGTTTGGGGGGTCTGGGTGGGCACCAGGAACAGCTCTGCCAGGCTCTGTGATGGGACATGGATGGTTCTGGGGGCTGGAGCAGCCCCAGGAGCAGCTCTGCCCGCTGGAGCCCTGGGCTGGCTCTGGAGAACCAAACCCCAAAGCCCTGGAGCGTCTCCAGGCCGTGGGGTTGGGGTTTGGATCTCCCCCAGGGATATTTTGGGCAGCGCCGCCCTCTGCTCCTGGCGTGGGCAGCAGAGCGGCCCAAAGCCGCTGGCAGCGCCTTTTGGAGCCTCCCCGGCCCTCCGGGAGGGCTTTTTTTAACTCTTTGTCCCTAAATCCAGCGGGTTCGTCCCACTCCGGGGCCTCGGGATGTGGCTGAGCCCGGCTCGAGGCTGGGCCACCACGTGTCCCCAGTGCCACATCCCAGCGGTGGCACCGCGGGGTCCCGGTAACAGCACGGCCTGTCCCGGGATTGCGACATTCCAGCCCAAAATGTGGGGCAGGGACAGGACGGGGACAGGGACGGGGACAGGGACAGGGACAGGGACAGGGACAGGGACGGGGACAGGACAGGGACAGGGACAGGGACAGGACAGGGACAGGGACAGGGACGGGGACAGGACAGGGACAGGGACAGGGACGGGGACAGGGACAGGGACGGGGACAGGGATGGGGACAGGGACGGGGACAGGACAGGGACAGGGACAGGGACGGGGACAGGACAGGGACAGGGACAGGGACAGGGACAGGGACAGGACAGGGACAGGGACAGGGACGGGGACAGGACAGGGACAGGGACAGGGACAGGGACAGGGACAGGGAGAGGGACAGGGACAGGGACAAGGACAGGGACAGGGACAGGGACAAGGACAAGGACAGGACAGGGACAGGGACAGGGATGGGGACAGGGACGGGGACAGGGACAGGGACAGGGACAAGGACAGGGACAGGGACAGGGACAGGGACAGGGACGGGGACAGGGACAGGGACAGGGACAGGGACAGGGACGGGGATGGGGACAGGGACAGGGACAGGGACAGGGACAGGGACAGGGATAGGGACAGGGACAGGGACAGGGACAGGGATGGGGACAGGGACAGAACAGGGACAGGGACAGGGCACAAACCCTCGAGTTCCAGGCTGCTCCGGCTCCCTCAGGCACTGTTGGGCTCCCATTCTCCAGAGGGAAGATAAGGCCTGGATGGCCATTAGAGGAATTAATTAACGGATGTTTTATTAATCTCTGATTAGTGCTGTGGGGTTACACAGCCCCAGATAAACCTTGAGGGTTCCTTGCATCCCAGATTCCCGGAGTGCCTCAGCACCTGGAGATGGATCCTGCCAGGATTTATGATCTGGGTTTGATCTGATTTGATCAAAGATTTGAGCTGGATCCAGATTTGAGCTGGATGTGATCTGGATTTGTTCTGGGTTTGATCCAGATTTGTTCTGGGTTTGTTCCAGATTTGATCTGGACTTTATCTGGATTTATTCTGGACTTGATCTGGACTTTATCTGAGTTTATTCTGGATTTGATCCAGAATGGTTCTGGGTTACTTACAGAATTGTTCAGGATTTGCTCTGGGTTTGTTTTGGATTTGATTCCTATTTGCTCAGGATTTGATCCAGATTTTGTCTGGGTTTGTTCTGGATTTTCTCTGGGTTTGTTCTGGGTTCAATCCAGATTTGCTCTGGCTTTGTTCTGCACTCCCCTGCAGGGAGCTGTGTGCAGAACCTGCTCCTCTGGGCCTTCTCCACATCTCAGATTCTCCCATCCCGTGTCCAAACCCCCCCGGAGCTCCCCTGCCCCATCCCGGGGTTCCCACTGCCCCCTGCTCGCTGCCCCTCTCCCCAGAGCAGTTTCCCACAGAACCCTCCCGGTTCCCGGTGGTTTTTCGCTGTCCCAGCCCCTCCATCCCCTCCGCCGATCCCGGAGCTCTCCCTCTGCCTCCCTGCCATGACAAAACCCGCCCAGACAGGAAATCTTCCTTAATCTCCCAAACCCCAAACACTGCCGGCAACGCCAGATAAACATTTAATGACAATAATTGAACAATGCTCAGCCGCACTTGCGTTTTCTCAGCCCGCTCAGACACGGGCTAATTAATTAATTAATTGCAGATTTACCCGCGGGCTGATGAAAGGATGCCCCGGCTGAGAAGCAGAGCAGCGATTCCGGAGGATCTCCATAAATCACGGCGGGGAAAGCGGCGGCCGCGGGCACCGGGAGGTCCCGGGCCACTCCCGACCATTGGGGAATCCAGACTGGATCCAGTTGGAGCTCCCGGGCTGAGCGGGGCTGGGCGGGAGCCGATCCCCGAGCCCAGGGTAATTATTCTGCGTTAATTATTTGTTATTTATTGTCTGTATAGTGGGCCCCGCTGCCCTGGGTGCCGCGGGTATCCCGGAGAATTCCCGAGCCGGCGGGAGGGCGGCGGCAGCCCCGGGACGTGGCAGCAGCTCCGGGCCCCGCTCCAGCTCCCGCTGGCACCGCCCGCGGCTCCCGGGACTTCGGTGACCGCGGCAAAGGCCACCAGCGCTGTCCCTGTCCTTGTCCCTGTCCCTGTCCCTGTCCCTGTCCCTGTCCCTGTCCCTTCCCTGTCCCTGTCCCCATCCCTGTCCCCATCCCTGTCCCCGTCCCTGTCCCCATCCCTATCCCTGTCCCCGTCCCCATCCCTGTCCCTGTTCCAGCCCTGCCACCCAGATTTTGGGAACGCAGAGCCAGGAGAGCGGAAGTCTCGCGGCCAAAGGTGCCGGAATTCCCAGCAGGACCAGGAGATCGGGAAAGACGCAGGGGGAGGGGAAATGGCTGGGCCAGAGCCAGGGGAACCTCAGGAGCTGCCCTGGCTCGGGCGGGATTGCCAGAGCTGGGAGAGCCATCCATGGATCCATCCATCCATCCATAGATCCATCCATCCATCATCCCTCCATCCATCCATGAATCCATCCCTCCATCCCTGCTTACACCCATGGATCCATCCATCCCTGCTTCCATCCATCCATCATCCATCCATCCATGGATTTCATCCATCCCTCCACCCATCCCTGCTCCCATCCCATCCTCTCCTCCCACAGGAGCTGAAGATCCTTTGGATCTCTCTCTGCCCTGGCCTCTCTCCTCCCTCCCCTTTCCCAAGCTGCTCTGAAGGCTCGTGGTTTGCACAGCAGGAATTTGGGGCTGGCTGAGGCACAGGAGCAGGAGGGGACAAATCCCCACTATGGTCCCACGGGAAAGGATTTCCCAGCTTTTCCAGGTGCTGGTGGGGTCTGGATGTGGGGCCCAGGTTCCCCTTCCAGAGGTGGGCACTGCTCCCCCTTCCCCGCAGGTTTCCCTTTATTCCCTCCCTCATCTCCCTGTGAACATTTCCCCTGGAATTTCAATTTACGGCGCCGATGTTCCCATTTCCTTCTCCTGGTTAAAATCCTGGGGATCCCACGGGGGAGCCAGAGGCCTCGGAGCCAGGCAGGGTTGGGTAACCTCTGGAAAAACACGTTCCCAAGGTTCCCGGAGTTCCCGGGGCGGCTCCTCCCTCCCTCCCTCCCGTCCTGCTCGGGCACCTGCAGCTGGGAGCTCCCTGCTTTGCCAGGGTCTGCATGGCAAAGGGGAAGGGAAAGGGGAAGGGAAAGGTTTTTTTTGGGAATGTGGCTGTGGGAAGCTCGGGGGGAGCTGCAGCTCCGTGCTGGGGTCACTCCCAAGGGAACACCAGGAGAGCCCCGCCCAGCTTTGCCCCGAACTCAGATCCCCTCTGGCTGCCCGTGGGTGTTCAGGCGTGGGAAGTTCCAGGAGGAATTCCCAACCCCCTCAGGACCTGGGAGATCCCAGGGATCCACACAGGAGGGGCCTGGAGGGAGCAGTGCCCTGGTGCACTTGGTGCCACCACCTCGGTGCCACCACCTCGGTGCCACCTGCCCGTGCCCAGAGCTGAATCCCTTCCCACTGGAGCTGAGCCAGGCCAGCTCCCAGCCCTTGGGATCCCCTGGGTGTCCCCTCCTGGTCCTGGTCTCATTCCAGGCCGATCCTTTCCCGCCCATTCCAGTCCTGGAGGAGCCCAGGCCCCCGGCAGCGGCCGGTGCCGGGTCCTGTCCCGGGAAAGGCACCCGGGGATCGCCCCCTGCCACCCCTGGCTCTGCCCGGGATCCCTCTGGCTGCAGGAATTCCTGACCCCTGTGTCTGCCAGGGCCAGCCCCAGGTGACACCCGTGTCACATCCCGCTGGGCCCGCGGTGGGGACACGCCAGCTCCGGGAGCCAGGAGCCTGCCCGGGCTCTGAGGCCGCCGGGATGAGGCATCCCGAGCCCTGCGGAGCTCATGGAAAATCCGGGCCAGCCCAGGGAGCCTTTCCAGGAGCCCTGGCGGCTTTGGGGCCAAGCCAGGCTCGGAGTTTTCCGACTTTTCCAGGGGTTTGAGGAGGGAGTTTGGTGTCAGCTCCACTTCCAGCCTGGTTTCCTTGGGTTTCCCTGGAGAAGGACACCTGGACTTGGTCAGAGCTCCCCCAGCTCTGGGGCACACGTGGGGCACTCCCAGAATCCCAAAGGGAACAGAATCCCAGTGGGAACAGAATCCCAAAAGGAACAGATTCCCAGTGGGATCAGAATTCCAAAGGGAACACAATCCCAAAGGGAACAGAATCCCAAAGGGAACAGAATCCCAAAGGGAACACAGTCCCAGTGGGATCAGAATCCCAAAGGGAACAGAATCCCAATGGGAACAGCATCCACTGCTTCCCACAGCCCAGTCCACATTGCAGTGCCCAGCATGGAACATTTTCCCTTGGAACAGGGAATCCCAGGAATTTTGGGACACTGAGCAGCCTCCAGGCCTCCCTGGCTCCTTGAGGATGCTGCTGATTCCAGAGGGGCTGGGGAGCAGGGATTGAGGGAAGTCTGAGTCAGCCCAAGGGCACGAGCCGGGGAGGGTTTGCCCGAATCCCGACACGTGAAGCTCCGTCCCCGTGGGACAGGGCCGGGGTGTTTTCCTGCCTGGATCCACGACCTGGGCTGAGGGCATCTGTTCTGCTTCACAGCTGGTGAAGAAGACTTTGGTTCTGTGATCCCTGTGGGTCCCTCCCAGCTGGGATATCCTGACCCTGTGGAAAGGCAAAAGACCCCGAGGATCCCTCCCCGGTGCACCCCCAGCTCCCTGACCCAACCAGAAATTCCCTTTGTTGTGTTTCTCCATGCCAGGACTCTCCCGGCTGTTTGTGTCCCGGGAATGCTCCTCGTGGTGGAGCTGAGGCTCCATCCTGGAAATCTGGGTGGCGACCGCACTTCCCGGGACGTGCAGGTTCCTGCTGCATCCCAGGAGGGGGCAGGGAGGCAGAATTTACCTGCAGGAACCTCTCAGCCTCTGCCTGGATGGAGGATCCGGCTGGAGCCAAGGATTCTGCAAGCTGGGCAAAGCTCCCGGCTCGGGAAAGCTTCCTTGAAACTCCCGGAGCAGGCGGTGCCTCCCTTGGCTGCTGCCGTGGCCAGAATGTCCGGAGGCTGTTCCAGGGCAGGACTGGAGCCTCCCGTGTTTTCTGATGAAATCCTCCCACCCCAAACCTGCCAAGAAATCAAAGGCATCGCGCCTGTCCCTGGGCTACACACTCAGCGCTGCGAGCCCCGCGCTGCCGCCGCCGCCGCTGCTGCGGGATTAAAGGCGGCTCTGCCTCCCCCCGGCCCGGTTCTGCCTCCCCCCGGCCCGGTTCTGCCTCCCCCGGTCCGGTTCTGCCTCCCCCCGGCCCGGTTCTGCCTCCCCCCGGCCCGGTTCTGCCTCCCCCGGCCCGGTTCTGCCTCCCCCGGTCCGGTTCTGCTTCCCCCCGGCCCGGTTCTGCCTCCCCCGGCCCGGTTCTGCCTCCCCATGGTCCGGTTCTATCACCCCCGGCCCGGTTCTGCCTCCCCCCGGCCCGGTTCTGCCTCCCTGGTGCCAGGGTCGGGATGGATCCCTGAATTTCTGGAGCGGCCGGGATGGATCCCTGAAACCCGAGATCCCTGAATTCCCGGATCCCTGAATTCCCGGATCCCTGAATTCCCGGATCCCTGAAACCCGAGATCCCTGAATTCCCGGATCCCTGAATTCCCAGATCCCCGGAGTGGTCGCGATGGATCCCTGGGCCCGGGTGATTCTCCCACCCGATCCAGGGGTATTTTCCTCTCCCTCTCCAGGCTCAGGAATGTTGTGATTTGGGTTTTTTTAAAGGACCTTTGGCTTCTCCCTGGAAATTTCCATAATTCCGAGCACGAGCACAGGGACACGAGGGAATTCCTCCCCCGCCAGTGGAATTCCAGCCCCATCCTGCCGGGGCTCAGAGAGCGATTCTCACTTTGGGATTCTCCCACTCTCACTTTGGGATTCTCCCATTCCCTCGGGATCGGCGTTTGTTGAATGTCCCAAAACACTCCGAGCTGGGACCGACCCCCCCAGAATCAACCTGGACACGAACAGAGCGCCCCAAAACCCCACCCTGTGCTCGGAGGGCTCAAAATTCATCAATCAATGGAAAACTTCGGAATTTTGCTGCAAAAGGAGCCAGAAGGGCACCGGGGGTGACACCTCTGTGGCCCGGGAGGGCGACAATGATTTCCCGCTGCCGTTCCCAGCCGGGCCTCCCACAATTTGCTAATTAACGAAGAAAGGTAAAAAAGGTAATTAAAGAGAGAGACCTGTCAGGGCCAGGCGGGGGGAGCATCCCGGGAGAGCCGGGCTGGAATTCCGGCCCGCGCGGCATCAAAGGCTGCCCCGGGAGCTCACCTGGCCGGGGCCGCCCCCTCTGCCCGCCGGGGTGACCCAGGTGACCCCCGCCGCTGTCCCGGGACAATCGCCGCGGGAGCGGACCGGGGGCCAGGTGGGGCCGCCACAAAGGGACCTTCAGCGGGGGCGGGCCCCGGGCTTTAGCGGGGTTAAGGCGCTGAATTCCCAGGAAATTCCCCGGAAATCGTCGGATTCTCCATCACAACCGCGGACAAAGAACCCAAAGCCGCGAGCGGAGCCCCGGGGGGACAGCCCGGCCCCGGGGTGGCTTTTGGGGGCAGATTCCCTTTGTCACCTCCCGCAGCAGCGGAGCCGGGATTTGGGGAGGGCTTGGCTGGCGAATCCCGCCTTTGGAGCGGGACGATCCGGGCCGGGCCCGGGGCAGCGCTGCCGCCCCCCGTGCCCGGGCGTGCCCGGTGCCCCCGCGGGGCGCTGGCGCAACGCGGGGACAGTGGCAGGACCGGCTCCGTGCACCTCACGCCGGGACTCGTCCTGCTGACACAGCCCGCCGGCCCCGGCTGCCAGGAGGGCCAAATTCCCGGGATTCGGGGCTCTGGAAGCTCCCACGCCGCTGGATTCACCCCGGGGAGCTCAGAGCTGGCCGCGGGTCCCCTGGGAGCCCAGCTCGGGGGCACTCCCCTCTCCCTCACCTGGGATGCAATTTATCCTCCTCCGAGCAGAATATCCTGATTTCCCCCCATATTTTCCAGAGAAACCCGGGGTTGGAGGCCATTCATAAAGCAGGAATACGATTTGTCCTCCCCGGGGTGGAACTCCCTCATTTTCCCCAATATTTACCAGGGAAATCTGGATTTGGAGGCTGTTAGTGAAGCGCGAATACAATTTATCCTCCCCGGCATGCAAATCCCTGATTTTTCCCAATATTTGCCAGGGAAATCTGGGTTTGGAGGCCGTTTGTGAATCAGGAATATAATTTATTCTCCCCGGGGTGCAAATCCCTGATTTTTCCCAATATTTGCCAGGGAAATCTGGGTTTGGAGGCCCTCACAACCCAGGATGGGACCCGAGTTCTGCAGAGCAGGAAAGGATTTGGTTTTCCTGGGGCGCTGCCGTGACCTGGCACCGTTCGGGAACGATTTTGGATCCGGGATTAGGATTCCTTCTAGGACCTCACGGGCGATTATCTGCCAATAATGACGGTGTGGGATCATTCCAGGAGTTTATTTAGCTCGGGAAGGGAGAGAGGCTGGGATGAGGCAGAGCCCAGGGATTTGGGAATTCCGGGTTTATTCCCACAGCAATTCCCAGATGTGGTTCCTGCAAAGAATTCTGGTTTAGCCAACCCAAAGCTGGAAAAGGATTGGGATTGTTTTGGGGAATTCCTGCTTTTCCCTCTTGATCCCCGTCCTCGTCCCACTGCTGGTGTCTCAGGGGGTTTTGCTCACTGGGGAATTTACTGGGAATTTATTGGGACTTTACTGGGAATTTATTGGGAATTTACAGGGAATATAGTGCAAATTTACAGGGAATTCACTGGAAATTTACAGGGAATTTATTGGGAATTTACTGGGATTTTACTGGGAATTCGCTGGGAATTTACTGAGAGTTTGCAGAAGATTTACAGGGAATTTACTGACAGTTTACTGGGAGTTTAGTGGAAATTTTACAGGGAATTTAGTGGGAATTTACAGCGAGTTTACAGGGAATTTAGTGGGAATTTAATGGGAATTTCATGAGAATTTACTGGGAATCTCAGTCCCATTCCAGGCCCTGCTGGAGCCCTGACCCCTTTTCCCGGGATTTCCTTATCCAGGTTAAAGCCCGAGGGGAAATAGGTCAGGGATGGGATCTGTGTCACGGGGAGGCTCCGAGTGTCCCAAATGTCACAGGGAGGCTCCGAGTGTCCCCAATGTCACCGGGAGGTTCCGAGTGTCCCCAATGTCACCGGGAGGTTCCGAGTGTCCCCAGTGTCACCGGGCAGGAGCTGCTCCGGGGCTGAGCCCCGCTCTGGCTGGGGCAGGGGCACAAAGGGTTAAAAATGCCGGCTGTCCCCCCAGAAGGGAATTGGGAATTGGGAATTGGGAATTGGGAATTGGGAATTCCTTCAGTCCCTGGAATTCCCAAGGCACAGAGGAGCCCAGGGGGCTGAGAGGACAAAGGGCTCCAAAATTTGGTTTATTTTCAATTTCAGTTTATTTTCAATTTGTTTTATTTTCAATTTGTTTTATTTTCAATTTGGTTTATTTTCAATTTGGTTTATTTTAATTCCCGGGATTTTGGTTTCCTCTCCCTGTGGGAATTGTGGCAGCAGGTGGGAATCTCCCTTTTCCTCCTTCTGCCCCAAACTCAATGTTCATTTTAGGCATGAGCAGAGACAGAATTGGGGTTTTTGGTGCTTTTCCAGCCTCTTCCTCGCACCCAAAAATCTTTGGTTGTCTGTTCAAAATGACCTTCCTCACCAAAAAATCACGTTTTTTATTTAAAATGCAAAAACACAATGGAATTCACCCTGGTTTTTTTTTTAATCAAAACCAAATATTTCACTCCTGATAAAGCCTATTTGTCATTCCCACTCTCCCATTCCCATTCTCTAATGAGAAACCCAAAACAGGAAAAAACCTCTCAATTTGACGGATGAAATCTGGGTTTAGTTTGATTAAACCTGGGATTAGGTGGGGTTTAAGCATAAATTTCACTCCCAAAAAAAAAAAAAATTTTTTTTTTCTTTTTCGGATTTTTTCCCCAGAATTTTGGGATCTGCCCAACGTTCCAGGTGTCCTCCCCAGGTGATCCCCACCGGACCTGCGGGGCCTGTGCTGCTCCCGCTCTCCACACTGGGTCTCCCTCGCCCTGGACAAGGCAACCTTTAATTAACACTAATTAAATCCCATTCCCGGCCCTGCTTCTCCCACAATCCCTGGATGTTCACCCCCAGCCCTGGTGGGAAGGGGGTTGTGAATTCCATGATGAAACTCAGGATTCCAGCGATGGATTTTCCTCTTTCTGGAACCTTCTGGAGCTGTGAACCACACCCTGCTCCCTTTTCCGTGGGATTGACGGGAATTTCTCCTCCTTCCCAAAATTCCACCTTGGCCTGGCAGCCAGAACCTAGAATGGGAAGGGTTTGAAATGGAAAAACGCCTGGAAAGCAGGAAAATAACAACAAAAGTGGTGATTCCGGGGAATCTTCACCCTCTGCAGCCGGGGACAGGATGAGGAGGATCCGAAACGAGGATGCTCCATCCCAGGAACCCCAGTTTGGAACCATTCCAGGCCTGGAACCCCAGTTTGGAACCATTCCATCCCAGGAATCCCAGTTTGGAACCATTCCAGTCCTGGAACCCCAGTTTGGAACCATTCCAGTCCTGGAACCCCAGTTTGGAACCATTCCAGGACAGGAACCCCAGTTTGGAACTGTTCCAGGCCGGGAACCCCAGTTTGGAACCATTCCATCCCAGGAACCCCAGTTTGGAACCATTCCAGGCCTGGAACCCCAGTTTGGAATGATTCCATCCCAGGAACCCCAGTTTGGAACCGTTCCAGGCCGGGAACCCCAGTTTGGAACCATTCCAGGCTGGCCACCCCTCTCACTCCTTTGGTCTCCTTGCCCGGGAGGAGCCGGTGCCAGCCGGGCCTGGCAGGGATCCAGGAGCTGACGTGGATGGGGAGAGGACCCAGGAGAAACCTCGGGACTGGCCAGGGACTGGCCGGGCAGGACCTCAGCTGCCCCGTGCCCATCGCCCCCGTGCCCATCTCTCCCCATGCCCATCTCCCCCCATTCCCATCTCTCCCCGTTCCCATCTCCCCCCATTCCCATCTCTCCCCATTCCCATCTCTCCCCATTCCCATCTCCCCCCATTCCCATCTCTCCCCATTCCCATCTCTCCCCATGCCCATCTCTCCCCATTCCCATCTCTCCCCATTCCCATCTCTCCCCGTTCCCATCTCTCCCCATTCCCATCTCTCCCCGTGCCCATCTCTCCCCATTCCCATCTCTCCCCATTCCCATCTCTCCCCGTGCCCATCTCCCCCCATTCCCATCTCTCCCCATTCCCATCTCTCCCCATTCCCATCTCCCCCCATTCCCATCTCTCCCCATTCCCATCTCTCCCCATGCCCATCTCTCCCCATTCCCATCTCTCCCCATTCCCATCTCTCCCCATTCCCATCTCCCCCCATTCCCATCTCTCCCCATTCCCATCTCTCCCCATGCCCATCTCTCCCCATTCCCATCTCTCCCCGTGCCCATCTCCCCCCATTCCCATCTCCCCCCATTCCCATCTCCCCCCATTCCCATCTCCCCCCATTCCCATCTCTCCCCATGCCCATCTCTCCCCGTGCCCATCTCTCCCCGTGCCCATCTCTCCCCGTGCCCATCGCCCCCGTGCCATCCCCACAGCGCCTGCTGGGTTTTTCTGGGGTGACTTTGAAGGCCGGGGGTGGTGGCAGGGCGGCTGCAGGGAGTGGATTTTTGGGAGATCGGAGCAGATTTTCAGGGGATGGGAGTGGATTTTCAAGAGATGAGATGGGAGCAGATTTTCGGGAGATGGGAGTGGATTTTCGGGAGATGGGAGCCGATTTTTGGGAGATGAGATGGGAGAAGATTTTCAGGAGATGGGAGTGGATTTTCAGGGGATAGGAGCAGACTTTCGGGAGATGGGAGCAGATTTTTGGGCGATGGGAGCGGATTTTCAAGAGATGAGATGGGAGCGGATTTTCGAGAGATGAGATGGGAGAAGATTTTTGGGAGATGGGAGCGGATTTTCGGGAGATGGGAGCAGATTTTCAGGAGATGGGAGCGGATTTTCGGGAGATGGGAGCAGATTTTCAGGAGATGGGAGCGGATTTTCGGGGTGGGCCAGGGCCAGCAGCTCCGGGGGTTTTGTTTTTGTGCTTTTCCAGCCGTGCCCCGGGAGCCGCGGCGGGAGCCGAGGGGCCCGGGCCGGTTGTGGGGGGCTCCCCGCGGCCTCAGGGGTGAAACCGGGCTGGTAAATCCACGGGGAGAGCCCCCGGCTCCCCCAGGCAGGGATTTGGGTGCTGCAGCTGGTTTGGGATCCCCGTGCAGGGCGCTGTGATTAACGGCTGATTAACGAGATTAATTTGTACCTAATTAACCCAACATTGATTGGATTTGGTCCTCGGGCAGAGGCAGCCCGGGCTCTCCCGGGGTTGGTTTCTGTGGGATGGACCAGGATCAGATCCAGGTTCTGATGCTCCCGAACCCGACCCTGGAAGTCTCTGCCCCTCTTCCCAAATCCTCTGGGATTCCCAATTTCCCAATTTCCTGATTCCCCGATTTCCTCTGCTCCATCAGAGAGGACTCGGATGAAGCCAAACCCGGATCCCTGCCCTCTGCCACGTGTGGGCAGCAGGAACCTCTGGCTTTTCCAAGGATTTGGACCCAACGCCCTTTTCCCAATCCTTGGCTCCTTTCCCCTGGGAGCAGCAGCAGGAGGAGGAGGAGGAGGAGGAGGAGGAGGAGGAGGAGGAGGAGGAGGAGGAGGATGTTGTGGATCCGGCCCCAGGACCTGCTCCCCACTCTCCTCCCCCTCACGCCGGGCCCTGTCCCAGCGGCCTCCCCGTGACTCCGTGCCCAGGAATGCCGCGGATCCATCGGGAATTGCATCAGGAACTCGTTGTGCACAGGATGGGCTGCTGGTGGCAGGGGCTCCTGGGCAGGGACACCTGTGGCAGTGACACCTGTGGCAGGGACACCTGTGACAGTGACACCTGTAGCAGTGGCACCTGGTCAGGGACACTATGACAGTGGCACCTGTGGCAGTGGCACCTGTGGCAGGGACACTGGCAGTGGCACCTGTGGCAGGGACACTGTGGCAGTGGCACCTGTGGCAGTGGCACCTGGTCAGGGACACTGTGACAGTGGCACCTGTGACAGTGACACCTGTGGCAGGGACACTGTGACAGTGACACCTGTAGCAGTGGCACCTGGGCAGAGACACCTGTGACAGTGACACCTGTGGCAGTGGCACCTGGGCAGGGACACCTGTGGCAGGGACACTGTGACAGTGGCACCTGTGGCAGTGGCACCTGTGGCAGTGGCACCTGGGCAGGGACACTGTGACAGTGGCACCTGTGGCAGGGACACTGTGACAGTGACACCTGAGCAGTGGCACCTGGGCAGGGACACCTGTGGCAGGGACACTGTGACAGTGGCACCTGTGGCAGTGGCACCTGTGGCAGTGGCACCTGGGCAGGGACACCTGGGCAGTGGCAATGGTGGCAGTGCCACCTCTGCAGTGCCACCAGCCCTGTGCAGTGTTGTCCTGCTGGGGGACGAGGAGGGTCCCACATCCCCCTGGCAGCGGCGGGAGGGGTCCTGAGGGGTTTGGGGTTTAGGATATGGGGTGTGGAATATGGTTATCCCAGGGTTGGATAAGACACCCAGGAGATTCCCCGGGAAGAGAATTCCTGGAATTCTCAGTGTTCATCCTGACCTCAGCTGCACAATTTAGCTCCAGGTGGGAAAATCGTTCTGCAGGAATTGCCCAAAACCTGTGGAAAACCACCAGGATTCAACAGCTCTGGAGCTGCCCGTGAGAACATCCCGATGCCAAAAATAAAATAAAAAGCAAAAGAAGCAATGGCTGAGAAGCTGGAAAGAAAATATTTTTCAAACCCATATGACTTTCAGGAAGAAATCATTCCAGAAAGGAAAATTTATGGAACAGAAGGAACCAGCCCTGAGTTTGGGCCAGACTTTGCTGGAATAAAGCAAATAAAATCCTGTGCCAGCCACCGGGACAGGGATTTGCCCTTTGCTGTTTATCCAGCTTTGGATTTTTGGGAAACGCCAACTTTTTTTTTTAAATTATTATTATTTTTTGGGTTGTTGTTGTTGTTTTCTTTCCAAAAGAGTCAGAAATTTCCAAATGCTGAAACTCTTCCCAAAAGGAACCAGCTGGGATTGCTCAACTGCCCCCGCCCTCCCGATGAGTTACGGAGGGTGTGACATCCCGGGCCGGGTGTGACATCCCGGCCGGGTGTGACATCCCGGGATCGCTGATCCCAGCGCCTCCAGAGCCACTTCCAGCTCCCGAGGAGGCTCCAGGAACATCCCATTCCCTGCCTCGGCAGCGATCCCAGCCAGCCCAGCTGCTCCAGTGTGGGGTTCATCCGTGTGGGGTTCACCCGTGTGGGGTTCATCCGTGTGGGGTTCACCTGTGTGGGGTTCACCCGTGTGGGGTTCACCCGTGTGGGGTTCATCCATGGGGATTCGTCCATGTGGGGTTCACCCGTGTGGGGTTCACCTGTGTGGGGTTTTCACCCGTGTGGGGTTCATCCATGCGGAATTTATCCATGCAGGATTTATCCACGCAGGATTTTTCCACTCACAGTTTATCCATATGGGATTTATTCACTCAGGATTTATCCATGGGGATTTATCCACACAGGATTTATCCTCGTGGGCCCCACGGAAGGCGTCCCCTGCGGAATGAGCTGTAAAATCCCTTCCCATGGCAGCAATTCCAGGATTTATCCCGGTGCCGATGAAGCCACGGCCGGCTCCTGCTGCCTCAAATTCCTGAGAGGGGACCGGGGAATGCTCGGGGATGTCCGGCCTGGAGGGATCCCGGCTCCCAGCCTCCTTCCCTGGGATTCTCTCCCAGAGCCCGGCTGTGATTATGGAAAATGCAGCAATTAGGGAAGAGCTGGGGAGGTTTGGCCTGGGAAAGAGGGAAATGGGATGGGGCAGGATGAGCTGTTCCAAACGCCGGAGTCGGATGGATTTCACTTTCTTCTCTGGAAAAGTGTCCAGGGGTGTTGGGAAGGAGGAGGAGGAGGAGGAGGAGGGTTCTCCCAGGGGAATTGATCCATGGATCGGGACCAATGGAAGCACCCAGAGCAGTCCCAGTTCCCAGGGGTTGATAAAAGATTTAAGGATCCAGAAAATACTTTCCAGATCCATAAAACACTTTCCATATCCATACAACATGTGGGGATCCATAAAACACTTTTCAGATCCATAAAACACTTTCCAGATCCGTGGAAAGCCACGGAGAGCCCTCAGATCGGGATCCAGCAGTTCATGCACTCTGCCTGTCCCTTTTCCCTGTTCCCCTGGCTGTGGAACAGCCGGAACTCCAGGGAAAAGCGGTTTTTGAACACCAGTTTAGGACATTTCTGTGGTGGGATCTCTGCACTGGAAGTGTCCCGGGCCAGGCTGGACAGACTCGGAGCAGCCTGGGACGGGGAATTGTCCCTGCCCGTGGCAGAGTCCCCTCATCCCGGGCCATCCCTGTTTTTGGGAGCCGAGGGAAGCCCTTCCCCCGTGTTTTGCCCGCTCTGCTCCTCTCCAGCACAGCGACCTCAGCAGAGCCGGGCCGGGCCGGGCCGGGCCGGGCCACGCCGCAATTCCCGCGGCATCCCGGGGATGCCAGCCCGGCCGGATCGCTTTGATGCCGCGCGTATCCCGGGAACCTGCTCCCAGTCCCAGCGCCGGGAGCCGGGCCAGGCTCCGCCGGGGCTGCGGGGCCGCTGTGGGCAGCGCAAACAGGAAACCGGGGCCGGAGCCCCGCGGCCGCCCCGCCCTGGCCCGCGGCTCTCGGGCAGGGCCGGAGCCGCCTCTCCCGGCGCTGCTCCGCTCCCGTGACGCGTTGTTGTTGTGGATGAGGAATTCCAGGAGCGTGGATGTCCCGGCGCTTCCAGGGCGGCGTCACCGCCTGAGGTTTTTGGGGTTAAATCCACACAGGTGCCGACCTTGGAGGCCCCAAGGGATTTGGGGGCAGGGTTTGTCCTGCACGGGGCACCAAAGGATGGGGAGGGACACGAGGGAGGGACGATGGAAGGAGCAGGAATCCCAAACCATGGGAGAGGAACAATCCCAAACCATGGGAGAGGAGCAATCCCAAACCATGGGAGAGCAGGAATCCCAACCCATGGGAGAGGAGCAATCCCAACCTATGGGAGAGGAGCAATCCCAAATCATGGGAGAGGAACAATCCCAAACCATGGGAGAGGAGCAATCCCAAACCATGGGAGAGGAGCAATCCCAAACCATGGGAGAGGAACAATCCCAAATCATGGGAGAGGAACAATCCCAAACCATGGGAGAGGAGCAATCCCAAACCATGGGAGAGGAGCAATCCCAAATCATGGGAGAGGAACAATCCCAAACCAAGGGGACAGGAACAATCCCAAACCATGGGAGAGGAGCAATCCCAAAGCAAGGCAGAGCAGGAATCCCAAGCCATAGGAGAGGAGCAGCAATCCCAAAGGCTGAGTCACCTCCCGGTGCTCCCAGCCCGTAGAGGGAGCTGCTGGAGCTTGGAATCAGCGGCCGTGATAAATCAATAAACCCGGCCCTGGGTTACATAAGAGTGGGATGCTGGAATTCCTGCATGGAGGGAGGTTTGGGAGCCTCCCGGGAGCGCTCTGGTCCCTCCCGGTGCCGCGGTTCGGCAGCTCCCGGCGGTGCCGGGCGGGCCGGGGTGACCGGAGGGGGGGACAGGTGACACTCGGTGTCCCCACGGACCATCCGGGGCTCCTGGTTCTCCTGGCTTCCTTCCCGATCCAGGGATAAACCCCTGAGAGAACCCAAATCCCTAAGGAGGGGACAGGAGGGGACAGGAGGGGACAGGAGGGGACAGGAGGGGACAGGAGAGGTCCCCGAGCCCAGCAGGGAGGGATGAGCAGCCTCGTGCCCCCGTCCCCGCCAGGACCCCCGAGCCGTGCGGGGAACGCTCAGGTCCAGCCTTGATCCAGCAGCCCTGGGAGCTCCCCGGGCAGATCCCGCGGGGCAGGGAACGGAGAGGGGAATGGAGAGGGGGAACGGGATGGGGGAAGGGATCGGGAGCTGTGGGGCTGCAGCAGCTGAGCCAGAGCAGCCCCGGCTGCCCCTGGGTTCTGCATCCCCTCTGGGAGCAGGGACAACCCCTGGCGATCTCTGCAACCCAAATCCTTGGGATCTCTGCCCCCAGTCCTTGGGATCTCTGTCCTCAATCCTTGGGATCTCTGTCCTCAATCCTTGGGATCTCTGCCCCCAGTCCTTGGGATCTCTGCCCCCAGTCCTTGGGATCTCTGCCCCCAGTCCTTGGGATCTCTGCCTCAATCCTTGGGATCTCTGCCCCCAATCCTTGGGATCTCTGCCCCCAGTCCTTGGGATCTCTGCCCTCAATCCTTGGGATCTCTGCCCCCAGTCCTTGGGATCTCTGCCCCCAGTCTTTGGGATCCTGCTCCAGCCCCTCTGCTGTTCCTGGGCCGCCACCCAAAGCCCCACGGGAGCATCCCGAAGTTCCTGTGGAGCGGGCAGACCTTTGGGGTGGGAAGCTGGGGACCCAAACACCACGGGAGCATCCCGAAGTTCCTGTGGAGCAGGCAGACCTTTGGGGTGGGAAGCTGGGGGAGTCTCCAGCGCTCCGTCCCCGCTCCCTCCAGGCCGGGCACGGCCACGGGAGCGCCGTTCCCACGGTGCTCGGTGCATTTCCTGCGTCCTGCAGGAAAACCGGGAGCACCTCTGCAGTCGGGAGGAGGCCGAGGCTCTGTGGAACCACAAAGGCTCCGGGTTGGAGCTGGGCACGGGCTCGGAGGGCTGGGAAGGGGGTGGGAATTTGTTCTCCTGAATTTGCGCTGCCAGCGACCCCCTCCCCAGCATGAAGAGCTGATTCCACCCCCGGAGAAATCCCAGCGTGCTGCAGGAGCCCCGGGTGGTTTTTTCCAGCACAAAGCTGAATTTTGTCTGTGTTTTCCTGGGATTTCTCCTGTTGGGACAAACATCTGTAACCAAATTAAAGCCAACCACAGCAAAAGGAGCCAACAGGAAACCCTTCGGCTCCAGTCACCCCAAATCCTCTGAGGATGCAGGGATGGGAGCCTGGGAAAGCAGCTGGGGCTGGGAAAAGGGACAGCGAGGACTCACTGCCACCGTGCAGGGTGACCTGAGTCCCTGCAGACCTCCGGCCACATCCCTTCATCCCAGCCTGTGGATTTATCCCACCCATGGAATCATCCCACCCGATGGAATCATCCCACCCATGGATTTATCCCACCCCTGGATTTATCCCACCCATGGATTTCATTTGGAACACCTGAATTCCTCCTGCCAGCCCCATTCCGTGTCCTTTCCCTCGGCCCCGGCACTGCCGGGATCTGATCCCACCTCCTGTATCCCCCAAATAAATCCCTGCGGATGGAATCCCACTGTTCCCTCACCCCCTCCCTGCAGGAGCCCCTCCCCAGCCCCGGGATGAGCTGAGGGAACACGGCCCAGCCCACCCAGCCCTGCCTGGAGCATTTCCCAAATCCCGGAGGAAGTTTCCCGAGACAATCCTTTCCCGGGATCCTTTATTCTCGCCGGCTTTTTCTTCACTTTTTTTTTTTTTTTTTTTTTAATTAAACGAAATTAAATTTCCGCAGCATCCCTGGTTTCATTATCCCAGCTCTCCACCGGAGGCATCGCTCGGAGTCCCTCGGGACGAGTTGGACAACGCCGGGAATGCTCAGGTTGAGGCTCTTCCCACTTTTCCTCCCTCCCTTCGCTCTCCCCGCTCCGCTGCAGCCCCAGAGCGGCTCCGGCCTTCCAGCACTGCCCGAGCCGCACTTCAAAGGCTCCGGAGCTTCCCTGGCGTCCCGGCGTTAATCACCACCACCGGGGCCCCGCCGGCCCGGGGGGCTCGCCCGGCTCTCTCCCAGCACAGGGAATGAGGAGCTGCTCCCCAGGGATGGGACCTTTCCATCTCGGGGGGTCCCCAGAGGCGGCTGGGGGTGACAAACACGGCCAGAGGAAGGTGGGGTTGGACCTGGAGGCAGGCTGGGAGGGCTGGGAATGTTCTCCTGGAGAAGGGAAAGCTCCAGGGAGAGCTCAGAGCCCCTCAAGGGGCTCCAGGAGCGGCTGGGGACAAGGGACAGGACACAGGGAATGGCTCCCACTGCCAGAGGTCAGGGTTGGGTGGGAGATTGGAAATTGGGAATTGTTCCCTGAGGGGCTGGGATGGAATTCCCAGAGCGGCTGGGGCTGCTCCTGCACCCCTGGCAGTGCCCCAGGCCAGGCTGGACAGTGCTGGAGCAGCCTGGGACGGTGGGAGGGGTCCCTGGGTGGAATTCCAGGTCCTTCCAACCCAACCCACCCCCGGATTCTCTGGTTCCCGATTCCAGGAGGACTCCTGGCACCTCCAGGCAAGGCCAGCAGAGATCCTGCAGGATTCAGGGAGGATCCTGGCAGGTGAGGCCGTGTGGGCTGGTCCTGATCCCGAGCCGATTTCCAGCTCCAGATTCCAATCTCCTGCACTTCCTCTCTCCCTGGGGAGATAAAGATCCCGGGCAGGCCGGGCTGAAGCGCCGGGAATTGCATCCGCTCCCACAGCCCGGCCGAGCGAGGCCTCTCCCGGCTCCTGGGATGGGAGGGGACGGGGAAGGGGCGGGCGCCGCCTTCCTGTGGGTGTTTTCCAGGAGAAACCGGGATGGGGCCGGCACCTGCCGGAGCAGGTGACTCGGGAGTGAGGAATGCGGGCCCGGGATGTGGGCTGGCAGCGGGGACGGGGCGCAGGGCAGCTGGGAAAGCTCCCAAAGGAGACGGGAAGGGTCAATCCCGGCTCTCCAGCGGAGCAGGATCACCTGGGAGTGGTGCAGGACTCGTCCCCGCAGGCTCTGGAGCTGCCAGTGGCTCAGCAGGAAGAGCAAAAATTTGGAGAGGCTTCGGGATGGTGGGAAGAGTGGGAATTCAGAAAAGGAAGTGGGAAAAGGATACAGGGGTCAGGTACAGGGGAAAGCCTCACAGTTGGCTGGGAATGGCAGCACGGAGGGGAAGGGCCAGGCAGGAGCTGTTCCTAAAATCCCCAAACCACTTCCTTCAGGGTCAGGAGCTGCAGGAATCCCAGGTCACCCTGGAATGGTTCCTGTCCTCCCTGGGACTTCCCTGTGGTGATGCTGGATTTGCTCTCCTGGCCGAGGCAAGGAGCCCTCTCCGTTTGTCCAGGACGAAACCTGGGTGACGGCAAAGCACAATTCCCTCTGGGACTGGGAAAACCCCACACCCGAGACGGGGATGGGGCCGGCTGGGCATGGCCCCGCTCCCCCACAGCGGCTTTGGAGCGGGAATTCTCCTTTTGGGGCATCAGGCAAGGCCTGGCTTGGTTTGGGAGGTAGGAGATGGGGATGGGATGGGGATGAGGATGGGATGAGGATGGGATGAGGATGAGGATGAGGATGGGGATGGGATGGGGATGAGGATGGGGATGGGATGGGGATGGGATGAGGATGGGGATGGGATGAGGATGAGGATGGGGATGGGATGAGGATGAGGATGGGGATGGGATGGGGATGGGATGAGGATGAGGATGAGGATGAGGATGAGGATGAGGATGAGGATGGGGATGAGGATGAGGATGGGGATGGGATGGGGATGGGATGGGGATGAGGATGGGATGAGGATGAGGATGAGGATGGGGATGAGGATGGGGATGGGATGGGGATGGGATGAGGATGGGGATGAGGATGAGGATGAGGATGAGGATGAGGATGAGGATGAGGATGGGGATGAGGATGGGATGAGGATGGGGATGAGGATGAGGATGAGGATGAGGATGAGGATGAGGATGAGGATGAGGATGAGGATGAGGATGAGGATGGGGATGAGGATGGGATGGGGGAAGGGATGTGGGGCAGGATGCAGAGGGGGCTGTGCTCCCTGCAGCATTCCCGGCCCTGCCCCTCCACTCCTGCCGGTGGAACCGGGACAGAACCGGCTCGGGGCCGGGCCCAGCCCCACGTGAGCGGAGCTCACACGTCCCTGTCCCATCGCCTTTGATCTCCAGCCCCGGCAGGGAAGATGTCCTGGCAGGAATCCGGCCCATCAGGTCCCATCGGAGCCGGTGGCACTCGGTGACCAAGCCCTGGCAGCTGAGGTGGCCCCGCTGCGAGCCAAGCTCCACCTTCTGCCCCCGGGGCTGCGGGAGGATCCTGCCCCGGCTCGGGAATTTGGGATTCGGGGGCTCTGGAGGGGCTGTTCCGGCTGTCCCCGATCCTGGCGGGGACAGGAGCTGCTGCTCCTCTGCGGCACTTCAGTGATGAAAATAAAGACATAAACGAGATGGAGAATTATTTCCATGGGCAGACAGTGATGGAACAAGAGAGAATCCTTCCTCCTCACCCTCCTCCTCCTCCTGCTGCTGCCCGGGGTGGCCCCGGCTGGCCCCGGAGCCGCTGGCAGCGCCGGGAGCGGCCGCTCCCGATTACTCACGGGGAGGATGCGGGAGGGAAAAGCAGAGCAAATGGAAAAGTTGGAGAGGGAATGGAAAAGATGGAAAGAGGGCACTGGGTCCTCCCGCGGGCGCAGCTGGCGCTGAGCTCAGCCAGAGGGACAGGGACAGGGACAGGGACAGGGACAGGGACAGGGGACATCCCGCCCTGGGTGACTGGGACACACTGGGGGGGCTCTGGCACCACTGGGGAATGCTCTAGAACCGTTCTGGGGTCACCGCTGTCAAAAACCCAGCCCAAACCCTCCCAAACCCCCTCGGTCACCGCGCCCGGGGTGAGGCGGCAGCCGGACCCCAACCCACGGGGTGGGAACAAGGCGGGATGAAACGGGAGCCCTGCGGAGCCCGGCCGCGTCCAGGTGCGATTCCCAAAGCAAAGGAGACAAAAGCTCGGGCCGGGACGTTCAAAGGAGCCGCGGCCGCGGGGCCCCCATGCCCCGGCCCGGGGGGAGCCGGGAGCCGACCCCGCTCCCGGGCGCTCCCGGCTTTGTGCCCGCCGGGGTTGGGTTACGGGGCCGGCCCTGGGAAGGCTCCTCCGCGGGTGGATTAAGGAATTCCAGCCCCATTCAGTGCCCGCTGAACCACAAATAATTCCGGAGCTGCAAAGAGCGGGAGGGGCGGGGGGTGTTCAATGGAACCGGCACCTGCCGGCGGCTGGAATTCGGGGGGCGGTGAGGAACGGTGAGATTTGCCTTCAAACCTGGGAGTTTTGGCCTCAACCCGGGATTTTTTTGGCCTGGGCGAGGGCGGCAGGGTGGCAGCGGGGAGTTCGCGTGTCACCTGTGCCATGGGGATGCTCCCAGGGACTGGAAAAGCCACCACGCGCTGCGGGTGGATGCTGGGGCTGGGTCACCGCTCCCAGGGACGGGACAGGCCGGTCCCGCCCGGCTTTGGGAGGGGTGTCCCGGTGCCACAGCGACCCTGATGATGTCGCATCCCTCGGGGCAAGTCCCCTGAAGCCTCCCGGCCGTGCCCGGGAGGATTTGGCACCCAGGAGCCGTCGGGGTGGCAGCGACTGCGCCCGCCCCGGTCCCCGGGAGACTCCTGGGCGCCTCTTAATGGCACCTTAATTACACATTCACCGTCGCCGTTCGTCCCTCCCCCTCCTCCCTCCTTCCCTCCTCCCTGCCGAGCTTCCCCGGATGGAAATGCCCGGCGCGTGCTGCCGGGATTGTCACCGCCGCTAATGACCCCCTGCGAGCCGGGACACGGGAGGTGACACCGGCCCGACCGGCCCGGGCTGGCCCCGGGCCCGGCTGCGCCTCCGGCTCTGCGGGGAAGCGCTCGGTGGCTCCGGGACTTGGGGACGCGGCTGTCACCGGCCGCGAGAGAGGGGGCGACCTGCGTGAGGGGGGGTCCCTGGGCTCGCTGCGAGCTCCCGATGTCACTGCCAGTCCAGCCAGTGTCACCGTGCCAGCGCTGACAGTGTCACCGTGCCAGCGCTGACAGTGTCACCATGCCAGCCCTGCCGGTGTCACCATGCTAGCACTGCCAGTGTCACCGTGCCAGCACTGACAGTGTCACCCTGCCAGCCCTGCCGGTGTCACCGTGCTAGCCCACCCAGTGTCACCGTGCCAGCCCACCCAGTGTCACCTTGCCAGCACTGCCAGTGTCACCATGCTAGCACTGCCAGTGTCACCTTGCCAGCACTGACAGTGTCACCCTGCCAGCCCTGCCGGTGTCACCGTGCTAGCCCACCCAGTGTCACCGTGCCAGCCCACCCAGTGTCACCTTGCCAGCACTGCCAGTGTCACCATGCTAGCACTGCCAGTGTCACCTTGCCAGCACTGACAGTGTCACCCTGCCAGCCCTGCCGGTGTCACCGTGCTAGCCCACCCAGTGTCACCGTGCCAGCCCACCCAGTGTCACCTTGCCAGCACTGCCAGTGTCACCGTGCCAGCCCTGCCGGTGTCACCGTGCCAGCCCTGCCGGGGTCCTGCCGGAGCCGCACCGCGGGCGCTGGCGGCTCTCCCGAGCTGTCCCGGGTGGGATCTGCAGCCGTCGAAGGCTCCGGTGCAGCCGGGGCACCCCGGGATGAGCCCCGGGGCGCTCCCAGCCCCGGGATCCGCGCCCGGAGCCGCTCCCGAGCCAGACCCCGGCTCCTCTCGGAGGGAAACCCCAAAAGGAGAACGCGGCTGGAGCCCGGGAATTCGGCCCCAGAGGCTCCGAGAATTCCTCGGAGCCGGCACTCGCGGAGAACAAAAAAAAAAACCCAGCCAAAAAACCAGAAACGGCACGAGGAGAACAATTTCCTCCACCACTAATTGTCCCTCTGTTAATTAATGAGAGTGTGGGGGCGCTGATTAGGATCTCCCCAAAGCCACAGGTCCTGGCTGGGGACAGCGGTGACCACACCGGGCTGAGCCTGGCCAGGGCCCGGGGGGCAGGACGGGGTCCTGGATTTGGGAAACTCGGTGGGGCTGGGTTTGGGATTGGGAAACTGAGATTTGGGATTGGGGAATTGAGATTTGGGATTGGGGAATTGAGATCTGGGATTGGGGAATTGAGATTTGGGATTTTGGGATTGAGATCTGGGATTTGGGAACTGAGATTTGGGATTTGGGGATTGAGATTTGGGATTTGGGAATTGAGATTTGGGACTGGGGAACTGAGATCTGGGATTTGGGGATTGAGATTTGGGAACTGAGATCTGGGATTGGGGATCTGCCCCGCTGCCACCCTCGTGGGTAAATCAGGACTCCAGCGTTTCCTGTGGCCGGGGCGTGGCTCCAGTGACCACAGCAGGGTCCGGCTCCCACCCACCCTCTGCAGCTCCCGGAATTTGGGGAGATGGGAATGAAGGTCCCAAAGCCTCTTTAAGAGGTTCCCTTCCCAAATTAGCGGGGCCAGGCCGGGGCTAATGAGGGGAATAATTGATTAAATCTGTCCCGTAATTCATTCTCCCGCAAAGTGGGACGTGGGGAATTCCCACAGTGGAAAATTGATCCCACAATTAACGCCAGGCTCTTAATGAGCCCTCCAGAGAAAAGAACGGCCGGGATGGGCAGAGACCCTCCCGGGGCTGGGCCTCAGCTGGGAATGGACGGGAATGGCTGGGAATGGATGGGAATGGATGGGAATGGATGGGAATGGACGGGAATGGCTGGGAATGGATGGGAATGGATGGGAATGGACGGGAATGGCTGGGAATGGATGGGAATGGATGGGAATGGACGGGAATGGATGGGAATGGCTGGGAATGGACGGGAATGGATGGGAATGGATGGGAATGGATGGGAATGGATGGGAATGGATGGGAATGGATGGGAATGGACGGGAATGGCTGGGAATGGATAGGAATGGATGGGAATGGACGGGAATGGATGGGAATGGCTGGGAATGGACGGGAATGGATGGGAATGGATGGGAATGGATGGGAATGGATGGGAATGGACGGGAATGGATGGGAATGGCCAGGAATGGATGGGAATGGACGGGAATGGATGGGAATGGCTGGGAATGGATGGGAATGACCAGGAATGGACGGGAATGGACGGGAATGGATGGGAATGGACGGGAATGGATGGGAATGGCTGGGAATGGCCAGGAATGACTGGGAATGGACGGGAATGGACAGGAATGGCCGGGAATGGATGGGAATGACTGGGAATGGCCAGGAATGGATGGGAATGGCTGGGAATGGACGGGAATGGACGGGAATGACCGGGAAGGGTTGGGAATGGATGGGAATGGACAGGAATGGATGGGAATGGACGGGAATGGATGGGAATGGACGGGAATGGATGGGAATGGATGGGAATGGACGGGAATGGACGGGAATGGATGGGAATGGCTGGGAATGGCCAGGAATGACCAGGAATGGACGGGAATGGACGGGAATGGCCGGGAATGGCCGGAAATGGACTGGAATGGATGGGAATGGCTGGGAATGGCCACGAATGGATGGGAATGATGGAATTGCCACCATTGTGTTTATGGGGCGGCAAAGCCAGTGCCAGTTTGCTCCTCTCCAAACAGGAATTTGGGAATTCTCCCCACTCCTCCATCCATCCATCATCCCTCCATCCATCCCTCCATCCAGCAGGGATGGAAATCCAGGGGCGATTTCCTCCCGGAAAATTCCTTCCTTCCATCTCTCCTTGTTGTTTCCACCAGGCCCCTTTGATGCCTTTGCTTTCCATCCACGTGTCCCCGGGAAAATCAAAGCCAGATTGGTGTCCTGGAAAAAATTTGGAGGTTCTGATGCAAAATATCAGCTCTGGGAGAGGGTGAGGGGTGCCGGGAAGCAGTGCTGGGTTTGAGGATTTTGGTGGCATCTCTGTGGTTTCATCCGAGCTCCGGGATGGGCAGGGGAGGGACCCTGGGTGTTGTGGGGTTGTGGTGTTGGGGAAATTATGATTTACACCCCTGGATGGGGATTTGATGGCACCACACCCACTGCAGACCCTCTGGGAATCGGGGTGGGAGCGCCCATGGAAGCCAGTGTTCACCTTCCCAAACCAATCCAGGCTCCAGCGCCCGGAGCCACTTTCTGAGCCTCTTTTGGCCGAAAATTTCAAATCTTGGGCTTGTTGGAGCTTTTGAAATAAAGGGCGGGGGAATCAGCGCCAGCTTCCTTCCCTTGTGTCCCTCTGCGCGTGTCCAGCCCCCGCTGTGACATCGCTGTCACCTCCCACGTCCGTGTGTCCCCTGGGGCCACCTCTGCGCCATCAGGTCACCTCCGGACGTGATTCACCGCAGGGGCAGCGGGCCCTGGGTGCTCCGGGGGTGTCTGGCAGCGCTCGGGGGACAAACCCCGACTCGCTGCTCCCCTCTGGGGCAGGACCAGCCCCCGGGAGCGGCAGTTTCCCCTTTCTGGATGTTCCCCCCCCGGCCACAGGATGCTCCCCACCATCCCCTCACCCCTCTGCTCTCCCGGCCCGGCTTTTCCCGGTGCCGAGACGCCCCAAAAGCCGGAGGGGCCGCCCGGGGCGGCGGGGGGAGCCCAGCTCGTGCTGCAGCGTCTCCCCGGCTGCCCCGGGACCATTCCCGGCTGGAGATAGCGCGGCTGCTCGGCGGTGGCAGCGCGGGCGTGTGGGAGGGCAGACGCCAGGCTGTCTGCTCCCACTCCGCTGGGCTTGTTATTAACTTCTCCTTGGGCTGCCATTAACCCAGAATTCCTGCTCCTGGCTCCAGGCTTTCCCCGCGCCGCTCTATCTGCAGCCTAATTACAGCTGTTGGGATCTCCCTTTATCTCGGGGGATCTTTGGGGTTGGTTACCTGGCACACGCGTTCCCGGCCCCCCCTCCTCGCACGCCCATCCCTGCTTTCCCCTTTAATCCTCGCTGCTTTCATCAGCCCCGGAGGACGGCACCAAAGCGGCTGTGCCGGGGTGCTGGGTCCGCATCCCGCGGATCCCGGAGCATCCCCGGCCAGGTGACCGCCGGCGACGTTTTCCCCGCGTGTCCCGGCGCGTCCCGGCCACCACGCGGGGCCCGGCGTGTGCCGGCACCTCCCAGCCTCGCCACCGAGCCCCGGCGCTGGCTCCCAGCGCGGCCGTGATTTATTTTTTTAATTCAGCGCGGGTTGAGTCGATGTGTTTGTCTTGGCAGCTCCAAGCCCAAACTCCGCTCCAACAGCCCCGTCCTGTCCCTGCCAGCCCCCGCTGACACCCACCGGGCTGGCACCCGAGCCGGCCGTGCCCTGTGCCCACATCTGTCCTGGAACGCTCCCAAAACCAGCCCCGGGGCCAGCCGGGGGCTCTGCACAGCCCGAGAGCCGGGGCCGGAGTTTTATCTCCTCTCCCGAAGGGGTTTGGAGCAGGTGGCGCTTCCCTGTCCCCATCCCTGTCCCTGTCCCCATCCCTGTCCCTGTCCCTGTTCCTGTTCCTGTCCCTATCCCCGTCCATGTCCCTGTCCCTGTCCCCGTGCCCACCCTTGGCATAGAACGGGGCTGAGATTGGCACCTTCAGACCCCTGACCCAGAGGGTGGAGGGGCAGAAGGATGAGGAGGATGAGGAGGATGAGGATGGTGTCACCAATGTCCCACTGCTCCCCCTGGGCTGCCCCTTCCCCTGGGTCCCCCCATGAAGGTCCCCAAATCGGGGGGACCCCTCCCCACTGGCTCGGTGGGACGGGATGGGGTGGATGGATGGATGGATGGATGGATGGGATAATGGGGTGGGATGGGATAATGGGGTGGGATGGGATGTGGAGGGCTCCCATCCCTCCTTCCACCCCAGCAGGAACACCCTGGAACAGAGCTGTGCCCCTTTACCCCAGCAGGAAATTGAACCCTGGGTGTCTCCCCTGCTCCTGCCAGAGGACAAATCTTGTCCCCAAACACCCCTGGGGACACCGTCCTGCAGCACCTGGCACAGAGGCCTCGGCTCCCTGCTTTAGGATGGACAATTTGGGGTACTTTTATTAATTGTGGGTATTTCTCCCATCCAGCTCTCAGCAGAGAGGTGGGAAAGCACCAGGGGCTCGAAGGGGGCCTGTATCCCTCTGGCTCCAGCTGTGGGACATTTGTGGGATCCCCCACGAGGACCCTCTGTGGAGGTGGAGGGGGGGATGCCGCCCCCAGCCCCAGCACCCTTTTTGTGCCCCCCAGTGCCCCGTGAGGAGCCGGGAGGGAGCGGGGCCGGCGGGAGCTGATCCCGGCAAGCCGGCACCCGTCCCGCAGCCGGTGGGGCTGAGTCACCGGCGAAAGTGAGGAACGGGATAAAAGCAGATCAGGGGAGCTTTCCTTGCCTTCGCTCCTCGCCCTCGGTGCCGGCCGGGCCGGCTCCCCGGGCACGCGGCGCGGGCAGGGCTGCAAACATCTGGAATTCTCCTCTGGCAGCTGCTGCTCCGCCGCTCTTTGGCCCGGCCGGGCTTGGGGCCATCCCCTGTTGGTGCCCGGAGTTCCGTGGCCCCGCAGAGGCTTTGCCCCGCACCCCAGCTGGAGGCTGCTGTGGGGTTTGGAGCCCGCGTTGTCCCCGAGGACCATCCCGGGGACACAGCTCCGTGCTGGGACGCGGGGACAGCACCGGGGGACAGCCCGAGGGCGCTGGGAATGTCCCCAGGTGGGGCCGGGCTGGGGACAGAGGGCAGAGCGGAGCTGAGGCCGGGCTGTCCCCGAGCGGGGCGGGACGCGGTCCCCGCGTGTCCCGGGCTGGGTCATTCCTATCGGAGCCGGCCCGGCACGGGCGACTGGGAGCCCCGGTGGCCGCCTGGAAACGCGGCTGGCACCGGCTGGGGCTGGCGGGACGGGGGGACCCTCCCTGCCCGCGCCCCCGGCCGCTGGCACCGCTCCCGCGGGGCGCGGCTCCCGTCCCGCTGTGTCACCCCCGTGTCCCCGAGGCCATCGCAGCCTCGCAGACCCCGCCACCGGCACGCTGGCTGTCCCCAAAGGCGGTGACGGCAGCTCCGGGGCCCGCACCGGCGGTTTTATCCCCGGTGTGCCCCGGCTGCCCGCCCCGGCCCGAGGCCCCGGCGGGGTCACGGAGGGCGCGGCCGGGCCGGTTGTCACCCGCCGGGAGCGGGGCCCCGCGGGGACCGGGGCGCTGCCGGCGCCGCCGAGGGGCCCCCGCGGCTGCCGGGGGTGGCTCGGGAGGGGCCAGCCCCGCCCGGTACCCCGGCTGCGCCCCCCGTGCCCCCCTGTGCCCCGAGCGGCCTCAGCCGGCCCCGCCTGCTCCCGGGGCTGCCCCGTGTCCCCCGGGGGTCCCTAAGGAGGGGACCCCAATCCCGCAGGAGGGGTTAACCCCCCAATCCCGCAGGAGGGGTGCCCCCCCCAGTCCTGCAGGAGGGTCACCCCCACTCGGGGGACACCGCCAGGACACGGATGTGTGTGTGGGGGGGTGTTTCAGGGTGACCCCCAGCCCCGGGGAGGGGTCACGGTGGCGCAGGGGGGGGATGGCCTCGAAGGGGGTCCCACACTCGAGGGGGGGGTGGGCACGGGGTGAAGGGGGTGCCCCGGGACGTGACGTCACCGCGGGGGCGGGGCGGGGCGGGGCGTTCGGGGCATCCCCGGGGCCGCGGCAGCCGGAGCCGTCGGGGGGCGGCGGGGGCTCGGCTCGGCTCGGCTCGGCTCGGCTCGGCTCGGCTCGGCTCGGCTCGGCTCGGCTCGGCTCTGCCCTGCCGCGCGGGCTGCGGGCACTGCCCGGCCCGGCCCGGCCGGACCATGACCATGAGCTCGGTGGCCGAGACCCTGCTGGGCTCCGACCCTTCCAAAGCCGCGTTCCTGGAGCTCGGCCCCCCCCAGCACTACCCCCTGCACGGCCACCCCCAGCACGACCCCCCGCCCTTCTCCTCCTACGGCCGGCCCGGACACTTCCCGTACCCCGGCGGGGCCCCCCCGCCGCCCCACGGGGGTCCCTACCTGCCCTACCCGCCCCCCGGCGCCCCGCACGCCCCGGCCCCCGGGGCCAGGCTGCAGGACACAGGTAAGGGGGGCGCGGGGGTCGCGCACCGGCCCCGGGCACCCCCCGGGCCGGGAGAGCCGGGACGGAGCCGTCGGAAGCGCTCCGGGGCAGCGGCGGGGCTGGACCGGGCTGGGCCCGGTGCGGGGTCCTGGGGGGCAGCTGGGGGGGTGGGGGTGGTGTCCCCCCGCTCCCAGAGCACCCCGACCCGCAGGGGACACGTGGGTGGCTTCGAGGAGCCGCGGGCATGGGGAGCATCAGCCCCTACAGGCTCCTCCAACCTGAGACCCCCAGGGCCCCCCTGGGACCCCCATGCCCCCCATCCCCCTCATTCCCCCCTTCTGCCCCCCAATCCTGTCCTCTGAGCCCCTCAGCTGCCCACACGCTCCGGCTGTGCCCCCCGGGCCGGGCAGGCTCACCCCACACCCCAGCCCCTGCTCCCTGCTCCATCCCTGCTCCCCGCTGTTTGCCCCAAAAACCGAGGCAGGAAGCGCGATCAGAGCCTGGAGAGAACCGAACCGGCCCGGAGAGAACCGAACCGGCCCCGGGGCTGCCCCCAGGGGTCCCGAACCCAGCCGAGCCCCGGCCCTGGCCGTGCTCCCTGGGTGACACACACCGGGTGGCTGCTGCTGGGCCAGGGACCCCCAGCTCGCCCCGCTGGCTCCCCCGGGGCAGGGGGGTCCATCCTGGTGCTGATCCATCCCCGGGGGTCCCACCGGCCCCCCCGGCCGGGCACAGGCCGAGGCCTGGCTCCCACGTGCCGCTGGACGTGGCCAGCGGCTGAATGGTCCCATCCCTCCCTTCTCCTCCTCTCCTTTCGCTATCCCCGAGGTTTAAACACCACTAGAGCAGCCCCCCACCACTTATCCTCCCTCTCTTCCACAGATGCCCCCCGACAGCCGCGGGGATGATTTGGGGGTGGTTTTGGGGTGGTTTTGAGTGGTTTGGGGTGTTTTTTTAACCTCGCCGTGTGCCCGCTGGGCCGTGGCTCCTCTCCCCGCTCCGCAGAGGCCGAGAAGGCGCTGGCCGTGTCCAACGGGGAGCTGCGGCTGGCCGGGAAGGGCAAGAAGCTGCGGAAGCCGCGGACCATCTACTCGAGCGTGCAGCTGCAGGCGCTGAACCAGCGCTTCCAGCAGACGCAGTACCTGGCGCTGCCCGAGCGCGCCGAGCTGGCGGCGCAGCTGGGGCTCACCCAGACCCAGGTACGGCCCGGACCCCGCCGGGGCCCGGCCCGGGACACCGCGGGGCCGCCGGGGCCGGCCGGTGCCGCCGCGCGCCCGCCGGGACGGCTCCGGCTGCGGGCCGGGTCCCGCTGGAAGCGAGCCGAGCCGAGCCGTGCCGCGGCGGGGGAGCTGGCGCCGGTGGGCCCGCAGGGCTCGGGTTTGGGGCGCCCCTGCCCGCACCTCCCAGCGGCAGCGGGACTTTCCCAGCCCCGGAGCCTGGCTGGCGGCCCGGCCGTGCCCGGCGCTGGGCGGCCCCGGGCCGCGGGACGGGGCGAGTGGGTTTTTGAAGGCGATGGGGAGAGACAGGCAGGCGGCAGCGGTGCAGCCCCGGAGCCAGGGGCGAAGCGAGCTCATAAAGCCGGGGAAGAGGAGACAAGTGGGAACCTGCCGGCAGCGCGGGGGGGACCGCGGGGAGGAATGAGCAGGGCCCGGCCCAGCCCCGGCACCGGCACCCGGCGGGGCTGGCACGGCCGGGGGGACCCGGGGAGGCTCCCGGGGACTCTGCCTCGCTCTCCGGGCTCCCGGTGCGTGCCCCACAATCTCCCCCCACCACAGAGGGGAGTCCCGGGTGCCTTGTGAAGGGTTGGGCTCCCAGCCCGCTTCGTGCCCCAGACCCCGCAGGAATGGGGTCAGGGGGGGCCCGGGGGTCTGTCGTGGTTAGAGGTGGGGGTTTAGGGGGTGTCGGCCTCTCCCTCCCCCTCACCCCCTCTCTGTGCCCGCAGGTGAAGATCTGGTTCCAGAACAAGCGCTCCAAGTACAAGAAGATCATGAAGCAGGGCCCGGGTGCCCCCGACGGGGAGCAGACCCCGCACAGCGTCCCCGCCCTGTCCCCCTGCTCCCCCGGCCTCCCCCCGCTCTGGGACCTCCCCGGGCCCGGCAAGGGGTCCCCGCTGGCCCCCGGGGGCTACATCAACACCTTCGGGGCCTGGTACCAGCCGCACCCGCAGGACGCCATCCCCAGGGCCCCCATGATGTGACGCTGCCGCCGCTCCAGCACCGCCGGATCCGGAGGGACCCCGGGGGACCCTGAGGGACACCGAGGGACATGGGGGGGACGCTCTGCGGCCGCCCCCCAAGGGACTGGGAGCCCAGCGAAGCCCCGGGGGAACCCAGCGAGTGGAGGAGGAGGAAGAAGAGGAGGAAGAAGGTGACAACGATCGCAGGAGCCCGGGGATGTCCTGCTCTGTCACGCTCCGCAGTGCCCCGTGCCCTGTGCGCCATCCCAGTGGGACAGGACTCGGTCCCGGGTCCCCCCAGTCATGGACAGGGGGCGGGGGGACCCCAGGAGGGGCTGGGGAGTCCCCGGCCCCCCGGCCTGGCTTTATTTATAAATTCTGTTTGTTATTGGTTGTGCCCCCATTATAAACAGGCTGAACATCGACGGGTTCTGCTCCTCCACGCTCCCCGCGGCTTTGGGGTGTCCCTGGTTTGGGGGAGACTCTTCCATCCAGAACCTCCCAATTCCTGAGAAAACGGCCCAGAGGGACTGGGGGTGCAGGGTCAGGGGCTGGGGCTGTGTCCCCCCAAACATCTGCCCGAAACAGAGCCCAGTTAGAGGAACTGTGGGGCTGGGGCTCACGAGGGGCTCCCGGCCCCTCCTGCCGGGAGTTTGGGGCAGTTCGGAGCTGAGGGAGGTGTCTCCCCCAGCAGGGGTGCCCATGGGTGGGCAGGGGGCACGGGGCAGGCTGGGCAGCCCAGCTGAGCCGGAGTCCCTGCCCGGTGTCCCCGCAGACACCCGGCCCCGGGAGCGAGGAGGGTGTTTGGGGAGCAGGGGGGGGTTTCCCTCTGCAGGTTTGGCTTTGTGCTTCCAGAGGCCAGAACCCGGCTGGAAAATACATCCTTGTGATTTCTCTTCCTTTGTATGTTGTTATTTCCCCCTTTTTCCCAGTCCTGCTCCGTGTTTGTCCCCTGCAGTGGGAGCCAGACCCCACCAGAGCTCTCCTGGCCGAGAGACAGCGGCTCCGTGCCCCTCTGGCACAAACACTCCGTGATCCTGGCCCTGATATTCCCACTCTGTGACCCTGATATTCCCACTCCATGATCCTGGTCCTGCATATTCCCATCCCCTGATTCCCTGGTCCCAAGGGCCCCTTCCTGCCCCCTTGCAGGAGCTGCTTTGGCACCTTCAGCACCTCACGGGGCCGGGGCGATCCCCAGATCCCACCTGAGGGGTCGGGAACAAGAGCAGGGATCGGGGCTGGGGTGGAAATCAGAGCCTGTCCGGGGCTGGTGGCACTGGGGACCCCTGTGTCCCCATTCCTGGCCACCCTGGCAGTTCCAGTTCCTCAGCCGAGGGCTTTGGGGTGCTGATCCCGTGGGATGGGTGTCCCCAGCTGTCCCCAGCTGTCCCCACGGGTGCTGTCGTGGGGCTGGGCCTGACTGGGATCCATAGCCAGGCCCGTGGTGGGTGATGCTCCCAGTGGGATTTTCCCAGAGGATGGAGCCCACCCTCCCCACCGAGGATTTAGGGAAGGGGGTGGATTTGGGCCGCGGGGTCACCTCCCTGTCCCCAGCAGGACATCCCCAGCGATGGGGACAGACCCCGCTCGGGGGGCGGTGCTGTCCCATCTGCAGGGCGCTCCGGGGTCCGGCTGGCGGGGCCGTGACTCCGGCGTGGCTCCGGTGAGCCGAGGGCTGGGCCGGGCCCGGCTCCAGGGCTGGGGCTGCCAGGCCGGGCCGTGGGCGGGCGCTGCCCCCGCTCCCGGGGCTGGCACCGGGTGACGCAAGGGCGGCAGGTGTCGCAACGGGGCAGGAGCCGAGCGCGGGCTGGGAGGGTCTGCTGGGCCGGGGGGACAGCGGGGGACGGGGCACTGCCACCCCTGGCACTGTCACGCCTGTCACTGTCACGCCTGTCACTGTCACCTCCAGCACTGCCACCCCTGGCACTGTCACACCTGTCACTGTCACGCCTGTCACTGTCACCTCCAGCACTGCCACCCCCGGCACTGCCACCCCCGGCACTGCCACCCCCGGCACTGTCACACCAGACACTGTCACGCCTGTCATTGTCACCCCTGGCACTGCCACCCCCGCTCTGGGACCCACAAAAGCCTGGCCCTGCCTTCCCGGGGCTGTCCTAGCTGCCCTCGGGGGTAACTGGGAAAACTGGGATCACTGGGATCACTGGGATCTCTGGGGTCACTGGGATCACTGGGATCCCTGGGATCACTGGGGTAACTGGGGTAACTGGGATCACTGGGATAACTGGGGTCACTGGGATCACTGGGATCACTGGGGTCACTGGGATCTCTGGGGTCACTGGGATCTCTGGGGTCACTGGGATCACTGGGGTAACTGGCGTCACTGGGATCACTGGGATCACTGGGATCACTGGGATCACTGGGGTAACTGGGGTAACTGGGATCACTGGGATCACTGGGATCTCTGGGGTCACTGGGATCACTGGGATCACTGGGATCACTGGGATCACTGGGATCACTGGGGTCACTGGGATGCCGAGGGGAGGTCGCTGTGTGCCCGTGCCAGGACAGGACGGGGATGCTGGGGACAGTGGGGGGACGTCCCCATCGCTGTGGGGACCCTGCCCCTGGCTCCCGTTCCCAGCCCCCTTTCGGGAGGGTGCCGGGACCCCGAGCCTGGCCCCGGCGAGGGATCTCGGGGTCCCGCAGCCGCTTTTTGGGGAACCCTGGGGCGTTCTCGGCACAGCTGGGCTGGGGCAGCTGTGCTGGGGGGACAAAAGGGGGACAGGACCCCGGGGGGACCCTCTGGGGGACAGGACGGGGGGCGGGGGGAGCTCCCGGACCCCAAAGCTTTTCCCGGAGCCCCTCGACCCCAAAGCTTTTCCTGGAGCTCCCGACCCCAAAACTTTTCCCGGAACCCCCATCCCCAAATCTTTTCCCGAGCCCCCAACCCCAAGGCTTTTCCCGAGCCCCCGACTCCAAGATTTTCCCCGGAGCCCCCGACCCCAAGGCTTTTCCCGGAGCCCCTCATCCCAAGGCTTTTCCCGGAGCCCCCCATCCCAAGGTTTTTCCCGAGCCCCCGACCCCAAGGCTTTTCCCGGGGCAGCGCTGGGAGCGGCCTTCGCGCCCGGCCGTGGGCAGCGCGGCACCCGGGATTTACATAATCCCTGGATATGTAACCCGCCGCCTTCCTGGCGTTTTTTTCCTCCTCCTCTAAATGAAAAAAAAAAAAAATTAAAAAACCCCCAAAACCTGAAACGAAACCTCCCCAGCGCCAGCTCCCGGCTCCGGTTCCTCCTCCCGCGGGGTTGGGAACGGGGATTTGGGGCTGCAGCTTGTGGGGGGATTTGGGGGGAGGTGGGAGGGAAACCCTGCGTGGATTTGGGGATGGGGGCCGTGGGGACACGTCTGGGGACACTGAGAGCCGGGACCGTCCCGAGATCTGGCACTGGAGCCCCCCAGGGAAACGGGGCTGAGTGGGATTTGGGGTCCCCGCGACCATCGGGGGTGATGGGGACAGCGTGGGGACAGCGTGTCCCACCCGTGACACGGCCAGGGGCCGTGGGGTTTTGGGATTTTGGGTGGGCTTGTCCTGTCCCCACCTCGTTGTCCCCAAAAGGGACCTCGGGGCAGCGCAGCCGCCCTCCCGGTCTGCAGGGCTGGCAGCTCACTGGTCCCAGTAGGAGCAGCGGGATGGAAGCGCCAGGATCCCGCAGCTGTTTGGGGAATGCTCTGAAAATCCTAAAAAAATTCCTTTTCCTGCCCCAGATTCCCTCTCAGCAGGACAAAGTGGGGTTTGGGATCAAGCGACATCACCCGGTGCCACCCCATGCCCAGCTGTCCCTCCAAAATGGGGTTTAAATCCACATTTCCCAAGGTGGAAAAACCCCAAACCTTGCTCCCTAAAACCCTCCAGAAATCGGGGAAAAAACGGTGTTTGGAGCTTTAAATTCAGAACTTTTATTAATGAACATTTCCAGCCCGGCTTTGGATCCCTTGGGAAGGAGCAAAGGACACTCAGGGACACCCGAGGGGGGCTCCCATCAGCCGGGGGGGATTTTCCTTAGGAAAAAAGAAAAATTATAGACAAAAAAGAAAAAAAAATCAAAAAACGAAACCAGTTTGGTTTGGAACAACTTTATACAAACGAACCTTATGTACACTCCCTTTTTTCCCCCCAAAACACCCCTATTTATAGAAGGCAACATAAATAAATCCCCGGGACTGTACAACACTATGAACACTCCTTAAAACGGCACTTTCTGCTTAAAAAAATAGCATTATTCTCTTAAAAAATAGGAAAGAGCTCGGTTATTTTTTTCCCTTTAAAATAAGTCGTCGATTTCCTTAAAAAAGAGGCATTTTCGCCGTTCCTTTACCCACAGCTGGAGGCACAGCCAGAAAACGGAGATGAACACGAGTTTTTCTCTTCAAACAATAACTTAAAACCATTCCTGAACTGCTTAAATATTAAAATCTTTCCCTCCCCACACCTCCCCCCCCACACACACGGTTTTTAAATTTAATTTAAATCGCCACCTTCTGGTCTGAGCACCGTCCCGGGTGATTCCGGCTGGGGTGAGGGTCCCGCTGTGCTCCCGTGGGGGGTCCGTGAGCCCCAGAACCGCTCCCGGTTTTGGAGCCGGGGCCAAGCACCTCCCGCTCGGCCGGGGACGGGCACGTCCCTGTCGCGACAGCGGCGACACGGCTCCTCCAGCCCGGCGGGGTCCGGGGCCGCTCAGCGGGGTCCCCCCAACAGGCAAAGCTCCGGCGAGGGCTCGGGATGGAGATCTTCGGGGGCCAAATTTGCCCGGGGCCCGGGGGGGGGGGTTTGAGATGGAAAAACGTCAGAAATGAAAAAGTTCTGAAGGATTTTCCAGCTTTTCCTGCGCTGGGAGCGGAGGGTTTGGAGCCTTTGCAGTCCTCTGGTTCCTGAGATGAGCGGGGCGAGGAGCGAGGGTTTCTGGGGGTGCGCGGGGTGGGGGTCCTTTCCTTTGGTTTGTTGATGTTGTTGTTGAGTTTTTGGGTTTTTTTTTGGTTTTTTTTTAGGAAAAATCAGGAGACAAAACCAAACCGGGGATGGGGGGGTGTGGGGTGTGGAAAAAAAGGAGGCCGAGGAGTTGTGCAGCGTCTCTGAGCCCTCCGCGCCCGTCAGTACACGGCGCCCGTGCTGGGCGGCCCGGGGGACGGGTGGTGCATCGGGGGCGCCGCCTGCGCCTGCGGGGGTCCGTGGGGGCCGCTGAGGCTCTGGGGGTGGTACCAGGGGTTGTGCTCCTCCAGGAAACCCGGCGAGGAGCTGTAGGGCAGCGGCTGCGGCAGCGGGGTGCGGGCGCTGCCGCCGGGACTGTCCCACACCGGCGACGGCGGCGAGTTGCAGGCCATGGAGTCGCTGTTGTTGGGGCTGTGCTCCAGAGGCACCTCGCCGTTCTTGTAGAGCTTCTTGAACTTGGAGCGCCGGTTCTGGAACCAGATCTTCACCTGCGGGGTGCAGGGGAGAGGGTCAGAGAGCCGGGAAGGGACAGGGAGGGTGGGGTGGGAGCAGGGAAAAGGGGCAGGGGACATGGAGTGTCCCTCCCTCCTTGGCATGGGAACAGGAGGAATGGGGGAGAGGGAAGGGGACAAGGGATGGGGTGGTTTGGATCGTAGGGACACCTAAAACAGGGGTCACGGGCAGCCCTGAAATACGGGAAGGGATATTGGGGTCACAGGGAACTCCCCTGGGCACTGGAACCAAACTGGGACAGGGGGGTCACAGGGACCCCAGAGACACAGGAAGGGACAGGGGGGTCACAGGGACCCCAGACACACTCTGGCACGTAGGAAGGGACAAGGGACACAGGTGACACATGAGGCACCACGGGAAGGGACATCATGGGGACCCCACATGGTGCATGGCAGCAAACTCCTCAGGACAGGGGTGTCGTGGGACACATGGGCAGTGACCCTTGGTGTGGGTGTCACGGAGAACACGGACACACCACGGACACACCACGGACACACCATGGGTACGCCAGGGACACTCCAGGGACACTCCAGGGACACTCCAGAGAAATGGACATTCCATGGACACTCCACGGACACTCCACGGACATTCCACGGACACCCCAGGGACACGGACACTCCGCGGACAGGGACACCCCGTGCTCTGGGGCCAGCTCCCACGTGCCAGCGGCTGTCACACAGACCCCTCTGGGGACACGGGCGTCACGAGGAGCCCGTCACGCCACACGCCGGGCGTCGGGAGCGTCCCCGCGCTGGGCGAGGCGGCGCTGGACGCCCTGGGCGAGGGGCGGGGGTGGCGGCGGTTGTCACCCAAACAGGATGTCCCTCTGGGAGCGGGTGACGCGCTCCGTCAGCCCTTTGCGAGTGTCCCCGATTGCTTCATCGCCCAAGGGAGGAGGAGGAAGGCCAAGGGCGGCACAAGGGCGCCGGCGCCGGCCCCGAGGCAGGGAGGGCACCGCGATGGGGCGCGGGGGAGTCACGGGCTGCGGGGACAGCGGGGACAGCAGGGACAGCCCGCGCCCCTCCCAGCCGCAGAGCCAAGGGGACGATTGTCCCCGCGCCAGGCAGGACCCCAGGAGCGAGGGTTTCGCCCCGAATCTGGGCGGCTCGCGGGGAGGAGGAGAAGCCCATCCCGCACATCCCGGCTCTTCCAGTCCAGCCTGCAGGGCCACCCCAGCGCTGGGGACAGCGGGCGTGGAACCGGTCCCCAAATCCCTTCTCCCTGCACGAACCCAGCGGGATGGGGCAGCCAGAGCCAGGGGAAGCCTTGGGAAGTCTGGGCAGTAGGAGCCCAGGAGAACCCAGGGGAACAGGGACCCCGCTCAGATCCCTGCTCCGGCAGGATTTGGGGTCAGGAGCTCTGTGGGGATGGGGTGTCCCGAGAGCCCCGTCCCGAGCAGCCCGGCTCGCCCGGGACTCGGTGCCCCACATTCCTGGTCCCGGGTGTGCCGTGACCCGGGACAGCCCCAAACCCCGCGTCTCTGGGAGGTTTGGGATGGGGCTCCAGAGGGAGTGGGATGAACCCCGAAACTGCCGCGTGGGGCATGGCTGGGCTCCCCTCTCCCTGCTGCCTCCGTCCTCTCCACCTTTTCCTCGAATCTGCTCCATCGGGGAAATCTCACCGGGGACCCCACAACCCACAGCGAGTGGGGAACTCCGTCCCTGTGACCCCCAGACCACTTTTGGCTCCGCGGGAGCCGAGCCCTTCCCAAATCCAGGATTTCCGGGGGGGTGGCAGCTCCGGCTCCCCCTCTGCTTCCCGCGGGGGGATTTGGGGTGTCGGGGGACGGGGGCTCAGCCCTCACCTGGGTCTGGGTGAGCCCCAGCTGCGCGGCCAGCTCGGCGCGCTCGGGCAGCGCCAGGTACTGCGCCTTCTGGAAGCGGCGCTGCAGGGCGGCCAGCTGGTAGCTGGAGTAGATGGTGCGGGGCTTGCGGATCTTCTTGGGCTTCCCGTTGACCATCCGCACCTCGGGCTCCGGCTCCTCCTTCACGGACACTGCGAGAGGGCGCGGGGTGAGCGTGAAGGGCTCCAAGGGCAGCTACCCCTTCCCCAGCCCGGTGTCACCCCTTTCCCAGCTCGGTATCACCCTTCCCCAGCTCGGTGTCACCCGTCCCCAGCCCGGTGTCACCCATCCCTAGCTCGGTATCACCCATCCCCAGCTCGGTGTCACCCCGCTCGGGGTGCTGGCAGCGCCCCGTCCCCTGCGACAACCTCTGGGACCCCCCCGGGACACGTCCCGGACTCTGCATCCAGCACGGATCCGTCCCCACGGGAACGGCTGAGCCCCCACAGCCGCCAGCAGCCCCCTGCCCCCAGCCCGGAGGGGCACAATCCTACAAAGATCGGGGACATTCCCAGGGGTAAAACCCCACAGAAACCGGGGACACCCCGAGGGGTAAAACCCCACGAAGATCGTGGGGTTAAAACCCCACAAAGACCGGGGGCACCCCGAGGGGCACAACCCCACAAAGATCGGGGGTAAAACCTCACAAAGCCCAGGGGGTTAAAACCCCACAAAGATCGTGAGGTTAAAACCACACAAAGACCGGGGACACCCCGAGGGACACAACCCCACAAAGCCCCGGGGTTAAAACCCCACAAAGCCCGGGGGGTTTACCCCCACAAAGCCCGGGGGTTAAAGCCGCACCACTCCCCCCGGCACCCCGCGGGAGCGGCGGGGCGGGCACGCTCCCGGTGCCCCGCTCCATCCGTACCTGCCTCCTGCGGCGGGAGCTGCTGCTCCCTGAAGTGCCCGTACTGGCGGTACGAAGGGCTGTAGGAATACTCGGATTTGGGCGAGTAGGTGCCGGCGGCGCCGATGCCGTTCAGGTTGAACTGGGGGTAGGGGTAGTGGCCCACGGGCTGCCCGTACGACTGGCCCGGGTAGTAGTCGTGCTGGCCCGTGTAGTAGCCCAGGTCGGTGACCGAGGACTCCGGCAGGGTGGGAGAGTCCTTGGAGGCTGCGTGGCAGCTCAGCGAGCCCGAGAGGTCCGTCAGGATGCTGGAGAGCTTCTTATCGAAAGAGCCGCTCATGGCTGGCAGCGGGGAGGGGGCGGCTGCCTGCCCGCGCCGGGGACCCCCCAACCTGGCGGCGGCCGCGGCCTGGCGTGCCCCGAGCGGGATCCGGCGCTGCGGCTGCTTCGCGAGGAGCCACCGAGAGACTGTGCCCAAACCTCCGGCCCCGGCCGCCTGCTTAAAGCCTTTAATTAGGGAGCAGGGCAGGGTGGGTGCGCATTCCGATTGGCTCCAGAAATATTGCCTGGGAGGCAAAATAGGCTCCTGCCTCCTCCTGTGTGGGTTTTTTTTTTTCCTCTCTCCCTTCTTTTTTTTTTTTTTTTTTCTTTCTCTCTCTCAAGAAACAACAAAGAGTGGGTGAAGGAGGGTGAGGGAATAAATAAAGTGTGCAGGGTCCTGCCTGCAGGAGGGGGGTCCCGGGGACACAGGGGACACTGTGGGGGACAGGACAGGGCTGTTTACAAGGGGATTTTGGGGTTGTGGGGGAATTTTTTGGATGAGTGTTTGAGGTTGTTTGTTGTGGGGCAGGCAAGGGGCATTGGGGTTTGGGATTGGGATGGATCCGTGCTTGGGGCTGGGGGTTTTAGGGGTTTGTTTATGGCCCCCCGACTTCTCCCCTGCTCCCCCCTTCTCCCAGCAGCGTCCTCCAGTCCAACACCACCCCCAGGCAGAGCCCCCCCAGAGGATCCTCCCGTACCCCCAACCTCGGGCACCTCGGGGCAGCGACAAGCCCCGATTTTGGGGGACACCCCCCGGGGGTCTGTGCCCTTCTCTCACCCCCACTCAGAGCTGTGACCCCTGTGCTGCCCCAAGGACCCCCAGCAGCATGACCCAGCCGGGGGTCGCGGGCCAGCCCTGGTCCCCCCCCAGGCCACCCGCCGGGCTGTCCCCACCGCCCCAGCACCGGGGAGGAGGCTTTGAAAGGGGTGGGTTTATTTTTGGAGAGGGGTCTCTGCTTCTGCGGGCAGGAACTTCCCCTGACAAGAACCGGGGGCTGGGAGGGGTCTGGGTCCGTGGCCCGGGCGGGGCTGTCCCCTCCTGTCCCCTGTGTGTGGTGTCCCCCCTCCCCGCATTGTCCCCGCGGTGCCCCCCGGTCCCCCCCCCGGCCCGGCCCGCGCCGCGGGGCAACGGCTCCGCCTGGCGGCCACGGCGGGAACTGCGCCGAGCCCCGAATGCCGCAGGTTCGAGTCCCGGCACCGCCGGAACCGCCGGCACCGCCGGGACCGAGGGTTCGAGTCCCGGCACCGCCGGAACCGCTGGACTGCGGGGAAAGAGGGAGAAAAATGGGGAATGGGAAAGGAGCGGGAATGGGAATGAGAACGGGAACAGGAATGGGAACAGGAATGGGAACAGGAATGGATGTAGGAACAGGAATAAATCGCAATAGGAATAAGAATAGGAACCCGGATAAATAGGAATAGGAATGCATAGAAAGAGGAATAAGAACAGGAAAATTAGTAGGAATAGGATTAGAAGTAGGAATGGGATTAGAAGTAGGAATAGGAATAAATAGGAATAGCAATAACAGCAAGAACAGAAAAAAGACAAACAGAATTAGAAGTAATAGAAATAGAAACAGACATAAATGGAAATAATAGAAGCAGAAATAAAGAGAGCAGGGATGAATGCCCAAGGGAAGCAGGGGACTCTGCAGGAGGCCGAGTGTGACCCCAGAGCCGGGAGAACAGCACTGCCTCGCTTCCCACGTGGGAATTGTAGCTGGGGATTCCAGGAATTCATTCCGAGGGGACAGAAGTGTCTGGGAGCAGCCCAGCCCAGCCCTGGGAGCTGCGCCGGGGTTCCCGGGGAGGTTCCCAGGGTCCCCGGAGCCGCTGGGACATCCGCAGGTCCCCAGCCTGGCTGTCGCCCTCCCGCCGCGCTGTCGCCAGGGCCGGGCCCCGCCGGGAGCAGCGCTGCGGCAGGAAAAGCCGGTTGTGGGGCTGGAGGCCGGGGAGGGCAGCGCGGAGCGGGGCTGGAGGGGGAGCGGGTCCGGCCAGTCCCCGACCAGTCTGGGGCTGGGAGCTCTGGGGCTGCCGGGGGCTGCAGGGCTGTGGAACCCCAAATGCGGGAGCTCAGGGCTGGGGGGGCAGTTTGGGGGAGCTGGGGAGCTGGTGGGGGGGGGGCAGAAATCGCTGTTGGCACCCGGGGGTCTTTGGGGGGTCCCACGGACAGGGCTGAGCACAGGGTCCGGCCAGCCCCCCCCGAGTGTCCCCCACAGGGCTGGGGGTGCCCCCAAACCCCCCTACGCCCCCCTCGTGACCCCCCAAGGCTGAAGGGTTTCCTCCGCATGTCCCCCAAAAAGGCCGGGGGGGTCCCGGAGCCCGGCAGGGTCCCCGGGAGTCCCCGCGTGTCCCCCCGGCCTTGTCACAGTCGCGGGGGTTGGGCTTGGGGGGTCCCCGAGCGCCCCAACCCCCTCCCCACCCCCCCTCGAGCATCTTTGGGTCAATGGCGCCACCTCGTGGCCTTTGGGGGCAATGACACCGCGGGGTGACGTCATCGGTGTCACTGCGGGCGGGGCCGGGGACGGGGGATGGGGACAAGGGACAGGGGGACAGAGGATTGGGAACAGGGGATTTGGGGACAGGGGATTGGGGGGACACGGGATTTGGGACAGGGGATGGGGACAAGGGACAGGGAATGGGGACGGGATTTGGGGGACAGAGGATTGGGAACAAGGGACATGGGATAGGGACAGCGGGACAGGGGTTTGGGGATAGGGGACGGGGGATTTGGGACAGGGGACAGGGAATGGGGTCAGGAGATGGGGACAGGGGATGGGGATAAGGGGTAGAGACAAGGGACAGGGGATGGGGATAGGGGATTTGGGCAACACAGGACTGGGGACAAGGGACAGAGGATGGGGACACGAAGCAGGGTACAGGGGACAGAGGATGGGGACAAGGGTGGGGACAGGGAGGTCCCCGTGCCAGGGCCGGCTGCCGCTGCCGGCAGCGCTGCCCGCGATGTCGCCGTTGCCGTCACTCTTTCCAGTGCCGGTGACACGGCACAGGGGCACGGGGACATCGGGCGGGGGACACCGGACATCCTGCAGCTCCCCCAGGCCAGCCCGGCCCGGATTTCCCGGCCCGGTGGGAGCGGCGCGGCGGCTCCCGGTGACCTTTGCCGGGGTCGGGACGGTGACAGCCGCGGCCGCCGCCCCCGGCAGGGAAGCGGCGATGCTGCCATGTCCCCGCCGGGTCCCCTCCCTGTCCCCGCGGGAGCGGGGCTGTCCCACGGCCCGGCCCCGCCCCGGTGCCGCTCCCGGGGTCCCGGTGTGACCTCCTGACATGGGGGGGGTCTCGTCCCGGGGGTCCCCTCTCTCCTGGGGGTGTCCCATGCCGGGGGGTCCCATCCCAAAGAGGTGCCAGGTAGGGGGGTCCTACCCCGGGGGGATTAGGGCGGGAGGAATGGGGGGAATTGTCCCGCGGGGGCGTGGGGAGGGGGCAGTGGGGTGGGGGGCACTCGGGGGGTCTGGCAGGGGGCGGGGTCCGAGCCCCGCGACCCCCGGCGGGGGTGACGCAGCTGCGGCCGCCCAGGTGCGCCCGCCCCCCCCGCCCCGCGCACCTGAGCGCGCAGGTGCCCGCGGGGCGCGGCGGGGTGCGCGGCCCCTTTAAGGGGCGTGTCCGGAAGCGCCGCGGCCCCGCCCCGGCCCCGCCCGGCCCCGCCCCCCGCGCACCGGTCCCGGTGGGGCGGCAGGGCGGGTACGGCGGCCGGTGCGGGACATGGCGCGGCGCCGCCGGCTGCTGCCGCCGCCCCTGCCGGGGCTGCTGCTGGGGCTCGGCCCGGTGCTGCTCGGCGCCGCCGCCGCCTTCAACCTGGACCGCACCTTCCCCGTGCTCAAGGAGGGCCCCGCCGGAGCCTTGTTCGGCTTCTCGGTAGCGCTGCACCGGGAGACGGAGCGGCGGGAGCGGAGCCTGTGAGCGCGGCCGGGGGGCGGGGGGCGAGCCCCGTGCAGTGGGGGGGGGCCCGGCTGCGCTCCCCGTGCCGAGCGGGAGAGCGAGGCGACCTTCACCTGAGTGGGGGGGGGAGGTTTGGGACGGGGAAGAACCGGGAGGGGTCCCCCGTGGGGGTGCGGGGGGTCCCCGGGAGGATCCGGGGGGGTCTCCGGTGGTTGGGACCCCCGTGAGGCGGAGGAGAGTGAGGCAGCGCTTTACCTGTCAGCGGGGGCGTCCCCGTGAAATGCGGGGTTCCCCGTGCGGGGTGGAGGCGCTCAGAGTGGTCCCCGTTAGGGTTGGGGTCCCCGTGGGGTGCGGATCCCCCGTGGGGTGGGGCAGAGCGGGGAGGGTCCCCCCGTTGGGATGGGGGTCCCACGTGGGGCGGGGTCCCTGTGGCACGGAGGGTCCCCCGGGGGTGCTGGGGGTCCCACCCCGAGCCCCCTCCTCATCCCCCGCGTGCTGCGCGCCCACCGCGGGGTCCCGGTGACACGGGGGGGGGGTCTGGCAGCAGCGTGGGGTCACCCCGTGTCCCCCCAGGTGCGCTCGGAGCCCCTCGGGGTGGGGGATCCCTTCCCAGCCGAGCGGTCCCGGCCGGCGCCGACCCTCAGCGGGGCGGTGGCGGAGCCCCCCGAGCTCCCCCCGAGCTCCGCCGGTGCCGGCGGGGCCCCGTGCCCGGGAACCTGTTGGGCTGTGGTTCCTGCTGCCGGGCAAAGCCCCAACAAAAGCCCTTTTCAGCCGGAGCAGCCCCCGTGCCGTCGCACCGCTGTCACTCGCTGTGTCCCCCGCTGTCCCCCCGGGGTCCCCCCGCTGTCCCGGACCGCCCCGCTCCCCGGCCCCGGTCCCGCCTGGCCGGGAATTCCCGTCCGTGCCGGGAGAGAGCCCCGCCGCAGGGGCTGGGCTGGCTTTGTCCCCCTGAAGGGCACGGGATTTTGCTGGATCACCTTCCCGCGGCTCTCCCGGCTGCGGGGGGGTGGCTTTTGGAGACCCCCGGGACCCCCCGGGACCCCGTTTGTCCCGGGGGGCCGGCGGCAGCTGCCCGTGCAGGCATGTGCCGCTCCGCATTCCAGGGATGCATTTGGGGCCGTGGGATGAGGAGCTGTTGTTGCTCCCGTGCCGGAGGGAGCGGAGCCGTTCCCGCGGAGCCCCGGGAGGAGTGCGGAACCCCCCCCTGCCCCCGCGGCCCGGTCCTGCCCGCTCCGGTGGCCCCGCAGCAGCTGCCGGGGGGCTCCGGGCGGGGGTCGCGGCTGGCACCGGGACAGGTCGGGAACGGCCCCGGGGGAGGTTTTGGGGGGGCCGTGACAGGGACCCGCCACCCCCGCACCTGCGCCGCGTGTCCCAGCGTGTCCCAGCGCGATCCCGGCGGGGCGCGGAGGCTCCGCCGGCGGCGGGGAGCGGCTTCGGAGCCGGAACCCCCCCGGGCACCCACGGCCCGTCCCCGGGAGCCTCCGCGGGGAGCAGCGCGCCGTTCTCTCCCCGCTTCGGGGCGTCGGAGCCGCCCCGGGGTGCGGCCGGCGCTGGGGGACCCCCGGAGCCCCCCGGGGGTCGCACCCGCGGCCCGGTGCCGGGCGAAGGCGGCGGCGCCCTCCGCTCGCAGGTGCAGGGTGGGGACAGGAAAGCGACGCTTCCTGCCCCCGCCGTGCCCCGTGTGCCACGCGGGACGGGGGGTCCCGTGCTTTTTTGGGGGGCTGGCTGCTGCCCTGGCTGCTGGGATGCTCCGGGGCAGCGCCGGCATCCCCGAACTCCCGGGTGGGCGCGGCGGGGCCGGGGCGATGCCGGAGCCCCCCGGTTCTGCCCCCGCCGAGCCGTGCGCGCCCCGCGGAGCTGTGCCATGCAAAGGTTTGTTTGCTCGCTCCTCCCGGGCCAGGTGAGCGCGGCTGGGAGCGGGGCTCTTATCAGCCCTGCCGAGATTACGGAGCTCCTCGGGCCGTCCGCGTCCGGCCGCTCCCACCCGGAGCCGCTTTTGGCTGCCGGAGCCGCTCGGTCCGGCCCAGGTGGGTTTGGAGGTCCCCGGGTGACCTGGGGAAACTGAGGCACGGGAGATCCGTTCCAGGAAAGCTGAGGACCACCCCCACCCTCCCAAAATCTTCAGCCAGAGGGGAGGCAGCACCCACATCTGCAGCCCTCTGGGAACTGGGGCTCTGCCCGGGGCTCGGGGGTCTTCCTGATTCCAGCTGGCTGCTGAGGAGAGCGCTCTCCTGGCTGCGTTCCCGGTTTTCCCTCCCCCCGGCCGGGCTGTTGCGGATTGCTGGAGCTGGCTGAGCTCCCCCTGCCTTGGCCCGAATCCGCCGGGGTCCTGCGGGGCTGCGGCTGCTCGGCAGGAGGAGGGGGACGGATGTGGGGCCGTCTGTCCTTCCATCCACCCATCCCTCCGTCCGTCCATCCATCCATCCATCATCCATCCATCCATCCGCCCGTCCGTCCGTCCATTCCTCCCGGAGCCGTCCCCCCGCTCCCGGCTCCTTCCCAGAGGGGTCCCGGTGGATTTCCTGCCCAGGGGACCCCCATGACAAACACAGCGGCACTGGGGACAAGCTGGGGGCGGGCCGGGCTCCCCCCGCCTGCTCCTCCCCTCCCGGCTCCTGGCGAAGATGGATGAGGAGCTCCCCTCGCTGCCCAGCTGCTCCCTGGGGAGGGGGTTCTGGGGCTGGGGGCCTCGGGGGGTGCACGACCCCCCTGTTCCAGACCGTGCTGAGGTGTCCGGGTGGGATTCTCTGCCATCCTCGCCACTCCCACCGCAGGGGGGGCCGCAGTTTGGGGTCCTGGTGCCCGGAGCTTCCCACAGCCCCCGCTCCCAGCGGAGCCAGCGCTGGCAGGGAGCTGCCCCCGCTCCATCCAGCCCCCCCACGCTTGCCAAGGCGGATTAGGACGGAGCACGGCCTCACATTCCTGCTTCCCTCCCGTCCCGGCCTCCCCTTCGTGCCGCTCTCTGACCATGTCGAGCACAGCCCCAGCTCCCGTCCCCGCAGCCCGCTGGGACCAGTGCCACAAACTGGTCCCGGCCCCTCCAGAATCCCAGCTCGCTGCCCCGGGCAGCCGCGGGCCCGTGGCCCCCTGGCTCACAGCGGGGCGGGGGCCGCCCCTGGGTGCCCCCCCTGTTTTGGAAAGCCCCGCACCCCTCCTTTCCCAGGAGCGGAGCTGCGGGTGGGCTGCCGTGCCGGGAATCTTGGCTGGAGGCAGCGGCGTGCCGGAGCTGCTTGGCTTGGGTGGGCTCCCGCCCCCCGGGACCCGCGGGGACGGCGGGGTCCGGCCGGGCCGGGACCACCGGGGGAGCCTGGGGGCACCCCCGGGGCTGCGGGTCCCGGTGGGGTTCGGGGTGTGGGGGCAGCACCCCCCAGCTCTGAGTCACAGCAGCCGCCCTGAGTCACTTCCCCCCCAGGTAAGAGGCGACAATGGTGCCCCTGTGCCCCCCCTTGCAGCTGGGGTGGGGGGCAGATTCCTGCGTGCCGAGCTGGCATCACCGGGAGCCATCACCCCCCTGGCTCCCTTCCCTGCCCAGCGGCTTTGCGGCACCCCCATCCTGGCATTCCTGCGGGGAGCAGCCCCCCCGGACCCCCCTTTTGGGCTGAGCGGTGCCGACCCCCCCCACCTGCAGCCCCGGGCTGACTCAGCCGCCCCGGGGGGGTCCCGGCGTGCCGGGGCGGGGGCTGCCCGGGGCCCCGCATTCCTCCTGCGCCTGGGCTTTGAGTCAGCGCCCGGCCCGCCCGGACGTGCCCGCGCTGCCGGCCGCGCATTGCTCGGCTTCCCGGCACTCCCTGCCCGCCGGCGCTGCCGGGGGAACGGGCGAACGGGCGCGGCGGCGTTTGGCCCCGTCCGCCGGTGCTGTGATGGGGACAGCGGGGATGGGCACGGCGGCGTTTGGTCCTGTCCTCTCTGGTGGCCCTGCTGAGGACTGGCTCGTTACACCAGTGCCCCGGGAGCGGCTCAGGGTGTCCTGTCCCCTTCCATGTCCTTGGTGCCATGTCCTGGGTGCCATGTCCTGTGTGCTATGTCCCCTTCCATGTCCTGGGTGCCATGTCCCCCTCGTGCCCTAGTTGCTCTGTCCTGGGTGCCATGTCCTGTGTGCTGTGTGTCCCCTCCATGTCCTGTGTGCCATGTCCCCCCCTTGTCCTGGGTGCCATGTCCTCTGTGCCAAGTCCCACTCCAAGTCCTGGGTGCCATATTTCCCCCATGTCCTGGGTGCCGTGTCCCCCCGTGTCCTGGGTGCCAGGCCCCCCCGTGTCCCCCCGTGTCCTGGGTGCCGTGTCCCCCCGAGTGTCCCGCCTGCCAGAGGGAGTCACTTCCTCCCCAGCACGGCCACCTCCACGCCATTGTCCTGGCGCTCCCCAAGGACTTCCCGGCGGAAAGTCCGGCCCTTCCGGAGCCCTCCGGCCATGCCAGCTCCCCATGCCAGGGCCACGGGGCCTTGCCGGGCTCCCCAGCATCTTCCTTTGGGGTGGGGGGGTCCCTTTAGCATCAGCTGAAGGGGTTGGGGGGCACATCCAGCCTGGAATGCCGATGTCCCCCATGGCACTGCCCTTCCTGGGGGAGGTCACCCCTGGGAGGTGCTGCCTGTCCTGGGACAGCCGGGGTCAGGGGTGTCTGAGGGGTGAGGGGTGTTTGTCCTGGATTAAGGGTGTCCATCCCATATTAGAGGTGTCCATCCCAGATTCAGGGATCCATCCCAGATTCGGGGTGTCCATCCCAGATTCGGGGTGTCCATCCCAGATTTGGGGTGTCCATCCCAGATTCGGGGTGTCCATCCCAGATTCGGGGATCCATCCCAGGTTCGGGGTGTCTGTCCCAGATTCGGGGATCCATCCCAGATTCAGGGATCCATCCCAGATTCGGGGTGTCCATCCCAGATTCGGGGTGTCCATCCCAGATTCAGGGATCCATCCCAGATTCGGGGTGTCCATCCCAGATTCAGGGATCCATCCCAGATTCGGGGTGTCCATCCCAGATTCGGGGTGTCCATCCCAGATTCGGGGATCCATCCCAGATGAGGGGATCCATCCCAGATTCGGGGTGTCTGTCCCAGCTCCCCGCTCCCGGGGCTCTGTCCCCGCATTCCCTGGCACGGCACTCGGCGCTGTCGGCCGGACACGCCGCAGCTGTGCCGGGGCTGGGGATGGATCAGAGCCTGGCCGGGAAGGGCCGGGGCTGCCCTGGGGGTGCCGAGCCCCCCCTCCCTCTCCTTTTCCCCGCCAGCACAGCGAGGTTTGGGGGGGTCACTGTGACCCCTCTTCCCACCCCCCATGCACGGGGATGGGGCTCAGCCATGGGATGGAGTCCGGGAGGAGTGGGGTGACTCCATCCATCTGTCCCTGAGGCCGTTTGGGGTCCCTGTGTCCCCTTCCAGCTCTGGAGACAGGCCTGACCTCGTTATTTGGGGGTGTCAGGGTGCGACAAACTCTGGGCAAGCAGCTCCGGTGTCCCCCAAGTGTCGCCTCCCCAGACCACCCACCCTCTCTGCACCTCAAAATGAGTCGGAGGGGTCTGGGGGGTGGGACCTGCTCCCCCCATCACCCACCAGGTGCCCCCTTCGTGCCCCCCAGGCTGCTGGTGGGGGCCCCCCGGGACGCGGAGCCGGTGAACGGGACGCGCACGGGCGCCGTGTACGCCTGTCCCCTGAGCGCCGCCACCCGCGACTGCCAGCGCCTGCCCATCGAGCTCAAGGGTGGGTGACCCCCCCGGGGTGTGTGACCACCCCAAAACCCCCCCCGGGCGTGGGGACCCCCTCTCAGGCCGGCTCTTCCCCCGCAGATGAGCCCGACAAGGCCATCATCGAGGACATGTGGCTGGGGGTGACAGTGGCCAGCCAGCGGCAGCCACCGGGGAGGGTCCTGGTGAGTTGGGGGCTTTGCACGCCCAGATCCCCATTCCTTGCACACCCAGATCCCTGTTCCTTACACACCCAGATCCTTGCACACCCAGATCCTGGTTCCTTGCACACCCAGATCCTTGCACATCCAGATCTCCGTTCCTTGCACGCCCAGATCCTGGTTCCTTGCACGCCCAGATCCCTGTTCCTTACACACCCAGATCCTTGCACACCCAGATCCCTGTTCTTTACACACACACACACCCTTGGGGTGTCCCTCCACATTTGGGATGTCCCCTGAGCCTCAGTGTCCCCGCTGTCCCCAGGCCTGTGCCCACCGCTACACGCGGGTGCTGTGGTCAGTCCCTGATGTGTCCCTGAGCTGTCCCTGTCCCTCTCCCTGTCCCCATGCCAGGCCTGTGCCCACCGCTACACGCGGGTGCTGTGGTCAGTCCCTGATGTGTCCCTGAGCTGTCCCTGTCCCTGTCCTTGTCCCTGTCCCCGTGCCAGGCCTGTGCCCACCGCTACACGCGGGTGCTGTGGTCGGGCGCGGAGGCGCAGCGCCGCATGGTCGGCCGCTGCTATGTGCGGGGCAACGACCTGCGCCTGGACCTGGCCGACGAGTGGCAGACGTACCACAACGAGATGTGCAACGCCAACACCGACACCGACGAGACCGGCATGTGCCAGATGGGCACCAGCGCCGGCTTCGGCGCCAACATCATCTACTTCGGGGCGCCCGGCGCCTACAACTGGCAGGGTGAGGGTCCTGGGGGGCACGGGGGGCACCTGCCAGCCCTGGGGTCACCCCTCTGGGTACCCCTTTTTCCTGGGGGGCACCTGCCAGCCCTGGGGTCACCCCTCTGGCACCCCTTTTCCTGGGGGTTCCCCTCACCTCTGGGGACGCTTCCTTGCCCAGGGGGTCTGTGGCCCCATGGGACCCCCTTCCCGAGGTGCCCGTGCCCCCGTGGGACCCCCCAAGGCTGTGGGTGACCCCCCTCACCATTCCAGGCACGGATTACATGCTCCAGCGGGACTCGTGGGACCTGCACGACTTCTCCTACCCCAACAAGAGGAACGGCAACACCTACATAGGTGGGGGGGACCCCGGGAGGGGTTTGGGCGGGGGATTTAGGGGGGTTTGGGAGGGATTTAAGGGGAACTCTGAGGATGGGGGGACTCAGGGAGCCTTGAAGACCCCGCTGGGATGGGGGATGGTGAGACTGGGGGGCAGTGGTGGCATTGGGGTGACGTCAGGCACGGAGGGAGAAGATGGGGATGATGATTTGGGGTGAGGAGGAGCTTTGGGAGCTGGGAGTATCGGGTGTGGATGTCAAAGACGCTGGGGACACTTAGGGACAGTTAGTGACACTTAGGGACACTTGGGGACACTTGGGGACACTTGGGGACACTTAGTGACACTTAGTGACACTTAAGGACAGTCAGTGACACTTGGGGACACTTGGGGACAGTTAGTGACACTTGGGGACCCTTGGTGACACTTGGTGACACCTGGGGACACCTGGGGACACCTGGGGAGGGTGTGAGCCGTTCCCGGTGCTCGCCCGGGGCGCGGGGGGCTCGGGGAGGACGCGGGGGCACCCCGGGGTCCCTCCCTGACGCGGCGCCCACAGGGTACACGGCCGAGGCGGGCAGCGCGGTGCTGCAGCGGGACGCGGTGACGGTGGTGACGGGCGCACCCCGGTACCGGCACACGGGCGCCGTGCTGCTGCTGAGCCGCGGCGCCCGGCAGGCGCTGAACCGGAGCCTGCTGCTGCCCGGCCCGCAGGTCGGCTCCTACTTCGGCAGCGCCCTCGCCCTGGCCGACCTCAACAACGACGGGTGAGGGGCTGCGACCCTCCCCCGGCTGCGGGGCGGGGCTCAGCTGGGGAGGGGGCTCACCTGGGGCTCATCTGGGGCAGGAGGCTCACCTGGGGCAGGGGGCTCACCTGGGGCTCAGCTCAGGCTCACCTGGGGCAGGGGATTCACCTGGGGCAGGGGTCTCACCTGGGGCAGGAGGCTCACCTGGGGCAGGGGGCTCACCTGGGGCTCAGCTCAGGCTCACCTGGGGCAGGGGATTCACCTGGGGCAGGGGTCTCACCTGGGGCTCAGCTGGGGCTCAGCTCAGGCTCACCTGGGGCAGGGGTCTCACCTGGGGCTCAGCTGGGGCTCAGCTGGGGAGGGGGCTCAGCTGGGGCAGGGGTCTCACCTGGGGCTTCCTGAAGACCAGCTGGGCTGGGATCTGTTGTCAGCTCCTGGGGGTGGGTGGGTCTTACTTAGGATGCCCTGAAGCTCAGGTGGGCTTGGACCCCCAAATTCCCAGGGGTGGGGGTCTCACCTGGGACATCACACAGCTCCCAGGGGTGGGGGTCTCACACCCTGCAGCTCCCAGGGGTGGGGGTCTCACCTGGAGCACCTTGCAGCTCCCAGGGGTGGGGGTCTTACACCCTGCAGCTCCCAGGGGTGGGGGTCTCACCTGGAGCACCCCGCAGCTCCTGAGCGTGGGGGTCTCACCTGGAGCACCCCGCAGCTCCCCTAGGATCTCTGTGGGTCCCAGCTCTGCTCTGGGGAGGTTTTTTGGGGGCAATCCCATTTTCACAGCTCTGGGGGGGGTCTCCCCCCACTTCAGGCTGGGGGGCCGTGTCCCAGCCCCGGCCCCCAGCCCCCCGCTGTCCCCGCAGGTGGCAGGACCTGGTGGTGGGGGCCCCCTACTACTTCGAGCGGAAGCAGGAGGTGGGGGGCGCCGTGTTCGTGTTCATGAACGAGGCCGGGGGCTTCCAGCAGCTCCCCAGCCTGGTCCTCACCGGGCCCAGCTACTCCGGCTTCGGCTTCGCCCTGGCCAGCATCGGGGACATCAACCAGGACGGGTTCCAGGGTGAGCCGGGGACGCCTTCATGGTGGGGTCAGGAAAGGAGGGGGCCTGGGGGGTCTCTGGAGAGGTTTAAGGTGAAGAGGAGGAGATGGGAGAGGCTGGAGGTCCTGATTGTCCCCGTATTCCCCCTGCCCAACCCTCCCTCCCTCCTGTGCTGGGTTTGTGGGGTCTCACGGGGGGGGGACCCCGGACACGGCCAGGGCTGGAGTTTGGGGTCCCAGGGAGGGCCCTGAGGGGCTGACCCTGCTCTTGTCCCCCCAGATATTGCCGTGGGGGCTCCTTTCGAGGGGCCTGGCAAGGTTTACATCTACCACAGCAGCGCCGAGGGGCTGCAGGACCGACCCCGGCAGGTAACAGCCCCGGGGAGCCCTGACCGGGCCAGGGGCTTTGGACACCCCCCGAGACCCCCACTCCGGGGCACTGTCTGAGACCCCCCTGCCCCCCAAACCCAGGTGATCAGCGGGTCCGAGCTGGGCCCCACCCAGATAAAAACCTTCGGGTACTCGCTGAGCGGGGGGCTGGACATGGATGGGAATTCCTACCCCGACCTGCTGGTGGGCAGCCTGAGCGAGCGCATCGTCCTGCTCAGGTACAGCCCTGGGGACAGGGGACAGGGGTCCCGCCCTGCCCCCCTGGCTGGGCACGGGGCAGGGGGCTCAGCCAAGCCCGATCCCTGCCCAGAGCCCGTCCCGTCATCAACATCCTGGACAAGACCTTCACGGTGACCCCCAGCAAGGTGGACCCTGCCCAGTGCACACCCAAGTCCTGGTGAGTCCCCGGTGTCCCCGGTGTCCCCGTGGCTGCTGGTGGCAGCCCTGGCTCGGCTCACGGCCCCTTTGTCCCCCCAGCATGACGGTGACGCTGTGCTTCTCCTACAACCAGAGCGCAGGGGACCCTGGCTACAGCGAGAGGATCAGTGAGTGGGGGGCGCTGGGGGGACACGGGGACACCTTGTGGGGGGTGTTGGACAACTCGTGCTGTCCCCCAGCCCTGCAGTACACGCTGGAGGCCGACAAGGACCGGCACCCGCCCAGGGTCAGGTTCTCGGGGTCCCAATCTGCCACCTACACTGGGGACTTCTCCATGCCTGACACCCGCTGCCAGTCCCAGGAGCTGCTGCTGCTGGTGAGCGTCCTTCCCTCCATCCATCCTTCCTTCCCTCCATCCCTCCTTCTCTCCATCCATCCATCATCCATCCATCATCCATCATCCTTCTCTCCATCCATCCTTCCCTCCATCCTTCCATCCCTCCATCCATCCATCCATCCATCCATGGATTCCATCATCCCCCCATCCCTGTGCTCACTCTCTGGGGTCTCTCACTGGCCTGGCAGCAGCAGAGGGGCCCCCAGCCGTGGCTGGAGCTGGTTTTGGGGCCCGGCAGGGATCTGTGAGTGATTCCCACCCCCGCAGGACAACGTCCGGGACAAGCTGCACCCCATCGTGCTCTCCATGAACTACTCCCTGCTGGAGAGGCCCAGAACCTTCCAGCTGGGCCCCCACTCCCTGGCCGCCTTCCCCGTGCTCAACCAGGACCAGTCCCACGAGAACGAGACCAAGGTGAGGCAGGCAGGGGGGACACGCCGGGGGTCCCGGGGGGTGGCGGAGGCTCAGGGCGTGTCCCTGTCCCTGCAGATCGAGTTCCAGAAGGAGTGTGGCTCCGACAACCAGTGCTACAGCAACCTCCAGCTGCAGAGCAGCTTCGTCACCGAGCAGAACCAGCCGCTGCCCAGGTGATGCGGGGCCCTGGTGTCCCCTGGGGGTGTCCCTGGTGTCCCCCGGGCTGTCCCTGTGTCCCCCAGGGTGTCCCTGTGTCCCCTGGGGGTGTCCCTGCGCTGACCCCACTGTCCCCACGCAGGGTGAACGGCACCCAGGTGCTGCAGTACAGCCGGGACGTGCGCAAGCTGCACCTGAGCATCAACATCACCAACGTCCCCACGGCGCCCTGGAACGGCGAGGACGCCCACGAGGCCCTGCTCAACATCACCGTGCCCCCCAGCCTGCTGCCCTCCTCCGTGCGCCCGGTATGGGGGGACACCCCGGGGCCCCGAGCCCCACCGGGACCGGCTGGGCTCGGCCGGAGCTTCCTGACCCCCTCTGCCCTCCCCAGAGCGGAGCCTGCACCTTTGGGGACACGGTGCTGTGCGAGCTGGGAAACCCCTTCAAGAGGAACCAACGGGTGAGAGCTGCCCCCGCTGCCCCCCAGCCCGTCCCGGGGGGCTCGGCAGCGGGGCCCGGCTGAGCTGCTCCTGTGTGCGCAGGCAGAGCTGACCATCACCTTCGAGGCCATCGGGATCATGCTGGACACGCGGGAGGTGGCCGTGTGGCTGGACCTGTCCACGTGAGTGGGAGGGCGGCGGGACGGGGCCGGGGATGGTCCCGGTGGGACCGGGGAGATGCTGATCCTGGTGCCCCATCGTGGTGCCCCGGCAGGCAGAGCACCCAGGAGGATCTGCAGCCCGTGCTGGCCAAGCTGCTGGTGGATTACAGCATCCAGTCCTCGCTGAGCATGTGAGTGTCCCCTGCACCCGAGTGTCCCCTGAACCCCTGAGTGTCCCCTGAACCCTCTCAGTGTCCCCTGTCCCCCTCCGTGTCCCCTGCCCCCCTCAGTGTCCCCTCCATTCCCCCCACCCGTGTCTGGCTGTGCCTCAGTGTCCCAGGCATGGGGACACCGTGGGGTCGCAGTGGGATGTCCCCCATGCCCCTGACGCCGTTCCCGTCCCCCATCCCGTTCCCAGAGCCTCCTCGCACATCCAGTCCTACTTCAGCGGGGCCGTGGTGGGCGAGTCGGCCATGGAGCAGGAGCAGGACGTGGGCAGCCCCCTCACCTTCGACTTCCAGGTGAGCTGGGCACGGCGCCGGAGGGAGGCGGATTTGGGATCGCGGGAGAGAAGCGGATTTGGGATCACAGGAGAGAAGCAGATTTGGGATCGTGGGAGGGAGGCGGATTTGGGATCACGGGAGGCAGGCAGATTTGGGAACGCGGGACGCAGGCGGATTTGGGAATGCCTGACTCCACCTCCCGCCCTGCCCGCAGGTGACCACCAAAGGCGAGTCCCTGGGCACGCTGGGCACCATCCTGCTGGGGTTTGAGTGGCCCTACGAGATCCCCAATGGCAAATGGCTCCTGTACCCCACCGAGATCCTGGTGAACGGCAACGACACATGTCACCCGCCCGGCGGGGTCATCAACCCCCTCAACCTCACCGTGAGTCGCCCGGTGCCCCCAGGGCCGTGCCCCTGCCCCACCGCGGGGGTGCTTCAGCCCCCGGCACAGCCCAGGCTCTGATGGGGCTCGTGTCCCCCCTCAGCTCCTGCAGGACCGGGCTCCATCCCGGCGGAGACGGGAGCTGGAGCCCCCCGAGCCGGGGGAGGCCCCAGTCACCTTGGCCACCGGCCGGCGCCCGAGGTCCGAGGCGGCGCTGGTGAGTGGGGTGAGGGGGTCACTGTTCCTGCTGCTTCCCGGCACCGGGGAGGCGCTTTGGGCCCCCCTGACCCCCGTGTCGCCCAGAGCTGCTCGGCGGGCACGGCGCACTGCGTGTGGTTCGAGTGTCCCCTGCTGCACACGCAGCTCCCCTCCAGCTTCAGCCTCCGCGCCCGCGTCTGGAACAGCACCTTCATCGAGGTCAGTGCTGCCTGAGCCGTGGGGCAGCGTTAAACAGGGCCCCGAGCCTGCCAGGGCGCAGCTCAGGAGCTGGCACCCACCCCTGGGTGTCCCTACCCTCACCTGTGTCCCCCCTCCGTCCGTGTCACCATCCTCCATGTCCCCATCATCTTCCTCCACATCCCCATCACCATCCTCCACCTGCTGCCATCTGTGTCCCACCATCTCCGTGTCCCTCCCCACCATCCCCGTGTCCCTGCCTGTCCCTCAGCCGTGTCCCCCTGTCCCCAGGAGTTCCGGGACTTTGACCGAGTGAAGGTGACGGGCACGGCCACGCTGTTCCTGCGCTCGCAGGTGCCCACCATCACCATGAGGAACCACACGGTGCGGGTGAGCTGCAGCACAGCCCTGCTGGGGCAAACTGGGCGGGACTGGGGCTGCTGCAGCTCCGTGCCCCAACCCTCCGTGGCCCTTCCCACCCCTCCAGTTCTCCGTGGACGTGGACTCAGAGCTGCAGGAGGAGCAGCCGGCCGAGATCGCGCTCTGGCTGGTGCTGGTGTCGGTGGCAGCCGGGCTGCTGCTGCTGGGGCTCATCATCCTCCTCCTCTGGAAGGTGAGGGGGGTCCCAAATCCCCTTCCCGGGGACAGGGGGTGCAGGAGCCGTGCTGAGACCCGACGAGCTCGTGTCACCCGTGACCGCCTCCTCCCTGCCCGGCGAGGGGTGCGAAGGACTCGCTGCTGGAAGATTGTCCCCTCGGCTGGAAGTGCCCCACGTGTGGCAGGTGTCCCCCAGGTGGGAGGTGCCCTCCCGGGAGGAAGATTCCCGGCTGGAGTGGGATGAGGAAGAGGAGTAGAGACGTTCCCAGCGTGTCTTGGGGTGCAAAACATTTTGGGATGTGTGCCCAAAGCGGGGCTGGACCTGCTCCCTGTGGCTGCGCTGCAGGAACTGGGGGACCCCCACAGCCCCCTGGGGACACCCCCAGCTTCTTGAAGCCCCCTCTTCTACCCAGGAGGGGCTCGCTGGTTCTGCAGGACCCCCCACCCTGCAGCATCCCTGTGGGGCATCTCCCTGCCCCTCTTCCCCCACCTGGGGGGGTGCCCAGGACCCCCCCAGCCCCTGTCCCGGCCCCCCTGACCCTGTCCCCTTCCCTGCAGTGCGGGTTCTTCCGGCGGGCCAACACCCGGGCCATGTACGAGGCCAAGGGGCAGAAGGCGGAGATGAGGATCCAGCCGTCGGAAACCGAGCGGCTCACGGACGACTACTAACGGGGGGCACCCCCCGTGCCCCCCCGGGCCCCGCCTGGTAATGCCCCGTGGGGCCGGGCTGCAGCGGCATCTTCCTCCTCTTCAGCCTCCTCTCCTCTTCCTCTGTCCCGCAGGGTCCCTCAGGGCTCCGCGGGGTCTCCGGGCGGCTCCAGGATCGCTGCTCCCTTTGCTCTGCTCTTCGCCGCCTCGGGGGTCTCTGTCCCTCTCCCCGACCCTCCCCGGCCCGTCGCTGACCCCCTGTCCTCTCTCTCTGCCCCTCGCAGTGTGACTTTTTCCAGCGGACCCGCTACTACCGGATCATGCCCAAGTACCACGCGGTGCGGATCCGGCAGGAGCAGCGCTACCAGCCCGGGGGGCTCCTGCCCCGCCGCCGCAAGAAGCTCTGGGTGACCAAGTGGCAGGAGCCGGACAAGTACTACTGACCCCCTGCCCCGGCCCGGGCCCCTGCCGGGGGGCTCTGACTTTGCACAAGCGCAACTCCCCCTGCCCCATCCCCTCCGACACGGCTGCCCCCGGCGCTGGCTCCCACAGCCCCTCCCGGTTCTCCCGGAGAGCTCCCGGAGCCCCTCCCGGTTCTCCCGGGGGTCTCTCGCCCGCTCGTGCCTTGAATGCTTGTGGGGGCGACCCCCCAAATTTCCCCCCCCCGCTCGCCGAAGTGCTGCTGGCCTCACCGAGTGCCTTCCCCCCACCCCAGCGCTGACACTCCGCTCGCCACCTCCCTGTCCCTTGTCCCCAACCTCCCCGGGACACGTCTCGGCCCCTGGGGAACGTCCCCGCCGGCCGCGACACGCTCGACCCCCTCCCCTCGGCGATGGGTGCGGGACCCCTCTGCTTTCCCCGGGGGGGCTGGGGGAGCTCATTCATCCCCTCCTCACCCCAAACCCCTCGGGGGTCTCACCCCGGACCCCTCGGGGATCTCCCCCTCCCCACCCCAGACTCCTCAGGGGTCTCACCCCGGACCCCTCGGGGGTCTCACCCCGGACCCCTCGGGGGTCTCCCCCTCCCCGCCCCAGACCCCTCCCGCTGTTCTCGGCCGCAGCTTCGCTTTGGGGGGGTGCAGCACTTCAGGCCGTGTCCCCCCCAATCCCCGCCCCTCGCCCCCTGCCCCGGGGGTCCCTGGCCCGCCCCGGGGGTCCCAGGCCGGCCCCGCGGGGTTAAGTTATTCCGTGTCTCTCCGTGTCCGTGTTTCGGTGTCCGGTAGGTACCGGGGGGGCCGGGGAGGGGGTCCCACGCCCCCAGCCCCCAGCCCGCCCTCAAAGCCCCCTCCCCTTCCTCGCCGGGGTCCAATAAAGGCTCGCTCTGGGATTTGTACCCGCGTGTCCCCTCCGTGTCCTGGCTGCCGGGCTGGTGGGGGTGGGCTGCGGGTTTGGGGGATTTTGGGGGGCTAAAAGAGGAGGGGAGGGATGATGGACCCGGGGCGCAGCCGGTGATGGGGTGTTAATGCGGGAGTTGGGGTGGGCTCAGATCCCCCTAAAACCTTCGGGAAAGGCTCAAATCCCCCCAAAACGCCCCGGGAAAGGGTCTGGGACGCCAGAGGGGCTGATGGGAGCCCGGTTATGCAAATCAGCACCTATGCGTCATGAGGGGCGGGGTTAGCCGGGAGGGGCGTGGCCTCGAGCAGCGCGGGCTCCGATTGGCCGCGAGGCGCGCGGCGGTGGCCGACGAGGCCGGGCGGCGCGAGCTCCGCGGAGGGGGCGTGGCTCGCGCTGATTGACAGCGGGGCGTGCCCGGACGGCACGGGCTGGGGGCGGGGTTTGCCGCAGAGCGAGCCGCCGATTGGCTGGGCCCCGTTGATTGACAGCGGGGTGTGTTGTTTGCGCGCGGCGCGGAGGGGGCGGGGCCGCGGCCGGGCCCGGGGGGCGCTGAGGGGACCCTGAGGGGACCCTGAGGGGACAGCGGGGGGACACCAAAGGGACACCAAAGGGACACAAAGGGACACCGGGGGGACCCCGAGGGGACAGCGGGGCCATGCGGCTGCTGCGGTGCCTCGGCAAGCGCGCGGCGCTGGCCGGCGTCCCCACCTACATCGAGCACTTCAGCAAGTTCTCGCCGTCGCCGCTCTCCATGAAGCAGTTCCTGGACTTCGGTAAATAAAGGGAATTCCCTGGCCCCCGCCTGTCCCGGGAATTCCCAGCCCCCCGTCCCGGGAATTCCTGCCCCCCCTTCCTGGGAATTCCTGACCCCCCCTTCATGGGAATTACTGACCCCCCCTTCATGGGAATTACTGACCCCCATCCCAAGAATTCCTGCCCCCCGTCCTGGGAATTCCTGCCCCCCCTTCCTGGGAATTCCTGCCCCCCCCTTCATGGGAATTCCTGCCCCCCCTTCATGGGAATTACTGACCCCCCCTTCATGGGAATTCCTGCCCCCCCTTCATGGGAATTACTGACCCCCCCTTCATGGGAATTCCTGCCCCCCCTTCATGGGAATTCCTGCCCCCCCCTTCATGGGAATTCCTGCCCCCCCTTCATGGGAATTCCTGCCCCCCCCTTCATGGGAATTCCTGCTCCCCCGTCCCAGGAATTCCTGCCCCCCTTCATGGGAATTACTGACCCCCCTTCCCGGGAATTCCTGCCCCCCTTCATGGGAATTACTGACCCCCCTTCCTGGGAATTTCTGCCCCCCTTCCCAGGAATTCCTGCCCCCCCCTTCATGGGAATTCCTGAACCCCTTCATGGGAATTCCCAGCCCCCCATCCCAGGAATTCCTTCACACACCCTCCCCCAAGGCGTTGACCCCTCTCTGTGTCCCTGGGGACCCCTCCCCTTGTCCCTGGGACCCCTCCCCGTGTCCCTGGGACCCTCCCCGTGTCCCTGGCCCAGCTCCTTCTCTCCCAGCTGCACTCGGGGGTCTCCCAGCCCCAGTTTGGGCAGTTCTGGGTGGCACTGGGCACTGTCCTCCCCAGTGGTTGAGCGCTGTCCCCCTCCTGTCCCCCGATGCCCCCAACACCTCCCCAGCCACACACCAGGACCTGCTCCTGTCCCCTCTCCCTGCTGCCAGAGGGGTGGCAGTGCTGGCAGCGCCGGCTCTGGGGGGCTCACCCGTGTCCCCCCCGTGTCCCCCGGTGTCCCCCGGTGTCCCCAGGCTCCAGCAATGCCTGTGAGAAGACGTCCTTCGCCTTCCTGCGCCAGGAGCTGCCCGTGCGCCTCTCCAACATCATGAAGGAGATCAACCTGCTCCCGGACCGGGTGCTGCGCACGCCCTCGGTGCAGCTGGTGCAGAGCTGGTCAGTCGGGGCCCTTGGGGACACGGGGACAGTGCCACGGGGCTGCTGGCACTGCTGGCACCGCCACCGCCCGCTCCTGGGGCCTGTGGGTCCCGCCGCTGCCACTCGCCTGGGGTCCCACCGGTGTCACCCTCCTGCGTCCCCTGCGCGGCCACCACCGTGTGTCCCACGGCTGTCACCTGCTGTCCTCCCCTATGGGGAGGGGGACACAGGGAGGGGTGCCAGGCAGGCCACTTGGCAGTGGTGGCACGGGCTGCAGGTCCTCTGTCAGCAGGGGAGCCACCTGCTCCCTGAAAGCCACAGGATGTCCCTGTCCCGTGTGGGTCAGAGTGTCCCTTTAAGTGCCATGTCCCCGTGCCAGTGCCAGCAGCGTGACCCTTCTCCCGGGCCACCACGTGACACGTTGTTTGTCCACTGTCCTGGGCCACTGCCAGCGGGGTCCGGCCGTGCCAGGGGGTCCGGCCGTGCCACCCCCCATCACAGCCCCAACCCCATCAGAAGCACCCTGTCTCCAGGTGTCCCCAGGTGTCCCCAGGTTTTCCCAGGTGCCAGGATCTGGGTGGGACAGTGACCCCCGGTGCAGCAGTTTTTGGGGTGGGAGCGTGTGTTGAGGGGTGCTGGCCCTTGAGTGGTGTCACCTGGGGTGTCCCCTCTGTTTGGGGGTGCCAGCTGTGGGATGACCGACCGTGTCCCCCCCCTCCAGGTACGTCCAGAGCCTGCTGGACATCATGGAATTCCACGACAGGGACCCTGAGGACCAAGCCACGCTGGGACAGTGAGTCAGGAGGTGACGGCGTGTCCCTGTCCCCAGTTCCGGGGTGTCACCTCCTCCCAGAGCCACGCTGGTGTCACCCAGGGCCACCCCGAGGTGCCCCCACCCCCAGTGCGGCTAGATCCAGCTCCGGGTTTTGCCAGCGCCCCCAGCTCGTGGGGAATCCCGGCCTGGATCGGGCCATGCCCGGAGCGGGCGTCCCCAGCGCTGGCCCTGTCCCCCGGGCAGGTTCACCAACGCGCTGGTGACAATCCGGAACCGGCACAACGACGTCGTTCCCACCATGGCGCAGGGCGTGATCGAGTACAAGGAGACCTACGGGGACGACCCCGTGTCCAACCAGAACATCCAGTACTTCCTGGACCGCTTCTACCTGAGCCGCATCTCCATCCGCATGCTCATCAACCAGCACAGTGAGGGCAGGGGGCTGCCCGGCCGGGGGGTCCTGGCTGCCCCCCAGAGCGGGGGTGTCCCCAGAGCCCCCAGTGTCCCCAGGGCTCTGTCCTGAGGATCCTCCCACCCCCAGGGGTCTGTCCTGAGGATCCCCCCATCCCCAGGGGTCTGTCCTGAGGGTCCCCCCATCCCCAGGGGTCTGTCCTGAGGGTCCTCCCACCCCCAGGGGTCTGTCCTGAGGGTCTCTGTCATCACTAGATGTCCCCAGAATGTCCCCCCATCCCCAGGGGTCTGTCCTGAGGGTCCTCCCACCCCCAGGGGTCTGTCCTGAGGGTCCCTGTCATCACTAGATGTCCCCAGAATGTCCCCCCAGCCACAAGGGTCTATCCTGAGGGTCCCCACCAATCCCAGGGCTGTGTCCCGAGGGTCCTCACCGACCCCAGGGATCCTGTCTTGGGCATCTCCCCTGTTGTCAAATGTTCCCCCCAGGTGCAGCCCCAGGGTGCCCCGGGGGTGTCCCTGGGGTGCCCCCAGCTCGTTGTCCCCTCCCCAGCCCTGCTCTTCGATGGCAGCACCAACCCCGCGCACCCCAAACACATCGGGAGCATCGACCCCCACTGCAACGTGGCCAACGTGGTGAGAGGTTGGTGGGCTCTGGGGTGCCCCCCACGGCAGGGGCAGTTTGGGGGGCAGGAGTTGCTTTGAAAATCCCCCTGGCACCACTCGTGTCACAAGCTTGGGGTGGCCTCGGCCAAAGTGTCCCCTGAGCTGCGCAGGAGACCCCAGGAACATCCTGGGTGGGGAGGAATGGGGGGTGTTCGGGGTGGGGGGGACCCCAAAGGCTGTCCCTGCTGGTCCTGGGGGTGCTGAGCCCTCTGTCCCCCCCCTTTGGCAGACGCCTACAACATGGCCAAGCTGCTGTGTGACAAATACTACATGGCCTCGCCCGACCTGGAGATCGAGGAGGTCAACGGTGAGGGGACAGCGGGGTGAGGGGACAGGAGGGGCTCAGGCAGGGGGATCATGGGTGGTTCCTCTGGGTTTGGGGACTCTCAAGTGGCTCCTTTGGGGACTCTCAGGTGGCTCCTTTGGGTTTCGGGACTCAGATTTTGGGTTTGGGGCCTCTCAGGTGGCTCCTTTGGGGACTCTCAGGTGGCTCCTTTGGGTTTGGGGCCTCTCAGGTGGCTCCTTTGGGGACGCTCAGGTGGCTCCTTTGGGTTTGGGGATCTCAGGTTTTGGGTTTGGGGACTCTCAGGTGGCTCCTTTGGGTCTGGGCACTCTCAGGTTTTGGGTTTGGGGACCCTGGGGCAGGTGGATTTCTGTGTGGCTCATTTTGGGTTGGGGTCCTCGCCTCCTTTAGGATTGGGGTCCCTGTGACAGGGGATGCTTGGCTTCTTTAGTCTGGGGGTCCCTGCCATGGGGGGATTCTCAGGTGACCCCTTTAGGGCCGGGGGATGTTTGGGGTCAGCACTGTCCCCACCAATCCCCGCGTCCCCCCCTCCCCAGCCTGCAACTCGGAGCAGCCCGTGAGCATCGTCTACGTCCCGTCCCACCTGTACCACATGCTCTTCGAGCTCTTCAAGGTAGCCCAGCCCTTTGGGGGGGTCCCGGGGGGCTGCTGGGGACCCCCTGACACCCCCGGGCGGGGGCTGTGTGTCCCCAGAACGCCATGAGAGCCACGGTGGAGAGCCACGAGAGCAGCCCCCGGCTGCCGGCCATCAGGGTGCTGGTGGCCCTGGGCCAGGAGGACCTGTCCATCCGGGTGAGGGACCCCAGCCCCGCTGTGGGCGGGGGGCTTGGGGAGGGGGGACAGGAGCGGGGGCCTCACCTGCTCTGCTGTCCCCAGATGAGCGACAGGGGCATGGGGGTGCCCCTGAGGAAGATCGAGCGGCTCTTCAGCTACATGTACTCCACTGCCCCCACCCCCCAGCTGGGCTCCGGGGGCGCCCCCCTGGTACGAGACCCCCCCCGGGCAGGGGAGAGGGGTTGGGGGGCGTTTGAGGGGGCTGGAGTGGCCTGGGAGTGTTTTGGGGGTGATTGGCGTGGGCTGGAGTGGCATGGGGAGCTTTGGGGGTGGCATGGGGAGATTGGGGGTGGCATGGGGAGGTCTGGGGGTGGCTGGAGTGTCCTGGGAGTGTTTTGGGGGTGATTGGGGTGGGCTGGAGTGGCACGGGGAGGTTTGGCCTTGGCCTGGCACCTTTTGGGGACATTTAGGTTGGCATGGGGACATTTGGTGGCATGCAGGTGCTTGGAAGTGGCATGGGGACCCTTTGGGGTGGCAGTGGGGCCATTTCGGCTGGCATGGGGACACTGGGGTGGCTTGGGGCCCATTTGGGGTGGCAGTGGGACCCTTTAGGGTGGCAGTGGGATCCTTTAGGGTGGCATGGGGACCCTTAGGGGTGACATAGAGACCCTTAGGGGTGGCAGGGGGCCCCTGTGTCCATTCTGGGGCCCTTTGGCGGTGCCACCACGACCGCCGGCAGTGCCAAGGGACGCTCCTGGTGCTTCTTGGGGTGCTGTGGGGAGGCCGGGGGTGCCCTGGGGGTGCCCCCCCCAGCCCCGGGGACCCCCCCAGCCCCATTTCCTCGCCCCCCAGGCCGGCTTTGGCTACGGGCTGCCCATCTCCCGCCTCTACGCCAAGTACTTCCAGGGCGACCTGCAGCTCTTCTCCATGGAGGGCTTCGGCACCGACGCCGTCATCTACCTGAAGGTGGGTGCCCGTGCCCGGCCCCGGCCCGGGGGGGGGTCGGGACCCCCGCTGAGCCCCGTGCCCACCCCCAGGCGCTGTGCACGGAGTCGGTGGAGCGGCTGCCCGTGTACAACAAGTCGGCGTGGCGGCACTACCAGGCCAGCCAGGAGGCGGGGGACTGGTGCGTGCCCAGCACCGAGCCCAAGAACACCTCCACCTACCGTGTGCCCTGAGCCCCCCCGGGACCCCCCAGCCCACCCGCGAGGGGTCTCCGGGGGGGTTTGGCGTTTCGAGGGCACTGGGGGGGTGTCCTGGTGTCCCCGCCTTGGTGGCGCTTGGGGACAGGGCTGGGGGGGGTTGGAGCAGTGCCTGTTGTTCCCTCACTGCCCCCCAAAGTCGCCACCCGCCCCGGGGGTGTCCCCCATCCCAGCAAGGGACTGCTCCTGTCCCAGTAGGACCAGTAGCACTTCCCTGCACCCTGGTGGGGTGGGGGCACCAGGCCTGACCCTCCCTGCCATGTCCCTGTCCCCGTGTCCTCCCTTTTGTTGCACTACTGAGCTGTCCCCAGCCCCCCCACTTGCTGTGACCTGCTCAACCCCCAAATTCCCCCCTGAACCCCCCAGACCCCTCCCCACTGTCAATAAATCGGATGTTGACTGAACCCCTGTGGTGGTTTGGGGTCCTGGTGCCTCAGTTTACCTGCTCCAGCCTCGGGAGGGGGCTGAGGCTTCAGTCCCGGGCTGGCACCGGGGGACACAAGTCCTGGGGGGCTGCTCTGTGCCCCCCAAGTGAGGCGGCACCGCTCACCCCGATTTGCACTGGCCCTTGACACCTTTTTATTTCCCGGGGTGGGGTCGAGGTTCTCTCCCCGCCCCCGTGGGGGGCTCGGGTGGGGCAGGGGGTGTGAAGACCCCTCCCCACCCCGTCCAGCTCCGCCGCTGCTCCCGCTCCTCCTCCTTCGGCTTCTCCCGCTGCTCCTCCGCCTTCCGCCGCTGCAGCGCCGCCCGCTCCCGGGCGCTGCCCACGCCCGGCGCCGGCGGCAGCGCGGGCTGGCCACGGGCACCCGGTACCGGGACCCCCCCATCCCGCACCGGGACTCCTCCTCCGCCCCGGGACAGCCCCGGTACCGGGACCCCCGCCCCGGTACCGGGACCCCCGCCCCGGCACCGGGACCCCCCCGCCCCGCACCGGGACTCCTCCTCCGCCCCGGGACAGCCCCACCGGGACCCCCGCCCCGGTACCGGGACCCCCGCCCCGGCACCGGGACCCCCCCGCCCCGCACCGGGACCCCCGCCCCGCCCCGGGACAGCCCCACCGGGACCCCCGCCCCGCCCCGGTGCTCGGGGGGTCTCGGAGGAGGGAACAGCCCCGGGAGGGGCCGGTACCGGCGTGGGGTGGGGGGGGCTGCACCGGGAATGGCGATCGGGGACGGGGCTGGACCGGGAATATCGAACCGAGGGGATGGGGCAGTCCCGGGGGAGGGGCTGTACCGGGGTCTGCCCCGCCCGGAGCGAGCCCGGTGCGAACGGACACCGGGGATGGGCGGGGGGCTCACACCGGGACCCGGGGGACAGCGAACACCCGGGGGTGCTGAAGGGACAGCGACCGGCGCGACGCGGGCACCGGGGGCACGGCACGCCGGGACCCCCGCCCGCCACGGTGCCCACCCTCCCCGGTACCCCCGGAGCCCCCCAGTCCTTCCCGACCCTCCCAGTGCCCCCAGTGCCGCGGTTTTGGGTCGGGGGTCGCGGTTTTGGGGCGGGGGGAAGGAGCCAGGCCGCGGTTTTGGGTCGGGGGTCGCGGTTTTGGGGCAGTGGGGCGGGGGTCGCGGTTTTGGGGCGGGGGGCGCTGAGAGCGGGCGCGGTGCATACATAGGTACATTATATATAGTATATACACCCACAGGTACACGTGTGAGATTAAATAACCCCGGCCCCCCCCGGGGCTCGCGCTCCCCGGACCCCCCCTCTTAAATAGCCCCCTCCCCCCTCCCCAAGTGGCTCCAATCCAGTCGGACCCCCCGGCCCCTCCCCCCCCCCCGCCCCGCCCCCCCCCGCCTCCCCTTCCCAGTATAACCAGTCCGGCTCCCAGTTGCCCCCACATCCAGTTACTGTCGGAGACTCGGGGGCAGGGGGGCAGAATAGAAATGAGAATTAAAGGGGTCCCCCCCGGGCCGACAGGGGGGTCCCCCCGGGCCGACAGGGGGGCGTCCCAGCCCCACAGAAATGCTGTGATTTTTTTTTGGGGGGGGGGGGTATTTACAGGTGAGGGGGTGGGAGCATCGCCCCCACCCCAGAGGGGACCCCCGTGTGCCCCCCCTGGTACCCCCCTTGCCGGGGGGGGCAGTGGGGCTGGTGCCCCCCACCCCCCGTGGGTTGGTGAAGGCTCGGGGGTCCCCCCCCGGCTCGGGGGTCCCCCCAGCCCGGCGATGGTGGCACTGAGGGGGGGGGGATACGCTGCTCCGGGGGTCGCCTCCATTTGGGGCTGGGGGCGAGTCCGTGGGGCCCCCCCGGCCGCGCCCCGAGGGTTGGGGGGCTCCCCGTGTCCCCCCCGGCATCGCTCGCAATTTGGGTGGGTGGGTGGGGGGGACATCGTCCCGTGCCCCCTCCCCACAGCGCCGTGTCCGGGGGTGGGGAGGGGTCGCGTCGAGGGGAGGGGTCGGCCTGGGGGGGGCCGCGCCCCCCCCCGCGGGTCCAGCACGTCACCACGAGACTCACACGGGACACGGACACGAGTGGGGGCGTCCCCACGACCCCCCCCCCCCGTCTGCGCCCCCGCGGGGGTGGGGGGCACCAGGAGGCCTTGGCGGGGTCTCCCCTCCCTCCCCCACCCCCCGGGGAAGGGCTGGGAGGGGAGGGGCCGGGGAGGGGGGGAGGACCCCCAGGGTCGCTGCGGGTTTTGAGGGTGGCTTAGGCCGGGTTGGAATTTTTCAGTGTCTGCAGCCTGGCCTCCAGTTCGGAGATCTGAAAAACAGCAAAGGGGACAGGTCTCAGCGGGGGGACACGGGGACACGAGTGGGGACACGAGTGGGGACATGGGGACACGAGTGGGGACACACCGGGACAGGGACACTGGGACAACGGCGGGGACCTGGGGGACACGGAGGGGACGGGGACACGGAGGGGATGGGGACACACCGGGGTGGGGGACACGGGGACACCAGTGGGGACCTGGGGGACACGGGGACACCGGTGGGGACACACCGGGACGGGGACACGGGGACACCGGTGGGGATGTGGGGGACACGGTGGGAGGGGACACAGCCATGGGGACAGGGGGACGGGGGGCACAGATGGGACAAGCGGGGGCAGGACATGGGGGGGACACGGGGGGCAGAGGGCAGGGGGGACTGAGGGACATGTGGGGGGCACGTGGGGACACACTGGGGTGACGGGGACACACTGGGGGACACATTGGGGGGCACTGGGGTGACTGGGGGGCACACGGGGGTGACTGGGACACATTGGGGGTCTGGGTGACTGGGGGACACTGGGGTGACTGGGGGACACATTGGGGGACACATAGGGGTGACTGGGGGGCACAGTGGAGTGACTGGGGGGCACACTGGGGTGACTGGGGGACACTGGGGGGCACTGGGGTGACACACTGGGGTGACTGGGGGACACATTGGGGTGACTGGGGTGACACACTGGGGTGACTGGGGGGCACACGGGGGTGACTGGGGGACACATTGGGGTGACTGGGGTGACACACTGGGGTGACTGGGGGGCACACGGGGGTGACTGGGGGACACACTGCGGTGACTGGGGGACACATTGGGGTGACTGGGGGGCACACGGGGGTGACTGGGGGGCACACGGGGGTGACTGGGGGGCACACAGGGGTGACTGGGGTGACACACTGGGGTGACTGGGGGGCACACGGGCGTGACTGGGGGGCACACAGGGGTGACTGGGGGACACATTGGGGTGACTGGGGGGCACATTGGGGTGACTGGGGGGCACACGGGGGTGACTGGGGGGCACACGGGGGGCACAGGGTGGGTTGGGACGGGGAGGGGGCTGCAGGCAGGTGCTGGGTGAGTCTCTGTGGGTGCCAGGGGACATTTTGGGGGCGATGGAGGTGGCGGGGTTGGGGGGGCTGTGCTGGGTGCTGGGGACCTCCCCGCCGGGCCCTGGTGCCCCCCGGTGCCCCCCGGCCGGGTGAGGCCGGCCCCTGCCCCGAGCCGCCGGGGGGATCCTGCGGGATCCGGTGGCCCCGGGGGATCCTGCGGGATCCGCTCCACCCCGCACGGCCCCGGCGGGCCCGGGGGGATCCAGCATGACCAGCACGGGATCCCAACGGGAGCGCGCCGGGCCCCGCTCACCGGGATCCCAGATCCCCCACGCACGGCACCGATCTCTGGGATCCCACGGCACCGGTTACCGGGATCCCACGGCACCGGTTACCGGGATCCTGTGGATCCCACGCACCCAGTGCCGGTCACCAGGATCCTGTCGATCCCCCACATCAGACCCTGGTCACCGGGATCCCCGTGGATTCCCCACGCCCGGCGGGATCCGTGTCCCTCTCGCCCCCTCGGGGATGTCAGGACCCAGAGCTGGAGCCCGGCAGATCCGCTGCGATCCAGAGCGGGATCCAGCGCCAGGAGGAGGCTCGGGCGCCCCAGCAGATCCTGGGCAGATCCCAGGGGATCCCGAGTGGATCCTGATCACATCCCGGGCGGATCCCAGGCACATCCCAGGCAGATCTTGATCAGATCAGGGGCAGATCCCAGGCAGATCCCGATCACATCCCGGGCAGATCCCAAGCACATCCCGGGCAGATCCTGGACACATCCCAGGCAGATCCCGGGCAGATCCTGATCACATCCCAGGCACATCCCGGGCACATCCCGGGCAGATCCTGGGCACATCCCGGGCAGATCCTGGGCAGATCCTGATCACATCCCGGGCACATCCCGGGCAGATCTTGATCACATCCCAGGCCGATCCCGTGCCGATCCCGAGCGATCCGGCGTTGGGAGCAGGGTCCGGCGGTGGCCGATGCCCACGGTCCGGCGTGGGATCCGCGGCTCAGTCGGGGCTCCGGCGGCCGGGTCGGCGGCGGGCGGGCGGGCGGGGGGTCAGGGACACGCCGCGTCCCGGCGCCCCGTGCCCACCTTCTCCTGCAGCTTCTCCATCTCCTCCTTGTGCGCCAGCTCCGACTCCTCCAGCACGCGCCGCTGCGCCGTCTCCTTCTTCAGGAACTCGATCTCCCTGCGGGCAGCCGGGGCCGGGTCAGCGTCCCCGCGGCCCCCGGGGCTCCGGGGCCACGGCAGGACCCCGCTGGGCGGGTTGGGGTGCCCGGGGATCCCCGCAGCGTTCGGGAAGGAGCTGCTGCCCCGCGGGTCGTGGCACCGTGGCAGGGCTGGGCTCCAGGCTCATCCCGGGGCAGGGAATCCGGCCCGCGGCGCTCCAGGGCGGAGCCGTGCCAGGGGAGGGTCCCTGCCAGGGGAGGGTCCCTGCCAGGGGAGGGTCCTGTCAGGGGAGGGTCCCTGCCAGGGGAGGGTCCTGTCAGGGGTCCCAGAAGGATTTGGGGCCCCAGGGATGGCTCCGAGTGCAGCGGAAGGAGGAGTTGGTTCCCCAGGGGTGAGCCCAGGCCCAGGGAAGGTCCGTGCCCAGGGACAGAGGGTGCCCAGAAGGGGATGGACACACGGCCAGGGATGGACACACAGGATGGACACATGGCCCAGGGATGGACACACAGACAGGGGATGGACACATGGGATGGACATATGGGCAATGGGATGGACACACAGACAGGGGATGGACACATGGGATGGACATATGGGCAATGGGATGGACCCTCAGCCCAGGGGATGGATCCTCAGCCTAGGGGATGGACACACGGCCCAGAGATGGACACATGGGATGGACACATGGGATGGACACATGGCCCAGGGATGGACACATGGGATGGACACATGGGATGGACCCTCGGCCCAGGGATGGACACACGGACAGGGATGGACGTACAGCCAGGGGATGGACCCTCAGCCTAGGGATGGACACATGGGATGGACCCTCAGCCCAGGGATGGACCCTCAGTGTAGGGATGGACATACGGGATGGACACACGGCCAGGGGATGGACCCTCACCCCAGGGATGGACCCTCAGCCCAGGGTGCAGCTCGGCCCCCTGGCACGGCTGGTGCCCAGGGACGGGGGTGCCCGGTGGGGTTGAGGGGTGGGACACCCGGGGCCGGGTCCCTTCCCGCAGGGTCCGGGGGCTCCTCAGGGTGGGACCCCGGGGCCGGGTCCCTTCCCACGGGGTCTGGGGCTCCTCAGGGTGGGACCCCGGGGCCGGGTCCCTTCCCACGGGGTCTGGGGCTCCTCAGGGTGGGACACCCAGGCCGGGTCCCTTCCCGCGGGGTCTGGGGCTCCTCAGGGTGGGACACCCAGGCCGGGTCCCTTCCCGCGGGGTCTGGGGCTCCTCAGGGTGGGACACCCAGGCTGGGTGGGTCCCTTCCCGTGGGGTCCGGGGGCTCCTCACTTCTGCTGGTACTCCTTGATGAGCCGCTTGGCCTTGCTGTACTTGCGCTCCAGGGTCTGGTACTGCGCCTGCGTCTCCTTGAGGTGCTCGTCCACGGCCTGGCACAGGTTCTGCGCCTCCAGCCAGTAGCCCTCGAGCTTCTCCATGCGCTCCTTGTTCTCCTCCACGCTCTGCTCCAGCTGCGCCTTCTCGGCCCGCCAGCGCGCCTTCTCCTGCTCCAGGCCCTGCAGCTGCGGCAGCGGCGTCACCGCGCCCGCGGGCGCACGGCACCGCCTGGCACCGCCTGGCACCGCGTGGCACCGCCTGGCACGGCATGGCATGGGCGGGGGGTGGCACGGCCAGGGGATGGGACACAGCATGGCACAGCATGGCGTGGCACGGCGTGGCATGGCATGGCACAGCCAGGGGATGGGGCACGGCCAGGGAATGGCACTGCCAAGGGATGGGACATGGCATGGCCAGGGGATGGCACGTGGCACAGTCTGGCATGGCATGGCACAGCTGGGGATGGCACATGGCACAGTGTGGCACAGCCGGGTGACGGGCAGGACAGGGCAGGACGTGGAACAGCCCCCAGGGCAGGTGCAGAAGGACGCTCAGGGTGCCAGGGCAGTGCCAGGGCAGGTGCCAGGGTGCTCCCCCAGCCCCGGCAGCCAGGACCCCCCCTCACCTTCCTCTTGAGCTGCTGGATCTCAGCCTCGGTCACGGCGTGCTTGATCTGGAGCTGCGGGAGAGCCGGGGCGGGCACAGGGTGGGCACGGGGCAGACACAGGGTGGGCACAGACCCCCAGGGTGGGCACAGGGCGGGCACAGGGCAGCATCCCCGCTGACCTCCTTGAACTTGTGCAGCAGCCTGTCGGGCTCCATGGTGGCCGGGCTCAGCGCGTCCTCGCCCTCGGCCAGCTCGAACACCTCGATGGCCGCGTCGCCGCCGGGGAACACGGGGCTCATCTCCTCCTCCTCCTCCTCCTCCTCCTCCTCCTCCTCCTCCTCCTCCTCGTCCGTGCCGAACTCCCCGCCCTGCGGCGGGCGCGGGGGGCTGTTGGCGCCCGCCGTGCCCGCCGTGCCCTCCGTGCCCGCCGTGCCCGCCGCCCTCACCTCGTCGTCGCCGCGGGCGTAGCGGGCGTAGCGCCGCTGCAGCTGGCGCTGCCAGCGCTCCTGCTCCAGCGTCTGCTGGATCAGCTGCGCCACCTCGCTCTGCTCGCCCGGCCGCTCACGCCCCATCAGGAACCTGCAGGCATGGGTCAGGGGTGCCAGGGGGGCACCGGGTGCCAGGGGTGCCAGGGGGGCTGGGGGGCACCGGGTCAGGGGGTGCCAGGGGTGCCGGGGGGGGCACGGGGGTCAGGGGGTGCCGAGGGGGCTGGGGGTGACGTGGGAGCACTTCGGGGGGCACCAGGGTGGCACTCCAGGGGCAATGGGGGACCCTGGGGACAGGCTGGAGGGCAGGGACCTCCGGGTGTGGGGGACCCCCGGGTGTGGGGGATTTTAGGGTCCCGCTGGGGTTCAGGGGTCCTGCCAGGGTTTTGGGGGTCCCGCCCATGTTTCGGGGGTCCCGCCGGGGTTTTGGGGGTCCCGCCGAGGTTTCGGGGGTCCCGGCCCGTACCGCACGCGGCCCTTGGTGTTCCGGAGCACAGAGGCGGCGAAGCTCTGCGTGACCCCCACCAGGCTGGTGCCGTCCACCTCCACGATCAGATCGTTCACCTGGATCCTGGCACCGGCCCTGCCCTCAGCGCCACGGTGGCCCCCCACAGCCCCCCAGAGCCCCTCGGAGCTCCCCACAGCCCCCCAGAGCCCCTGGAGTCCCCCATAGACCCCCATAGGCCCCTGCAGCCCCCCAGAGCCCCCCATAGCCCCCCATAGCTCCCCTTCCCCATACCTGCATCCCCCCGCCACCCCCCGGCCATACCTGCAGCCCCCCATAACCCCCGGTACCCACGGCCGTACCCCCCACCCCGCCCCCGTACTCCCCGGCTGTACCCCCGGTACCCCCCGCCCATCCCCGTACCTGCCGTCCCGGAACCCCCGGTACCCCCGTACCCCCATACCTGCCATCCCCGTACCCCCGTACCTGACATCCCGGTACCCCTGTCCCCCCGTACCCCCCATACCTGCCGTCCCGGTACCCCCGTACCCCCGTACCTGCCATCCCGGTACCCCTGTCCCCCCGTACCTGCCGTCCCGGTACCCCCGGTACCCCCGTACCCCCCATACCTGCCGTCCCGGTACCCCCGGTACCCCCCGTACCTGCCGTCCCGGTACCCCCGGTACCCCCGTCCCCCCGTACCTGCCGTCGCGGTACCCCCGTCCCCCCATACCTGCCGTCCCTGTACCCCCGTACCCCCCGTACCTGCCGTCCCGGTACCCCTGTCCCCCCCGTCCCCCCGTACCTGCCGTCCCGGTACCCCCGTCCCCCCGTACCTGCCGTCGCGGTGCGCGGCGCCACCGTCCGTGACGGTCTTGACGAAGATGCCGAGCTTCTCGAGCCCCATGTCGGCGCCCGCGCCCATGCCGATGATGCTGATGCCGAGCCCCGCCGCGTCTGCGGGGCAGCGAGCGGGTCCCGCGGGGCCGGCACCTCGGGGGGCCCGGGGGGCGCTTTTGGGGGGCCGCACCCACCTTTCTCCAGCTCCACCGGGAACAGGTCGAGCCGCTCCACCCGCTTCTCCAGCTCGTACTCGGCCGAGGCCGCCATGGGGTCCACGTCCTCATTGCGGCGGTCGTAGTCCTCGTTGGAGTAGGTGCTGAACACCTGGGGGGGCGGGGGGCTCAGCTGGGGGGACCCCGGGAGACCCCCGGGAACGCCGAGGGGGCACCGAGCCCGCGGGAGACCCCCGGGAATGTCAGGGTGGCACCGAGCCCCCAGGAACCCCGGGGTGGCACCGAGCCCATGGGAACCCCCCGGGAATGCCGGGGTGGCACCCAGGAGACCCCCAGGAATGCCGGGGTGGCACCCAGGAGACCCCCGGGAATGCCAGGGTGGCACCCAGGAGCCCCCCGGGAACGCCGAGGGGGCACCGACTCCTCAGGTGAGCAGAGCACCCCAAATCCTCATCTATAGGGTGAATAGAGCACCCCAAACCCCATCCATGGGGTGATTAAAGCACCCCAAACCCCATCCATGGGGGGATCAGAAGACCCAAACCCCCATCCATGGGGTGATCAAAGCACCCCAAATCCTCATCTATGGGGTGATCAGAGCACCCTAAACCCCATCTATGGGGGGTCAGAGCACCCCAAACCCCATCCATGGGGTGAGCAGAGCACACCAAACCCCATCCATGGGGGATCAGAGCACCCCAAACCCCATCCATGGGAGGTCAGAGCACCCCAAACCCCATCCATGGGGGATCAGAGCACCCCAAATCCCATCCATGGGGGATCAGAGCACCCCAAATCCTCATCTATGGGGTGATCAGAGCACCCCAAACCCCATCCATGGGGTGAGCAGAGCACCCCAAACCCCATCCATGGGGGATCAGAGCACCCTAAACCCCATCCATGGGGGGATCAGAGCACCCCAAACCCCATCCATGGGGGGATCAGAGCACCCCAAACCCCATCCATGGGGGGATCAGAGCACCCCAAACCCCATCCCCGGCCAGGGCACCCCCCAGGGCGGGGCTGGCCGCGTCCCTCGGGACCAGGGCCACTCTCGGGGTGCAGCCCCCCACTCCCGGCCATCCCTGTCCCCCGCGGTCGCTGTCCCCGGCCCAGGTGGGGCCGCCCACCCGCTCTGACTCAGAGCCAGAATTTAGGCCGGGCTCCAAAAATAACCCGGCTCCGGCAGCGAGCAGCCGCTGCTGCCGCGGCCGGGGGGATCCGGCCCGGAGGGAGCCCCCCGAAACAGCCGCGCGGCGCCTGCAGCCCCCTCCCCACCCCGGGCGGGCGCCCCGGACCCCGCAGCATCCCTGCCGCCCACCCGCCACGCTGCCGAGGCACTTCCCCTTCCTCCCTTCCTCCCTTCCTGCCTTCCTCCTCTTCCTCCCTTCCTCTTTTTCCTCTTCTTCCTCCCTTCCTCCCTGGGCGCATCCCCCTCCCCATCGCCACCTTGTCCCCAGGGACCCCCGGGCAGGGACCCCCAGCCCCTCAAACCGGGGCATTTTGGGCCTCCCCACCCAAAATGTGGAGCGGTTTTGGCCCGGCCTGGGCACGACACGGAGGGGTGGCACTGGGTGACCACAGCGGGTCCCGGTGCCACCCTGTCCCCACCACAGCGGCCCCGGCGGTCCAGGAATGGCCCTTAATTAACCAGCTCATTAGCCAGGCCCAGGCCCTGCTGCCCCGGGGATGGGGACGGGGACAGGACAGGGATGGGGACAGGAACAGGGATAGGGACGGGGACAGGGATGGGGACGGGGACAGGGCCATGGGGACAGGGACAGGGACAGGGATGGGACAGGGACAGGGATGGGACAGGGACGGGGACAGGCAGCCCTGTCCCATGGGGGGCACAGGGCATGAGGACACAGACCCCCAGCCCCTTTTTCTGTCCCTGCCAAAGGGGTGATTGTGTGTGGGGGGTCACACACCGCACCCTGGGGTGCCCCTCACCCTGGGTGCCCCTCACCCTGAGGCACCCCTCACCCTGGGTGCCTCCCTGCCTCCCTCAGGCTCACCTGGATGGGCGCCGTGCTGAACTGGATCTTGCGGTTGGGGACGGGCTCCTCTTCCTCGGAGAGCCCCGGGATCTCCACGCAGCCCGACTCGGGCTCGTACAGCCCTTCGGCCTCCTCCTCCTCCTCCAGCCCGCTGCCCCCCGAGTCCTCCCCGAGCCCGCTGTAGGCACTTATGTCCACCAGGTCGGCCTCGGAGAAGTCCTCCTTCTTGGCCTCCTCGGAGCCGTCGCCCTCCTCCGCCCGCTCGCCCTTGACGCCCTCCGCGCCCGCGGCCGCCGCCGAGCCCCCGTCGGGCCGGGGGGCCGCGGGACCCTCGTCCCCTTCGGCCGGCCGGGCAGCGGGCACGGCTTCACCCGGCGCCTTCTCCTGCTGCCGCTCCTCCTCCTCCTCCTCCTCCTCCTCGCCCTCCGCGCTCTCCTCCACCTCCACGGGCTTGATCTTGCAGACCTCCTGCACCCTCGGCGCGGCCGCCTCCTTCTCCGCCGGCCTCCCGCTCTTGGCGGCCGCCCCGTCCTGCTCGGGCGGCCGTGCCCGTGCCGGGGCGGCGTGGGCATCGCCCGGCCGCGCCGCCTCGAAGGCGCGGGGCCGCTTGGCCGCCGCCCTGGCAGCCGGCGGCGCGGCCGCCCGCCCGGGCGCCTTGTGCAGGTTGTTCCTCAGGTCGGCCTTCTCGAAGACGGCGCTGAGCTGGCTCACGGTGGGCGACACGGCCTCGGCGTCCAGCTTGTCCAGCGACTCGGTGCTGCCGTTGAACCTCACCACCACGTCCAGCTTGCGGTCCTGGAAGCCGGCGCGCTCCTTGCGCAGCAGCAGCTTGGTGCTGGTGGCCTTCTCCTGCGGGCTCCTCTCGAAGATCTTGCGGGTCTCCTGCAGCTTGGAGAAGGGTTTCTCGGGCTTGGAGTCGAAGCGGCTGACGCGCTCCGAGACGCTGGTGCCCAGCTTGAGGAGGCTGCCCTGGTCCACGCCGTCGCCGAGGCTGCCGGCGCGGGGCAGGGACAGGCGCACCGGCTTCTCCTTGGCCTTGGCCAGGTCGCAGGCGCCCTCGGGGCCGGGCGCCGTCCCCATCTGCAGGAACATGTTCTTGATCCGATGCACGTTGGAGCCATACTTCTTCCCGCGGCTCTTCTTGCCGTCCTCGCCCTCGGCCTCCTTTGTGGGCGCCAGCGCCTGGATGCTGGCCTCGTAGGCGTTCCGGTGCGGGGACGCGCTGCGCAGCCCCCCGGCCCCCGCCGCGCCCCCGGCCGGGGGGGCTCCCCCGGCCCCGCCGGCCTCGGTCCTCAGCATGGTCCCGGCGCCCGCATCGCTCGCCGCCACCGCCGCCGCCGCCCCCGGGCCCCGCGCCCGCTACCGCGCCATGGGCGGGGGGCTGTGCCGGGGGGCTGTGCCGGGGGGCAGCGCTGCCCCGGCCCGGTCAGGCCATGGCCATCCCGCGGGTCCCTCCGCCGCGGCGCTTCTTCCTTCCTGCCTTCCTTCCTCCCTCCCCGCTCCTCCTCCTCTTCCCCTTTCGGTGATGGAGCCGCCGCCGCCGCCGCCGCCGCCGCCGCCGCGCTCTGCCCGCCCCGCTGCCCGCAGAGCCCTCTGGGTCTGAGCAGCGCTCCTCTTCCTCTTCCTCGGCCGCGCTTCGGCCTCAGCGCCGCCGCTGCGGCCGCCGCAGCCCGGCCTCGGGGACCCCCGCGCCGGGGACCCCTCCCCACGCCCGCACCGGGGTCCCCTCCCTGCGGCGGGGCCCCCCCGGCGGCCGCGCTGTGCAGGCTGGGGCCCCCCCCGCCCGCTCGGCCGCCGCTGCCGCCCCCCGCCTCTGTCCCCGCGTGTCCCCCCCGGTTCCATCCCCGCATCCCCCTCCTCAGCTCCATCCCCGCGTGTCCCCCCCGCATCCCCCTCCCCAGCTGTCCCCGTGTCCCCCCCCGTTCTGTCCCCGTGTCCCCTCAGTCTCGTCCCTGCACCCCCCCAGATTTGTGCCCACCCCCCGGATCTGTCCCCCCATCCTGTCCCCACATCATCCCCCATCCTCCCCTCACATCCCCCCGCCTTTGTCCCCATGTCCCCCCATCCTGTCCCCAAATCCCCCCCCATCCTGTCCCCAAATCCCCCCCAGTTTGTTCCCATGTCCCCCCTTCCTGTCCCCAAATCCCCCCCAGTTTGTCCCCATGTCCCCCCATCCTGTCCCCAAATCCCCCCCCAGTTTGTCCCCATGTCCCCCCATCCTGTCCCCAAATCCCCCCCAGTTTGTCCCCATGTCCCCCCATCCTGTCCCCATATCCCCCCCAATTTGAACCCCCGTCCCCCCATCCTGTCCCCAAATCCCCCCCCCCCAGTTTGAACCTGTCCCTGCGCCCCTTCCGGCTCTGTCCCCGTGTCCCCCCTCCCGTCCCTGTGTCCCCTCACTTTCACCCACTTGTCCCCCCAAATCCCCCCGCCCCGTGTGTCCCTCGGTGTCCCCACAGGACCCCAATGTCCCCCTCGACCCCTCGGGGGTGCGGCGCATCCCCTGGCAGTGCCAGTCCGTGCTGGCGGGGGGGGCACCGTGCCAGGGTGTCCGGACGGGCGGGGACAGCGCGCCCCTCCTTCCTGCAGGGCCGGGGGGGATTTTGGGGGGTTTTTTGTGATTTTTGCCTCCCCCTGGGTGCCTGAGGGCGAGGGGGGCCAGGCCCGACCCCCGTGGCCGTGTTGGGGTCCCTCCTGTGTGTGTGTGTGGGGGGGACAACAGGGGACCCCCCCTTGTCCCCAGCGTGGGCGGCAGGACCCTGCAATGTGCGACTGTCCCCTCCCCGTGTCACCCGTGTCACCTCCGGCCCTTTGTGCGTGACGAGGCGTGACGCGACACGGGGGGGCGGCCCCCCACGACCACCCCCTCCCCTCCCCTCCCCTTCCCCTCCCCTTCCGCCGCTGCCATCGCCCCCCCCACCCCCCCCGCAGGTCCCCGTCGCTGCCACCCGCGCTCCTCTCGTGTCACCGTCCCCACGCAGCGCCGTGTCCGCCCCCGGGCGCGCACACGCGTGTTCCCGTCTCGCTGCTGGCCGTGCCGGGGGGGGGGGGTGTCTCTGCTGTCCCCAAGTGTCCCCAAATGTCCCCCCACGAGTGGGGGCACTGGGACCAGCCCGCCCCGGGGACACCTCCGGGCCCGTCCGCGGGACGCGGAGCCCCGCGGAGCGCCGTGCCCGGTGGCGGGCGGTGGCACCGGAGGGGTGTCCCCTGTGGGACCCCCCCGCGGGCCCCCCCGGCCCCGCTGGCTCCGTCAATCAGCGCCGGCGCCGGAACATGGAGGGCCCCGAGCTGCTGCGGCTCTGGGCGCTGGCAGGCGAGTGACAGCCCTGTCACCCGCGGGGGACACGGCCGGCCCGGGGGGCGAGGGCAGGGGCGCCCCAAAGTGGGGGGGACGCGGGGGGTCCCCGCGGGGGAGGACGGGGGGTGGGACGGGGCTGGGACGTGCCGGAGCTAAAAAAAGCCACCGTGTCCCGGGTGCCAGCGGGGTCTGGGACAGGGCGGGGGACAACGGGTGGGACTTGTGAAGGTGCTGGGCCCATCCTGTTCTTGTCCCCGACCCCATCCCATCCTGGCCCTGTCCCCGTCCCCATCCCATCCTGTCCTTGTCCCCGTCCCCATCCCATCCTGGCCCTGTCCCCGTCCCCATCCCATCCTGTCCTTGTCCCCGTCCCCATCCCATCCTGGCCCTGTCCCCGTCCCAGCCCTGACCCCGTTCAGTCCCTGTCCCCACCCTCAACATCCTCCCGCTCTGCCTGGGGACACCTGGCACTGCGGGCACACGGTGCTGCCCCTCTGAGAGTCCCAGGGGTCTGTGGGCACTGGGGAAACTGAGGCAGGGAGGGGCGGCGGTCCCAGCCCTGGCTCCAGCCCCGTGTGCGGCCGCAGGCCTGGCCCTGGGGGTGTCCCTGGCCACCGACCCCGACCACCGCGTCCTGCCCGAGCTCCGCCTCTCCGCCGAGACCGGAGCCGTCTTCGTGCACGAGCTGCAGCGGGAGCCCTTCCTGGAGGCCTTCGGCAGCAGCGAGGATGACGATGGTGAGGCCAGCCTGGGGGGCTGGGGGTGGTAAAAGGGGGGGCCACTGGCCGATGGCCCCCTCCAGCATCACCCCAGCCGGGCTGTCTGTCTGTCCGTCCATCATCTGCACCCTCCACCCATCTGGGGCTCCCCCAGCACCGCCCCACTGCCTCGGGGTGCCCCCCCGAGGGGTCCCCCCTGTTTGGGGTCCCGGCTCAGAGCTGGGAGCAGCACCCCAGGGACCTGCGGGACGGGGCGGGGGGCACAGCTGGCGGTGCCGGCGCCCACCCCCGCGTGTCCCCGCAGCTCCCGTGACCTTCCGCGCCCACCTGCGGGGCCGCCCGGACCTGCCGCGGTGGCTGCGCCTGGCCCAGCGCGGCCCGGGCCAGCCCGGCTTCCTGTACGGCCGCCCGCCGGCGGCGGAGCTGGGCACGCACCGCGTCCAGGTACGGCCCCGGTGTCCCCGGTGTCCCCGTGTCCCCGCAGGGTTGTCCCACCCCGGTGTCCCCGCCGGGATGGCCCACCCCGGTGTCCCCGTGTCCCCGCAGGTGCTCGCCTACAACCGCCGCTCCTTCTCCACCGCGTCCCAGCACCTGGTGATCGGTGTCACCCGGTCCCCAGGTACGGCCCCGGCGCCCCGAACCGCGTGGGGCGGCCCCGCCACGGCCACGGCGTGTCCCCCCGTGCCCACCTGTGTCCCCCCGTGTCCCCAGAGCCCCCCAGCCCCTCCTCTGTGTCCCCCGTGTCCCCCCGTGTCCCCCTATGTTCCCCGTGTCCCCAGAGCCCCCCAGCCCCTCCTCTGTGTCCCCCCGTGTCCCCCAGTGTCCCCCCGTGTCCCCCAGTGTCACCCCCTGTCTCCCTGTGTCACCCATGTTCCCCATGTCCCCCCGTGTCCCCCCATGTCCCCCCGTGTCCCCCTGTGTCCCCCCGCGTCCCCCCGTGTCCCCACGGGTGCCGCCTGTCCCCCATGTTCCCCATGTCCCCCGTGTCCCCCCGTGTCCCCCCGTGTCCCTCCGTGTGCCCCCGTGTCCCCACGGGTGCCACCTGTCCCCCATGTTCCCCATGTCCCCCGTGTCCCCCCGTGTCCCCCCGTGTCCTCTGTGTTCCCCATGTCCCCCCATGTTCCCCATGTCCCCCGTGTCCCCCCGTGTCCCCCCGTGTCCCCGCGCGTCCCCACGGGTGCCGCCTGTCCCCCATGTTCCCCATGTCCCCCGTGTCCCCCCGTGTCCCCCCGTGTCCCCCCGCGTCCCCCCGTGTCCCCGCGCGTCCCCACGGGTGCCGCCTGTCCCCCATGTTCCCCATGTCCCCCGTGTCCCCCCGTGTCCCCCCGTGTCCCCCCGCGTCCCCCCGTGTCCCCGCGCGTCCCCACGGGTGCCGCCTGTCCCGCAGGTGGGGAGGCGCCGTTCCAGGCCGAGTTCCTGGTGGGGAACCGGGACGTGGAGGAGCTGCTGCCCGGGGCGGCGCGGGAGCGCTTCCTGCGGGCCTCGGCGGGGCTGTGGCAGCGCGGGGACCTGCGGGTCACCGCCGTCACCTCGGCCCTGCACCGCGGCGCCCGCGCCCCGCTGCCCATCGAGGGCCGCAGGGAGGGGTACGGCCGGCCGGGGGCACCGCGGGGTGCGGGCTCCACCCGGCGTGGGGTGACAATGCGGGGTGGCCTCACCGCGGCGGGTTTTGGGGTCACCTCACACCCCAGGTGGGGTGACAATGCGGGGTGGTCTCACTGGGGCGGGTTTGGGGGTCCCCCGGCGCAGGGTGACAATGCGGGGTGGTCTCACCGCGGCGGGTTTGGGGGTCCCCCGGCGCAGGGTGACAATGCGGGGTGGTCTCACTGGGGCGGGTTTGGGGGTCCCCCGGCGCAGGGTGACAATGCGGGGTGGTCTCACCGGGGCGGGTTTGGGGGTCCCCCGGCGCAGGGTGACAATGCGGGGTGGTCTCACGGCCGCGGGTTTGGGGGTCCCCCGGCGCAGGGTGATGCTGTGGGGTGGTCTCACTGGGGCGGGTTTGGGGGTCCCCCGGCGCAGGGTGACAGTCGGGGTGGTCTCACGGTGGCGGGTTTGGGGGTCCCCCGGCGCAGGGTGACAATGCGGGGTGGTCTCACCGGGGCGGGTTTGGGGGTCCCCCGGCGCAGGGTGTACGTCCAGGTGGGCTCCCACAGCCCCTTCTCGCCGTGCCTGGTGGCCGCCGCGTCCCCGCAGAGCCGCGCCCGCTGCCAGCGCGGCCAGCGGCCCCTCGCCTCCTGCTACGACACCTTCGGCCCCCACTTCTCCATCCGCTGGTGCAACCTCACCCTGGTGAGACCCCCCCGTGTCCCCCTTTGTTCCCCCCGTGTCCCCTGTGACCCCCGTGTCCCCCGTGTCCCCCCTTGTCCCCAGAGCCCCCCCGTGTCCCCCTGTGTCCCCAGAGCCCCTCAGCCCCTCCCCCGTGTCCCCCCTTGTCCCTCCATGTTCCCCCACGTCCCCCCATGTCTCCCATGTCCTCCTGTGTCCCCCGAGCCCCCCTGTGTCCCACTCTGTTCTCCCGTGTCCCCATGTCCCCCCGTGTCCCCAGAGTCCCGCCGTGTCCCCGTGTCCCCCCGTGTCCCCATGCCCCCCCATGTCCCCGTGTCCCCCCGTGTCCCCCATGTCCCCAGAGCCCCCCAGGCTCTCCTGACGCCCCCTCCCCTTCAGCTGCAGGTCGTGCCCAGCCCCAGCGGGCCGGGGCCGCTCTGGGGGTCGGGGGTGCTGGACGAGGGGGTCGCATTCGAGCCGCCCCCCGAGGCCGCCCCCCGGGAGCTGCTCCCCGCCTTCCTGGTGACGCTGCTGGTGCCGCTGGCGGTGGCCGCGCTGCTCTGCCTGCTCCTGGGCCACCTGATGTGCTGCCGCAGGGAGGGCGTGTGAGTCGGGGGTCCCCCCAACCCTGCCAGGCCGCGGGGACCCCTGCCCGAGTGTCCCCTCCCCTGCCCGAGTGTCCCCTCCCCTGCCCGGGTGTCCCCTCCCCACCCCGAGTGTCCCCTCCCTGTCCCCGTGTCCCCTCCCCGGCCGGGGGGTGCTGCGGGCCCTGCTCACCGCATTTTTCAGGGTTTTAACTTTTTCTTCTCTTTTGTAGGGAAAAACGGAACTTGGAGACGTCTGAGTGAGTCTGTGGGGCTGTTTTGGGGGGCTGTTTTGGAGGGGCGGTTTTGGGGGGGCTGCTTTGGGGGGGCTGCTTTGGGGGTTGCTTTTTGGGGGTTTCTTCCAGCCAAGCGTGGGGTCAGGGCTGGGCAGGAAAAGGGCACAGGGAACAATCGGCTCTTTGGGGGTGCCATGGAGCCCAAAGGTCCCCCGACCCCAAAGGGGCCCCTCCTGCCCTCGCCACCCCTCGGGCCCCCCAAAACCCCCCTCAGACACGGGGTGGGGCACAAGGAGCTTCTGAGGGACCCCCGGGCAGGGAGGAGACCCCAAAGATGAGGGGCAGACCCCAGAAAGGACACGCAGACCCCAATGATGGGGTTCAGCCCTCACTTTTGGGGGACAGACCCCAGAAAGGACACGCAGACCCCAATGATGGGGTTCAGCCCTCACTTTTGGGGGACAGACCCCAGAAAGGACATGCAGACCCCAATGATGGGGTTCAGCCCTCACTTTTGGGGGACAGACCCCAGAAAGGACATGCAGACCCCAATGATGGGGTTCAGCCCTCACTTTTGGGGGACAGACCCCAATAAAGACGGGGTGCAGACCCCAGTAAAGGCACTCAGACCCCGCTGAAGGCTGAGCACACCCCGTGATGGGGAGCAGTCCCCAGTGACGGGGCGCACACCCTGGTTTTGGGGTGAAGATCCCGATTTCGGGGCGCACGCCCAGACGCGGCCGCGCTGCCGGGGACGGGCACCCCGAAAGGGCTCCGGGGGTGCCCCCCGGGCCGGGCTCACGGCGCCCGTCCCCGCAGCATCCAGCTGTTCCACCACGGCTCCATCCTGGGGGACACGCGGGAGCTGCGGCTCATGGCCGGCCGGCGGGACGTGCCCCGGCCGCTCTCCACGCTGCCCATGTTCCCGCTCCGCGCCGCTCCGCGCCCCGGCCCCGCGGGCAGCGCTCGGCCCGGGGCCCGCGCCCCGCTGCTGCCGCCCTGAGCGGGCTCCGAGGGGCTTTTTGGGGGGCAAAACCCGGGAGGAGCTGCGGGTCCGGCCGGGCTCTGCCCGGAGGAGTCGGGGTGTCCCCGCTTTTGGGTGAGTTTTGGTGCATAAATGGAGAATTCGGTGACGAAATGAGGCTTTGGCGCTTTATTTACGGGGTGGGTTTGGGGGTGCTCAGCGTCAACCCGCCATCAAAAGGGGGGGAGTCGCAAGGGTTGGGGTGACTCCGGGTGACCCCCCCAGCCCCGCGGGGGGACAGGGGAGCGGGATGGGGATTGGCAAAAAGGGGGGGACGCGCTCCCGGACCCCGCGGTAGCCCCCCAAAATCCCCCCCGGCTCACCTGGCTGTCCGTGCCCGCTCCGCTCGCCCCGCCCGGCGCCCCCGGACCCCTCCCCGCCGCCGGGGCGCCCCCGGCCCAGCCCCGAGGAAGAAAGAGGCTCTGTGAGAGCCGCGGAGAGCCGCGGAGAGCCCCCCCGGCCGGGGCGGCGCCGGCGGGGGGCGAGGGCAGCGCGGGGGCCCCGCAGAACAAGGGCGGCCATTGACGGAGCGGGAGCGGCCCCGGCCGGGGGTCCCCGGTGCCCCCCGCCACCGGCAGCGGGCACGGCCCCCCGGGCCCCCCGAGGGGCTCCTAGCGGGGCGCCCCACACCAACCCCGCATTTTGGGGCGTCGCTCTGTGCCCACCCCCCTCCCCAGCTCTGCCTTTCGGGGGTCGCTCTGAGCTGAGCCCCCCCACCCCCCCAGTGTCCCCAGCCTGGCTGAAGCCCAGCCCTTCCAGCCCCCTCCCCATTTGGGGGGACCCCCAAAAACCCCTCCCTTTGGGGGGTTCCCAGCGGCTCTGTGCCCCCAACCCATCCCCAATCCCTCCCCATTTGGGGACCCCCAAAAACCCCTCCCTTTGGGGGGGTCCCAGCGGCTCTGTGCCCCCAGATCTTCCAGCCCCCTCCCCATTTGGGGACCCCCAAAACCCCTCCCATTTGGGGGGTTCCCAGCGAGCCCCCTCCCCATTTGGGGACCCCCCAAAACACCTCCCTTTGGGGGGTTCCCAGCGGCTCTGCGCCCCCAGCCCATCCCCAACCCCTCCCCATTTGGGGACCCCCAAAAACCCCTCCCTTTGGGGGTTTCCCAGCGGCTCTGTGTCCCCAGCCCTTTCAGCCCCCTCCCCATTTAGGGGGACCCCCAAAGACCCCTCCCATTTGGGGGGTTCCCAGCGAGCCCCCTCCCCATTTGGGGACCCCCAAAAACCCCTCCCTTTGGGGGTTTCCCAGCGGCTCTGTGTCCCCAGCCCTTTCAGCCCCCTCCCCATTTAGGGGGACCCCCAAAACCCCTCCCTTTGGGGGGTTCCCAGCGGCTCTACGCCCCCAACCCATCCCCACCCCCTCCCCTTCCTTCCTCCCCCCCGCATCCCGAGCTGGGGGGGCCGGGGCAGGAGGAGGAGGAGGAGGAGGAGGAGGAGGAGGAGGAGGAGGAGGAGGAGGAGGAGGAGGAGGGCACGGAGCGGAGCACAGAAGCCGCCGGGAGCAAAGCGGGATCAGCCAGGACGGGAGCGGGATGGGGACCGAGGAATTCCCAATTCCCGACATCGCCCAGCCGGGACGGGAGCGGGATGGGGACCGAGGAATTCCCAACTTCACCCCGCCAGGACCCCCCCAAGCCCCCCGAGAGCGGCGCAGAGCAGCCCGAGGTTGGTTGGATCATTTCACATGCCTTTATTTCAGCAGTCAGGAAAAAAAAAAAAAAATTAAAATAAAATAAAAATTCCATTCATTTAAAAAAGAAAGAAAAAAAAAAAAAAAAGAAAATAAGAAAACCCCCAAACCAGTTAAAAATTATTAATTAGTTAATTAATTAATTATTATTATAATACATTATACAAAGTAGGTACAAAACCGGGGAGAAGCCGGAGCATCCGGCCAGGGGAGTGGGTTCGTGGGGAGGGAGGGAGGAAAAGCTGCTGGAAGATGAGAGCGGAGCTGGAGTTCCACCTGCTCCACCTGGAAAATCGATTTATTCCTTTTCCCCTTGGGATCTGGTGCCTCGTGCTTTGCGGGATTTGCCGGTGGGGTGGTGGAGGTGGGGGCAGGGGGGGGAATAGCACCTTTGGAAAATTCCCGAGCGGAGCTGAGCAGCAAAATGAAACAAAAATGAAGAAAAGGAGGGAAATAAACGGTGAAATCGAGGGGGGTTAGAACAGACCAAGCGGAGACCTCTTCGGAGGTTGTAGCACCAGGCGGTCCCGGGGTTGGGTGTTCCGGGGCCAAAATTAAAGAGAATATTTAAAAATAATAATTAAAAAAAAAACAAACCCCAAAAAAACAGGATCAAAATCCTGAGGGAAAGAAAAACCTCCAAAGGAAAATCAAAATAAGAGAACAACAGAGCAACCGAAGATAAAAAAAGGGGGGAACACGAGTTGGGGGGGGGGGGGGGAATTAGCACCTTTGCTCTGAACCTGGCAGGAAAGTCCCGGCACGGCTGAAAAGCTCCGAACGAAGCTAAAAACCAAAAAAGAAGCCCAAAATTGAGACTAAAAGGACGCCGAAGGAGCCCGAGAGGGGTGAGGTAGCCATCCGGCCAGGCCGTCAGCGCAGCGGCGCCGGAGCTGCTCCGCGCCTCGGCAGGGAATCGCTTTGGCTGCCTGAATGAAAAAGAGAACCAACAACAAACGACGAACAGAGCAAAACCAACCAAACAAACAAACAAACAAAAAAAACCCCAAAAAACATGATAAAAGAGAAGCGGAACAAAAGGAAATCGAGAGAACTCCAAACCAGCGTTATCCGAATTAAAAATAAGGGGGAGAGGGGAGGGAGAACAAAGGAGAAAAAGCAAATTATAGCCAGGAGTTCGACATCTTCCTCGCAGCAGAAATTCGAATTGTGATGAGATGCAAGAAGCCAAGGGCGGGCGGGGAGGGCCTGGGGGTCCCGGGGGGCTCGGGGACCCTCGGGGAGCTGAGCTTTGCGGCTGAGGAATGAGGGGGGCAAGCAAGCGAACCCACTTCCTGGTGATTTTGTTTGAAAAAGTCATTTATTTGGTTTTTTTTTTAATATTTTTGGGGGGGGTTGAATGTTTTGGTTTTGTTTTTTTTTTTTGGCGGGGCGGAGGGTTTTTGAGGTTTTTCTCTTACGGCATCGAAACCGGAGCTGTTTTAGAGAGGCTGGATAGGAACCGACACAAATTCAAGTCCATGTGAAATTTTCTCCTTTTTTTTTTTTTTTTTTTTTTTTTGGGCTGGGTTGGTTTTTTTTTTTTTTGGCTTTTTTTTTTTTTTGGCGTTTTTTTTTTTTATTATTATTATTCTTCTTTTTATCATTATTATTATTACTCTCTCCTGTCACGGATGCGCCATCCAGGGTTACAAGAAGCAGACGGGGCCGATGTCGATGCCGAATTCCTGGTCCGGAGCGCCGACGTCCATAGGAGCCAAATCGATGATGGGCAGGCGCGAGGTCTTCGTCGTCTTGTACTCGATGACCGTCTTGCCCCAGGCGCCCGTGTGACTCTGCGGGGACACCAGCGTCACCCCCCGTCCCCGGCGGGCGCCCCCCGCCCCGCGGCCCGGCACCCACCGTGCAGCCGTCCTCGGTGACGCTGTAGGTGAAGCGGCTGTTGCCCTCGGCGCGGATCTCGATCTCGTTGGCGCCCTGCAGCAGCAGCGCCTTCCTCAAGCTGCCGCTGGCCTGCTCCATGTAGGCCACGCTGTTCTTGCAGTGGTAGGTGACGTTCTGGGCCGCCTCGGTGGCCATGAGGCGCAGGAAGGTCAGCTGGATGGCCACGTCGGCCGGGTCGGAGCCCTCGCCGCCGTACTCGAACTGCGCCGCGGCACGGACGGACGGACGGACGTCGGTCAGCGCCGCGCCGCCGCGCCCGCCCGGCCCCGAGCCCCCCGCGGCCCCCGCGCCCACCTGGAAGCCGTCGCTCATGGCCTCGCCGAACCAGACGTGCTTCTTCTCCTTGGGGTTCTTGCTGAGGTACCAGTTCTTGCGGGGCACGGACGCCCGCGTCGGGTACACGCACGTCTCGCCCGTCTCCATGTTGCAGAAGACCTTGATGGCGTCCAGGTTGCAGCCTTGGTTGGGGTCGATCCAGTACTCGCCTGAGGGGACGGGACGGGGTCAGGACAGCGGGAGGACGTGGAGGGGACGGACGGCCACGGGGGAACCGGGGAGGGACAGCGGCGGGATGGACGGGAGGGACAGCGGCAGGGAGGGAGGATGAGGGTGAGGAGAAGCCCCGGGGATGGAACAGGTGAGGAGCAGCTCCAGGGATGGAGGTGAGGAGAAGCCCCAGGGATGGAGGTGAGGAGAAGCCCCAGGGATGGAGGATGAGGAGAAGCCCCAGGGGATGGAGAATGAGGAACAGCCCCAGGGATGGAGGATGAGGATGAGGATGAGGAGCAGCCCCAGGGATTGAACAGGTGAGGAGCAGCTCCAGGGATGGAGCAGCTCCAGGGATGGAGGATGAGGAGCAGCCCCAGGGGATGGAGGTAAAGAAAATCCAGGAGGGAACAGGTGAGGAAGAGCCAGGAGGGATGAAGGATGAGGGTGAGGAGCAGCCCCAGGGGATGGAGGATGAGGAGCAGCCCCAGGGATGAAGGATGAGGGTGAGGAGCAGCCCCAGGGGATGGAGGATGGAGCTGAGGAGCAGCCCCAGGGGATGAAGGACGAGGGTGAGGAGCAGCCCTAGGGGATGGAGGATGAGGAGCAGCCCCAGGGATGGAGGATGAGGGTGAGGAGCAGCCCCAGGGGATGAAGGACGAGGGTGAGGAGCAGCCCTAGGGGATGGAGGATGAGGATGAGGAGCAGCCCCAGGGGATGGAGGTGAGGAGAATCCAGGAGAGAACAGGTGAGGAAGAGCCAGGAGGGATGAAGGATGAGGGTGAGGAGCAGCCCCAGGGGATGGAGGATGGAGCTGAGGAGCAGAGGATGGAGGGATGGGTGAGGGCCGGGAGATGTTGAGGGTGAGGGGAGGAAGGCGAGGAGCAGCCGTGGGAGATGAGGAGGGAGGTGAGGAAGGCAAAGGGAGGAGATGGAGGTGGAGCAGGAAAAGAGGAAGAAGAAGGGGAGAAAACAGGAGAGGGACGGGAAGGAGGGACAGGAGAGGGACGGAGCAGGGAGAGATGGAGCAGGGAGGATGGATGATGGATGATAGAGGATGGAGCAGGGAGGATGGATGATGGATGATAGAGGATGGAGCAGGGAGGATGGATGATGGAGAATGGAATAGGGACGATGGAGCAGGGAGGGGAGGGCAGACAGGAGAGACAGGACAGCCGAGGGCCGGTGCGGATGCACCCAGAGGTGGAAGAAGGACAGAAGCGAGGAGCAGCAGAGGGGACAGAGACGGGGTGACAGCCCCGGGGGGACGGCGGGGGGACACCGACCGCTCTTCCAGTCGCCGTGGCACATCTTCAGGTCGCGGCAGGTGCGGGCGGGGTTCTTGCGGGTGCCCTCGGGGCTGCGGATGTTCTCGATCTGCTGGCTCAGGCTCTTGAGGGTGGTGTCCACCTCCAGGTCGCGGTCCCGCATCACGTTGGCGTCGTCGGCCCGGTAGTAGCGGCCGCCGTCGTGCGCCTTCTCCTGGGGCGGCTGCGGCAGGAAGCTGAAGTCGAAGCCGCCGCTCGGGGGGCCGGGAGGACCGGGGGGCCCGGGGGGCCCGGGGGGACCCTGCGGGGAGAGAGGAGGAGGAGGATGGTGACGGAGGAGCGGGCGCTGAAGGCGGGCGGCTCGCGGGGGGCGGACGGCTCGGGACGTACGACGGGACCGACGTCTCCGGTGCGGCCGCGGGGGCCGGGGGGGCCGATGGGGCCGGGCAGCCCGTTCAGACCGTCCTTGCCGGCGGCACCGGCGGAGCCGGGGGGACCCTGCGGGACGGGAGAGAAGCGTGAGCGCGGCCGAGCGGCCCCGGCGGAGCCTCCCGAGCCAAGACCCCGCGGGGGTCCCGAAGGCGGCGGGGACCCCACGCTCCCCCCGCGGCGCGGATGTCGCGGCTCGTCCCGGGACTCACTCGGGGACCGGCGGGACCAGAAGCACCGGAAGGACCTTGTTCGCCAGGAGAGCCCTGCGGCAGTCGAGGAGGAAGAAGAGGCGACATCAGAGGTGGCATCAGCAGCTGGTGCCGCCCCCAGGACGGGCGGGCGGCAGCGCCCGGGGCCACCGGCGCCCCGCGGGACTTACGGGAGGACCGGGTGGGCCCTGGAGACCGGAGAAGCCTCTGTGACCCTTCATGCCTCTGTCACCCTGTTCACCGGTTTCACCTTTGTCACCACGGGGACCTTGGGGACCCTGCAGGAGGAGGAGGAGGAGGAGGAGGAAGATGAGCTGAGCGGGATCCTGGCCAGTGACTGTCCCCAGGCCTGTGGTGGGGACAGAGGCGCCGAGGAGGACACAGCAGAACGTCACTTACAGCAGGACCACGAGCACCAGCAGGACCAGGGGGGCCAGCGGGACCTTGGGGACCCTGGCACAGGAGAGAAGGGGACAGGTTAGAGCATCCTGCACCTCCTGCTGCTGCTGGCTTGGGGCAGAACCACCCTGGGGCGCTCAGGGACCCCCGAGCGGGGTGGTGGCACCTCTGAGACCTCCCTTTACAGGGTGGTGGCACCTCCGAGACCTCCCTTTGCAGGGTGCTGGCACCTCTGCCTTGCTGGGGAAGCTCCTTCAGCAGCAGGAGCTGAGCCCGGGCCAGGCCCCAGAACCAGAACCGGCTCCTTCCCGGTGTCCCCGGGCCGGGCCGGGGGGCGCAAGGGGGGCTCTGGGCCGAGCGTCACTTACGGTCTCACCACGGTCTCCGTTCTTGCCAGCAGGACCGACGGGGCCGGGGGCACCGGGGGCACCGGGAGCACCAGGGGGGCCGGCGGGGCCGGTCTCACCGCGATCGCCCTGCGAGGAGGAGCAGGAGGAGCAGGAGGAGCAGGAGGAGCAGGAGGAGGAGGAGGAGGAGGAAGAGGAGAGGTCAGTGCGGGCCAGCACAGCCCCTCGCCCCTCCCGCGCCCCCTCAGAGCCCGCTCACCTTGGGACCGGCGGCGCCGTCACGGCCGGGAGCACCTTCAGCACCGGGAGCGCCCTGCGGGAGCAGAGACCCTCGTCAGGGGTGGGGGGCACGGCGGGGGTCCCACAGCCCCCCACGGGGGGTCCCACAGCCCCCACGGGGGGTCCCACAGCCCCCCACGGGGGGTCCGTGCCCCCAGCCCCGATGGCGCCGCAGGCTCACCTCGCGTCCGGCTTCTCCGGGGGGTCCGGCCAGGCCGGGGGGGCCCATGGGGCCGGGCGGGCCGCGCTCGCCGGGGGAACCGGAGGGGCCTTGCTTGCCGGGTTCACCCTGCGGGGGGACACAGCGGGGGCTCGGGCACCGTGGGACAGCCACCCGCGGGGGTGGCCGAGCCCTCGGTTACCGGGAGCCCCCCGGTACTCACGGAGGGGCCGGGCAGCCCGGGGAAGCCTCGCTCGCCTCTCTGACCGGGGAGACCGACGACACCGCGCTGGCCGGCGATACCTTGGGGTCCGGGGGTACCGGGAGCGCCCTGCGGGGACAACCGGCGGCTCAGCGGGGGCGGCGGCGGCCGCCACCCTCGCCGCGGAGGGGACAGGCGGGGACGGGCAGAGGGGTGCGGGCAGCGGGGCACTCACGATGGGGCCGTCAGCGCCGGGGGCTCCCTTCTCGCCGGGGGGACCGGGGGGACCGGCGGGGCCCGGCTCGCCGGGGCGGCCGGCGGGGCCGGTCTCACCGCGGGGTCCTTTGCCGCCTTCCTTCCCGCTGGGGCCGGGCGGGCCGGGGAGGCCGATGTTGCCCTGAGCGGGGCGGGGGGGGCGATGCCGTCAGGCCGGGACCCCCCCGCTGGCGGCGGAGGGCGGCCGGGGCTGTCCCGGTGCCAACCGGGACAGGGCGGCCACGTGCAGCACCGGGACGGTGCCCAGAGCCTCCTGTGCCGTGTCCCAGCATCTCTTGTCCCGTGTCCCCAGTGCCCACCTCAGTGTCCCAGAGCCTCCTGTCCCATGTCCCCAGTATCTCCAGTCCTGTGTTCCCAGCATCTCCTGTCCCGTGTCCCCAGTGCCTCCTGTCCTGTGTCCCCAGCACCCCCACTCCGTGTCCCCATCACCAACCCCCAAATGCCCCCAGGGGTACTCACAGAGGGGCCGGGGGGTCCAACTCTTCCAGCAGCACCGGGGAAACCAGTAGCACCCTGCGGGGGAGGAGAGGGCATCAGTGGGGCAGGACCGGGGCTCCGGGGACGATCCCCTCCCTGCCTGGGACCACGCAGGGAGTCCCGGGCTGGTGGCCAGGAGGAAAGCGCCCGCCTGGGGGGCTGATTTGGGGGTGTAAAGGCAACCCCCCCTTTCCCTCTGCTCTGTCCCACTCCATCCCCAGGCAGGTTTGGGGGCGCAGGGCCGGCGGTGCCCCACGGCGTGGGGGGAGCAGAGGAAGGGTTAAAGCCCCTCGGGGTTGTTCCCACGCAGGGGCGCCCCCAAAGTGCCCCAAGCGCCCCTTCCCCACCAAAGCGCTACTTACAGGGGGTCCAGCGCTGCCTCGAGCACCTTTGGGACCGGGAGCACCAACAGCACCCTGGGCGGGAGGAAGAGGAGGAAGAGGAGGAGGAGAAGGGTGAGCCGCGCCGCGGGGCTGCAGCCCGGGCAGCGGGGCGGCCGAGGGGGGCACTTACAGCAGGTCCGGGAGCACCAGTGGGGCCGGCGGGGCCGGGGGGACCGGCGTCGCCCTTGGCTCCAGCATCCCCAGTTTCACCTTTAGCACCAGGCTGGCCGTCAGCACCCTGCGGGACAGGCCCGGCGTCAGCCCGGGGGGCTCGGAGCCACCCTGGGGGGCGGCAGGGGACCCCCGGGCCGGGGGGAGCGGCCCGTGGCACTTACGGGGGGGCCAGCAAATCCAGCAGGACCGGGAGGGCCGGGCTCGCCGCGGTCACCCTGCGGAGGAGAGGTGGGAGGGGGCGGCGTGAGACGAGCGGGGGACGGCCACCGTGGCCACCAAGGAGCGGTGGCAGAGCCACCGTGGCCACCAAGGAGCGGTGGCAGGGCCAGCGCCGAGGGTGGGGGACGCTTACGGGAGCACCACGGGCGCCGGTGGGACCGGCGGGGCCGGGGGGACCGGCTTCACCCTGGAAAACGGGAGGAAAAGAGAAAAGAAGGGGTCAGGGCTGAGGCGCGGAGGTGGCGGTGAGCGCCCGGACGCGGCTGTCCCCGCGGGATGTCCCCACCTTGTCACCGGGAGCACCAGCAGGGCCGGGGGGGCCGATGGGGCCGGTCAGGCCTCGGAGACCGTCCTTGCCAGGAGCGCCATCAGCACCTTTGGGACCGGGGTCACCCTGCGGGGGGACACGAGGGTGGGTTACGGGGACAGGTCCCTTGGGGGGTGCACTGAGACATCCCCGGGACGGGCGGGGACCATCCTCCTCCTCCTCCTCCTCCTCCTCCTCCTCCTCCTCCTCCTCCTCCTCCTCCTCCTCCTCGCAAGGGCTGGGCTCTCAGCGAGGGATTGTCCCCAAGGGATGGGACAGGGGTGACACAGAGCATCCCCTGCCCAGCACCCTGCAGCCCGCCGGGCGAGGCTGGGGGCACACCCAGCCCCGAGGGGGCACACCCAGCCCCGAGGGGGCACACCCAGCCCCGAGGGGGCACAAGGACGGTGGCAGCAGGGTGCCAAGGGGGACAGCAGGGGTCTGGGGACACGAGGGGTGCGGGGACACGCACTCTGTCACCCTTGGCGCCTGGCAGGCCGGCAGCACCGCGTTCTCCGGGCATGCCCTGCAGACCGGGGGGGCCCTGGCTCCCGGGGGCTCCGGGGGCACCAGCGTCGCCCTGGCAGGAAGAACGGGGATTAGTGAGATCCCGGCACAGCGAACCCGCCCCGGCCTCAGCCCAGCCTCAGGGCTGAGGCCAAACCCGTCCCCCTCACAAGGGGGGCGCGGTGCCCCCCACGCCCAGCCCGGCACCCACCTTAGCACCATCGTTACCGGGAGCACCGTTAGCACCGCGAGGACCTTGGGGACCGGGGGGGCCTTGGACGCCGCGTTCTCCAGGGAATCCTCTCTCGCCCTGGGGAGGTGGGGCAGGCCCCGAGCCCGTCAGGGCCTGGGGGCGCTTTGGGGTGCCCGGAGTTGAGGGGAGACTGGGGGGGTTCGGCTTACCCTGGCACCGGCGGGACCGGGGGCTCCGGCGTCTCCGGGGACACCCTGGGCGGGAGGAGAGGGTGACGAGTCAGAGGGGAACGGGTGGCACCGGGGATGGGCAGAGGGCACCCCGGGGTGCCCCCGGGGGTCCCTCATTCCCTGGGCAGGGCTGGGGCTCCACTGTTCTCCCCCTGCGTACAGCACCTGGGGGTGCCCTGGGGGGACCCCAGCAGCAGCGGCAGCCCCCGGGGTGACCGGGAGAGGGGACAGGAGGGTCCCCAGTGCCCACACTCACCTGCTCACCGGGCTTGCCAGCCTCGCCAGGGGGGCCAGCGGGGCCGGGCAGACCCTGGGCAGGAAGAAGAGGAGCCGTGAGCCACCCCGGAGGGGACAAGGGCAATGTCACCCACGCTCTGGGTGCTTCGTCCCCTGCCGGGGGAGGCGACACTCCTCACCTGGAAGCCAGGAGCACCGGCGGGACCTTGTTCACCTCTTTCTCCAGCGGGACCCTGGGGGACACAGGACAGCCATGGAGGGGGGCAGGTGGCTCCCGAGGCCCCTGGCCGGTGGCCAGGCGTGGTCCTGGGTGGCCGCGGGCCGGGGGATACTCACGGTGGGGCCGGGGGGACCTTGGGCACCGGTTTCACCGTCTTTGCCAGCGGGGCCCTGGGGAGGAGGGAGAGGAGGGTGCTCAGGGCAGCCCCCGCAGGGCTCCGTGCCCGGAGGGTGCTCGGGGCCGCCCCCGCAGGGCTCCGTGCCCGCCCCGAGCCGGGCGTGGGCCTGGACGCGGCCGCGGGATCCTTCGAAGGCCGGGAGACACCGCGGCGAGCTGCCCGCGGCCGCGTCACCGCCGCTGTCCCCGCTCCAGCGCCGCCGGTAGCCGCCGGGACGGGATCCCAAACACCTCATCCCGCTGCGGCCCCGGGCCAGGAGCCTTCCCCGGCTGCCTCAGCCCCGTTCGCGCTGCATTCCCAGCCGGTCTAACCCCATTCCCACCGGATCTAACCCCATTGCCAGCCGATCTCACCCCATTCCCACCGGATCTAACCCCATTGCCAGCCGATCTCACCCCATTCCCACCCCATTCCCAGCCGGTCTAACCCCATTCCCACCGGATCTAACCCCATTCCCAGCCGATCTCACCCCATTCCCACCTCATTCCCACCCATCCTGCTGGCCCTCCGTGTCACCCCACGCTGGGGTGACGCTCCCTGTCACCCTCCGGGTCACCCCACAGCACTCTGACCCTCTCTGCCGCCTCCCACCGGGGTCACCCTCCCCTGTCACCCCCAGGGCCGCCCGTGCCCCACCCCACACTCACCACGGCGCCGGGGGGACCGGGAGCTCCTCTCTCGCCAGGTTTGCCGGGTTCGCCCTAGAACCGGAGCGGGATGAGCCCGAGGGGCACCGGGGGCGCGGGGCTGGTCCCGGGGCGTCCCTCGGGCACACGCGGGGGGCGGCAGCGGCGCCGGGGGTGGCACTCACCGCAGCACCCTTGGGACCGGGGAATCCCATCACGCCGGCCTGGCCTCGGGCTCCGGGGGGGCCGGGGGGGCCGGGCCGCCCGTCTTGACCGGCGGGACCCTGTCGGGGGCAGGCAGCGCCTCGTCAGCCGGGCCCGCGGCGAGCCGGGGGACGAGGGGACACGGCGGGGACAACTTACAGGGGGGCCGGTCTTGCCGTCCGGACCGGGGCTCCCGGGGCTTCCAGTCAGACCCTGCGGGGCAGCGGGAGGGGGTCAGGAGCTCAGCGCTCCCAGGGGTGCTCCGGGGAACGGGAGCGTCCTGGAACGCGGCTCCTCCGCCGGCACGGGGCAGCCATGCGGCTCCGTGTCACCGTGTCACCGTGCCACCGTGTCACCGTGTCACCGTGCCACCGCTCACCTTGGCACCGGGGAGACCGGGTTCCCCGGGGCGTCCAGCTTCACCAGGAGATCCTTTGGGGCCAACGGGGCCGGGGGAGCCGCGCTCGCCGGGGGGACCCTGGGGAGGGGGGACAGGGGTGATGCAGCTGCAGGACGGCACCGGGACACCGGCACGGAGCCGTGTCCCCGCCGAGTGGGCACAGGAGACAGCGGCCAGAGCGGCCAGGCCCCGCTGACGCGGCTTTGTCCCGCAGACGGACGCGGGCACCCACCTTGGGACCGGCGATGCCATCGGCGCCAGGGAAGCCGCGGCTGCCAGGAGCGCCCTGAGGGGGACACGGCAGGGTCGGTGTGGGGACACGAGGGGACACGGGGGGACACGGCAGGGTCGGTGTGGGGACACGAGGAGACACGGGGGGACACGGCAGGGTCGGTGTGGGGACACGGGAGGACACGGCAGGGTCGGTGTGGGGACACGGGGGGACACGGGGGGACACGGCAGGGTCGGTGTGGGGACACGGGAGGACAGGCAGGGTCGGTGTGGGGACACGGGGGGACACGGCAGAGTCGGTGTGGGGACACGGGGGGACACGGCAGGGTCGGTGTGGGGACACGGGAGGACACGGCAGGGTCGGTGTGGGGACACGGGGGGACACGGCAGGGTCGGTGTGGGGACACGGGGGGACACGGGAGGACAGGCAGGGTCGGTGTGGGGACACGGGGGGACACGGGGGGACACGGCAGAGTCGGTGTGGGGACACGGGGGGACACGGCAGGGTCGGTGTGGGGACACGGGGGGACACGGCAGGGTCAGTGTGGGGACACAGGGGAACACGGGGGGACACGGCAGGGTCGGTGTGGGGACACGGGGGGACACGGCAGGGTCGGTGTGGGGACACGGGGGGACACGGCAGGGCTGAGGGGGAGCCGTGTGGCACAGCGGGACACGGCCGCCACTGGGAGCAGCCTGAAGGGGTTGAGGGTGTCACCACGGGGTCCCCAAACACGCACGAGGTTCACGGGGGGATGGGGGGAGGGCGGGGGTGGGGACAGGGACATGGACATGGACATGGACATGGACATGGACATGGACATGGACATGGCAGGGCTGGAGATGGCAACAGGGACATGGCCAGGGGGGACAGGGACATGGCTGGGGTGGGGACAGGAACATGGACATGGCTGGGGTGGGGACAGGGACATGGACATGGCAGGGCTGGAGATGGCAACAGGGACATGGCCAGGGGGGACAGGAACATGGACATGGCTGGGGTGGGGACAGGGACATGGTGGGGACAGGGACAGGGACAGGGACATGGCAGGGCTGGGGACAAGGACAGGGACACCCCTACTCACACGCTCGCCAGCGGGGCCGGGCAGGCCGGCGGGGCCGGGCTCACCACGGGCTCCTCTCTTGCCTTCCTCTCCAGCGGGGCCGGGGGGACCTTGGACACCAGCGGGACCCTGGGGAAGGACGCGCGGGGATGAGGAGCCCCGGCCGGGCCCGGAGCCCGCGGGGGCCGCGCCCCCAGGGACACGTCGGGGGGGCACTCACGGGTTCGCCTTTGGCACCGGTGTCGCCCTTGTTGCCCGGAGCGCCGGGCTCACCCTGGAGGGGAGAGCGGAGAGAAAAGGTTCAGCGGCGGCTTGAGGAGCGGAGGGAGCCCTCGGAGGGACCGAGGAGCCGCCCCCCGCCCCACCGAACCCGGCGGGGACACCTCGGGAGGCGCCTCCAGGCGCGGCGGCTGCGGCCGGAGCGGCCCGGGGGTACTCACGGTGTTGCCCTTGGGGCCGGGGGCGCCGCTGGGACCCTGGGGTCCGGAGGGACCGCGGGCACCGGGGAAGCCGGGAGCGCCGGCGATGCCGGGAGCGCCCTGCAAGAGGCACGGGAGGCCGTGAGCAGGCGGCGCGGCCCTCCCTGCCGCGGCCGGGGGGGACGCGGGGGACACTCACGGTGGCGCCCTTGGCACCGGGCTGGCCGTCGGCACCGGGGTTGCCCTGCGGAGAGAAGGAGGGAGAGGAGGGTCACGGCGGGGCCGGCAGGACGCGAGGCCGAAGGACAGGGAGCCCTGGGACGTCGCTTACAGCAGGACCGGCAGCGCCAGCGGGGCCGGGGGGGCCGGGCTCGCCGCGAGCACCTTGGGGACCTTCGCTGCCACGAGCACCCTGGGGACCGGTCTCACCCTGGGGAGGAAGAGGAGGAGGAGGAGGAGCCGTGAGCGCCAGGGCTGCCCTGGTTCCACCTGCCCGCGGTGCCACAGCCGGGACGGGCGCCCGGGACACGCTGGGACGTCCCCACGGGTGCCACTGTCCCAGGCAGTGCCAGCCGGGGTGATCCAGCCTCGGGGACCCTTCCGTGCCCAGCACCCCCCCAGCCCACCCTCCCAGTGCCCCCCAGTGCCCCCCAGCCCCGCAGAGCCAGGCAGGCCCTACCTTAGCACCAGCAGCACCGGGGAAGCCGGGGGGACCAGCGGGACCGGTCGGACCCTAAACGGGACAGGGGGCACGGCTCAGGGGGGATCCCGGCCCCAGCGGGCTCGGGGGGATCCCCGGGCAGCAGAGCCCCCCTGGCTCCCGGCCGGGGCTCCCCACGGGGCAGCCGGGACGGGATCTCCCCCCAGGAGGGCCGGGGGTACTCACGGGGGGACCGGCAGCGCCGGGAGCACCGTCATTGCCACGAGCGCCCTGCGGAGAGGGGACAGCGGCGGTGAGGCCCGCGGGTGGCACAGGCGGCACCCACGCGTGGCACGGGTGGCCCCGGGCAGGGGTCTCAGCCGTGCCCATCCCAAATACTCACGGCGGGGCCAGAAGGGCCGGGACGGCCTCGCTCGCCGGGAAGACCACGAGGACCCTGCGGAGGGGACGGGACGGGTTTAGGACGCGGTTGGGTCACCTGGGTGGGCATCGCCCCTTCCCGAGCCCCCTCCCATCCCTGTGCCCGCAGTGCTGCCCACGGCGACGCTCCCGGCGGGTCCCTGAGGAGCAGCGGGGTCCCCACCGGGGCACCCCCGTCCTGTCCCCCCAGCCAGCCCTGGCCCAGCACTCACCATCTGCCCGGGAGCTCCGTTCTCCCCGGGGCTGCCGGGCTCTCCCTGAGGAGGAAGGACACCGTGAGGGACCTGCTCTGCAGGGAGGAGGGGACAGCGGGGACATTGGGGACAGCGGCGGCGCTGCCACCGCTCCTCACCTTGGGGCCGGCAGGTCCGGGCTCACCCTTGGCACCATCCAGACCGCTGAAACCCTGGGGGCAGGAGAGAGAAATGCTGGGGGGTCAGGGGGGGACCCGAGGGAGGGCAGGGGTCCCTCGTCCCCTGGGTGTCACCAGCACGGGAGGGGGACTCACCCTGTGTCCCTTCATGCCCGGCAGGCCGGCGGTTCCGGGGAGACCTCGGGCGCCCTGGGGGAAACGGGGGGCGGTGACGGGGGTGCCGGGGGGGCTGTCCCCACAGCAGAGTGGCCTGTCCCCGAGGGGGGGACAGCTGGGGGTGTCCCCGAGGGGGGCACAGCTGGCGGTGTCCCCTCGCCTGTCTCACCTGGGGGCCGGGGGGACCCCGCTCTCCGGGGCGGCCAGGCTTGCCAGCTTCACCCTGAGGACAAGGACACGGCCTTGGGGGCACGTCCCCGAGCCAGGCGGCTCCTGCTGGCCTGGGGGGGCTGGCAGGGCCACCGGGCCCCAAACGGGGGGGACCCCACGGGTGGGTCACTTACGTCATCTCCGTTCTTGCCAGGGGGGCCGGCGGGACCTCGGGGGCCCATGGGACCCTAGGAGAGAGGGAGGGCAGGGGGGAGGGTGCTGAGGTGCCAGCTGCCCCCTGTCACCCTGTCACCCTGTCACCCTGTCACCCTGTCACCCTGTCACCCTGTCACCCAGCCCGGGCAGTGCCAGGCCCTGGCAGCCCCAGTGCCGTGGGTCCCAGAGCGGGGCTGGAGCAGCAGCAGCAGCGTCCCCAGCCCCAGGGGACATGGGCAGGTGACAGCACTCACAGAAGCACCGGGCTCTCCAGGTTCACCGGGGGGACCTTGGAAACCTTGAGGGCCCTGTGGAGATAAAATAAAGGATAAAAAATGGGTCAGAACGTGAGAAGCTTGGGCCTGGATCCCCCCTGGTGGTGGCGGTGTCCCCCCATATGGTGGCACCAGGACTTTGTCCCCACGTGCCTCTGCGGCTGTCAGGGAGGGTGTGACACCCTCCGACCTGTCCCCCACCCCCAGAGGGGCTGTTTGTCCCCAAACCCAAATGGACAGGAAGAGGTGACACTCACGGGAGCACCGGGAGGGCCGGGGAGACCACGGGGACCAGCTGGGCCCTGGGGAGAAGAGAAAGTGTCATCAGTGGGGCCTTGTCACCCTGTCCCTGTCCCCTCCCCTGCTGCCCTCCCCTCCAGCCCATCACTGTCCCAAAGGCAGCCCCTTCCTGTCCCCATCGTCCCCTGCTCCCTGTCCCCATCCCACCCCATCCCTTGTCCCCAACACCAACCATTGCCTGTCCCCATTGCCACCCCATCCCTGCCCCTATTGCCATCCCACACCACTGCCCCATTTTGTTGTCCCCATTGCCTGTCCCCATTGTCCCCATTGCCTGTCCCCATCACCCCATTTTGTTGTCCCCATTGCCACCCCAACACCACATCCCCATCTCTGCTCCCACCTCCAGCCATTCCTTGTCCCCATTGTCACCCCTCCCTGTCCCCATCCCTGTCCCCATTGTCACAACTTCCTGTCCCCATCACCAACTTGTCCCTGACTCTGTCCTGGTCCCAGTCCCAGTCCCCATCCCAGTCCCTGTCCTCAGCTCTGTCTCTGTCCCAGTCCCTGCACATTCCCTGTCTCTGTTGTTCCCCCATCCCCGTCCCCATCCTTGTCCCTGTCCCCATCCCAGTCCCTGTCCCATTCCCTGTCCCCATTGTCACCCCCTCCCTGTCCCTGTCCCCAGCATCGCTGCCGTGTCCTGGTGCTCAGTGACATCACCGGCACAGGGGCCGCTGCTGTCCCGTCCCCTCGCCCAGTTCCTCCCGTGCCCCCGTGCCCCCCGTGCCCCCGTGCCCCCGTGCCCCGCTCACCATGGGCCCGGGCACGGCCATGCCTCCGGCCTTCTCGTCGTAGCCGTAGGACATCTGGGGAGCGAAGTTCTGCGGGAGGAGAGCGGGGGGTGAGCGGGGCAGGGACCCCCGGGGGGCTGCGCCGCCGGGGACCCCCCACACTCACCCCGCCGAGGCCGGGGGGACCGGGGGGGCCGGGGGGGCCGGGCAGGCCGGGCTGGCCGGGGATTCCATCTCTGCCGGGGGGGCCGGGCAGTCCCTGCGGAGAGAAGAGGGGGTGAGGCTGGGGGGACTGGGGGGAGCTCCAGAGGAACTGGGGGGAGCCCCTGTGGGACTGGGGGGAGCCCCTGTGGGACTGGGGGGAGCTCCAGAGGAACTGGGGTGAGCCCCTGTGGGATTAGGGTGAGCCCCAGTGGGATTGGGGTATCCCCCAGTGGGATTGGGGTGAGCTCCAGAGGAATTGGGGTGAGCCCGGTGGGATTGGGGTATCCCCCAGTGGGATGGGGGTGAGCCCAGTGGGAGATTGGGGTGAGCCCCTGTGGTATTGGGTTATCCCACTGTAGGATTGGGGTGTCCATAAGTGGAATTGGGGTGTCCCCCTCTGGCATTGAGTTATCCCACTGTAGGATTGGGGTGTCCATAAGTGGAATTGGGGTGTCCCCCTGTGGGATTGGGGTGACCCCAGTGGGATTGGGGTGAGCCCAGCTGGGGATTGGGTTGAGGCCCAGCAGGACTGGGATGAACCCCAGTAGGAGATTGGGGTGAGCCCAGCAGGACTGGGGTGTCCCCAGTGGGATTGGGGTGTTCCCCTGTGGGATTGGGGTGTCCCCAGTGGGATTGGGGTGAGCCCAGAGGGATTGGGGTGTTCCCCTGTAGGATTGGGGTGTCCCCAGTGGGATTGGGGTGACTCCAGTGGGATTGGGGTGAGCCCAGAGGGATTGGGGTGTTCCCCTGTAGGATTGGGGTGTCCCCCAGCAGAACTGGGGTGCTCCCCAGCGGGATGGGGGTCTCTGCAGAGCAGGGGGCTCTGGGGGGGCGCACCCACCCTGTCTCCTTTGGGGCCGGTGTCTCCTTTAGGACCCTGCGGGGCAGAGGCAGAAGAGGTTAGAGAAGGGGGGCTGCAAACACTGGGGGGGGGGGTCTGGAGAAACTGGCGGCGTTTTGGGGGGGCCCTTACCTCTACTCCAGCATTTTCTGGGTAGGCAGGGGAGGCTGTGGGGGGAAAAAGGGGGTTCAGAGCGGCGCGGCGTCACCCGCCCCACCCCGGGCAGCCCGCGGGAGGGGACACCGGAGGGGACACGGGGAAGGGACACCGGGAAGGGACACCGGGAGGGGACACGGGGAAGGGACACCGGGAAGGGACACCGGGAGGGGACACCGGGAGGGGACACCGGGAGGGGACACCGGGAAGGGACACGGGGAGGGGACACCGGGAGGGGACACCGGGAGGGGACACCGGGAGGGGACACTGGGAGGGGACACCGGGAGGGGACACCGGGAGGGGACACCGGGAGGGGACACGGAGAAGGGACACCGGGAGGGGACTCCGGGAGGGGACTCCGGGAAGGGACACCGGGAAGGGACACCGGGAAGGGACACCGGGAAGGGACACGGGAGGGGACACCGAGAGGGGACACCGAGAGGGGACACGGGGAAGGGACACCGGGAGGGGACACCGGGAAGGGACACCGGGAGGGGACTCCGGGAGGGGACACCGGGAGGGGACACGGCGCCCGCCGGTCCCGGGGGGGTGGCACCCGCGGCGGGGGTGGGATGTCGCGATACCGTCGGTGTCGGGACAGATGGGGCAGCACTCTCCGAAGGGGATCTCGGCGTTGGGGCAGTCGGAGGTGTCCTCGCAGATCACCTCGTCGCACAGGATGTTGCCGCTGTCGCACACGCAGATCTGGCACGGTTCTGGCTTCCACACGTCCTTGTCGTTGTAGGTGAGCCCATCCTGGATGCAGCTCCCGGTTTGGACTGCGACGGGGCGGGGGCAGCGTCAGGAGGGGCGGCCCGGGGCCCGGCCGGCTCCCCCTCCCCTCCCTGCCCTCCCTCTCCCCTCCCCTCCCCGCTCTTCTCCCTTTCCCTTCATCTGGTTCTCATCAGCGCGCCGCGGTGACACGGGAAAAGCTCCACAGCAGCAAACCCTTCCCACTCCGGCTGGAATTTAAACAAAAAATCCCCGCGGCCGCTCGCTCGGGCCGGCCGGGCCAAGGCAAACAGCCCCCGGGGCGAGGGGGGGTCCCGGCGGCCGCGGGCGGACGGACGGACGGACGGACGGACGGACGGGCCCCGGGGTCTGGGCTGGAATCGGATCCAGGAGCGGCGGGACGGGGCTGGACCGGGCCAGACCCGAGCGGGAGCGGGAGGGGAGGGCAGGGCGAGCGGCCAGGCCCGGCGGCGGCCCCGCGGTGGGGAAGGGTCCTGGCGTGGGGAGGGGGACACAGGAACTCATGGAGCAACCACCCACCCACGCTCGTCCAAAAAAAGAAAAGGAAAAAAAAAAAAAAAGGCAAAGAAAAAAAAAAAAGGGGAAAAAAACCCAAAAAATGTGTTAAAAAAAGGCAAGCGGAAAATGCAAAATTCTTCTGGGACAAAAAAAAAAAAGGGCAAAGTGGGAATGGGAAAGGCAAAATGCAGAATGGGAAATGCAGGACACAGAACGGGAATGGGAAATGGAGAAGGGGAAATGCGCGATGGGCATTGTCAGCACAAAATGCTTAATAATAATAGTAATAATAAAGGATAATAATGATAAAAATGTATTTAGGAAAAACAGCCCAAAAATCCCCCAAAAAAGGACAAAATCGGGCAAAAGGCGATGGGCGCCGGGCCGGGGGTCCCCCCGTGTCCCCCTGGCGCAGGTGGCAGCGGGCACGGGGCCGCGGGCTGGCACGGGGGGTGACCCCAGCCGTGCCCCCGGCCCGCGCCGCTGGCAGCCCCCGCTCCCCCGGCTGCCGAAACATTTTGCTTATGAATCATCCGAGACTTTTCTAATTCTTTCCTGATGGCTTTCGCAGATCCCGGGGCTGGGCCCCCCCTCTCCCTCTTCTCCCCCCTCTTCTCTCTCCCGCGCTCTTTCCCCCCTTTCCTTTCCCTTCCCGGCCTCCTCCTCCTCCTCCCCTTGGTCCCGGCTCCTCTCCACCCTTCCTTCCCTCCCCGCTCTTGGCAGGGCGCCCCATCCTCACCCCGCAGCCCCCTAAACCCCTATTCCCCCAACCCCAAATCCCCTCAGTCCTCTCCTCTTCTCTTTTTTGCGATTTTCCCCTCGTTGCCCCGCTTCGCCCCTCGTTCCCCTCTCCGCTCCGCACGCCCAGCCCGGGCCGGGCGCGGCCGGTGCCGCGGGGCCGGTGCCAGCCCGGAGCCGCGTCCCGCCGGGCCGGGGGCATCCCCGGTGCCCACTGCATCCCCGGTGCCCGCTACTCACTGTCTTCCTCTCCTTGCCCGCGGGCGAGTAGGACGGTCGCTGCTATCAACAGCAGTGACCGAGAATCCACAAAGCTGAACATGTCTAAATATTAGACATGTAGACTCTTTGGGGTCTCTTTTGTTCTCAGCTTGGGGTCATGCGGGGCCGCTGCAACCCTGGAGCTCCAAATCCCGACCCCAGCAGAAAGTTCCTACCGCCCTTCGCCCGCTCCGGCGCCGGCCCTTTTATACCCTGCGCCGCGGCGGAGAGGTGGGACCCGGCGCGAGCAGCGGATTTTGGACGGCCCCCTCGGCCAATCAGAGGCACCCAGAGAATTGGGGGGCACCCCCTGTCCCCCCCCCACCCCGGGCCGTGTGGCCGCGCACACGCAAACACGGCCGGGCACACGCACACGCGGCCGGGCACACGCGTGTGCTCCGCGGCGGGGCCGGGCCGGGATGGGGGCCGGGGGGTTTTGGGGTGCGGGTTTTTTTGCGGGGGGTTGTGGTTTTTTTTGGGGGGGTTCTGCACGCTCGGAGGGGTCTGCGGGGCTGGCTGGGTGGGGACGGGCGATGTGGCACGTGGCGCCTCGGGGACCCCGGTGCCACGCGACGCCCGGAGCTGCACCGGGGCCCCGCCATCCCCCCACCCCCCAAAACAGCCACCCCGGGACTGGGGCACCCCAAAACCCACCCCCGGCGGGACCAAACCCCGGCACGGCGCAAGGCCACCGGTCCCCAGAGCATCCCTTGGACGGTCCCCAAGAGCATCCCCTGAGGGACCCCAGCCCCGAGGCCCCTCCAAGAACCACGGGCACCCCAAATCCCTCCCCCAGGCCCGCTGGCTTTGTGTTTTCAGCCCTTTTTTCTTCCCCTCTTTCCCCTTCCTTCCCCTCGCTCCTCTCGCTCCCCGCGCTCCCCCCCTGGCGCGGCTCCAGGGCCGTTTCCACATTTGAAGGAGCCACGTTGGTTGGAAAAAGCAAAAGCTCCTGGACAATGCTCCAGGACCTACCGTGCAATTTGGGGAGGCTGTAATTACACGCCAAAAGCATCCCCGCCCGGCCCGGCCGGCAGCGCGGCCAATGTGGCACCGGGGGAGGGGCGGCTCCCGCCGCCGCTCGCGTTTTTGGGGAGCGCGGTGGGAAATGGGGCCGGGGGAAAAGGGGGGATCGGCCCCGGGGCCCCCGCGCTCTGCTGGGGGGTGCTGGGAGCGCTGGGAGAACTGGGAATACTGGGAGCGCTGGGAGCGCTGGGAGCACTGGGAGAACTGGGAGCACTGGGAGATGGGAGCACTGGGAGTACTGGGAGCACTGGGAGCACTGGGAGTACTGGGAGCACTGGGAGCACTGGGAGTACTGGGGGCACTGGGGACACTGGGAGCACTGGGGGCACTGGGGGCACTGGGCGCCTTGGGAACACTGGGAACACTGGGAGAACTGGAAGCGCTGGGTGCACTGGGGACACTGGGAACACTGGGAGCTCTGAGAGCACTGGGAGCACTGGGAGAACTGGGAACACTGGGAGAACTTGGAGTGCTGGGAGCATTGGGAACACTGGGAGTGCTGAGCGCACTGGGAACACTGGGAGAACTGGGAGCACTGGGAGCACTGGGAGCACTGGGAGCTCTGAGAGCACTGGGAACACTGGGAGAACTGGGAGCACTGGGTGTGCTGGGAGCAGTGGGGGCAGTGGGAATACTGGGAATTCTGAGAGTACTGGGAGCACTGGGAATACTGGGAGCACTGGGAATGCCAGCAGTGCTGGGAGCACTGGGAATAATGGTGGGGGTCACTGGTGTGCTCAGGCGTGTCCCAGCCCTGCCCCCAGCCCTGTCCCCTTATCCAGCCCCAGATCCAGCCCCAAATCCCAGATCCAGCCCCAGATCCCAGATCCAGCCCCACATCCAGCCCCACATCCATTCTCCAGCCCCGGATCCAGCCCCACATCCCTCCTCCAGCCCTGGATCCATTCTCCAGCCCCACATCCATTCTCCAGCCCCGGATCCAGCCCCACATCCCTCCTCCAGCCCTGGATCCATTCTCCAGCCCCACATCCATTCTCCAGCCCCACATCCAGCCCCACATCCCTCCTCCAGCCCCGGATCCAGCCCCACATCCCTCCTCCAGCCTGGATCCATTCTCCAGCCCCACATCCATTCTCCAGCCCCAGATCCAGCCCCACATCCATTCTCCAGCCCCGGATCCAGCCCCACATCCCTCCTCCAGCCTGGATCCATTCTCCAGCCCCACATCCCTGCTCCAGCCCTGGATCCATTCTCCAGCCCCACATCCCTCCTCCAGCCTGGATCCATTCTCCAGCCCCACATCCCTTCTCCAGCCCTGGATCCATTCTCCAGCCCCACATCCCTCCTCCAGCCCTGGATCCATTCTCCAGCCCCACATCCCTCCTCCAGCCCTGGATCCGTGCATCCAAGACACGTTGCAAGCGGAGCCTCCTCCAATCCTGCCCCGGCGACTCGAAAAGCCCTGGCCGGGCTCCAGGCTGAAGATGTGTCTTTAATTTTTGCAGCATGACAGAAAAGAAAAGAATGTCATCGGCTTGGGTGTTTTTTTTCTTGCCTTTTTTTTTTTTTTTTTTTTTTTTTTATGTATATATGGAGAGGGAGGGGAATTAAAAAAAAAAGGGGGGGGGAAGGACGGGATGATGCCACCTCATCAACCCCCGGCCGCCCGCCCCAGGAATGCGGGACAAGGGGTTGGGGGCTGGGAAAAGGGAAGAATTCCCACTCTGAATAAGGGAAAAAAAATAATAAAGAAGAAGAAAATGAAAAAAAAGAGGCTGGAAAAGCCATTAGGATCCTCGGAAGCAGAACGGGAGATGCCGAGGCCTGGGCTCCTGCAGGATTTTGGGTCACCCAGCCGGGACCCTCCTGCTCCCTGGGGGTGTTGGGGATGGGGGTGTCCCACTCAGCCCCCCCTCAGCTTTTGGGGGGATCCCAGAGCCTTTCCCGCGGGTTCCAGACTGGTTTTTACTGGTGCGAACCGGGCGTGTGGCCACAGCGCTCAGAATGGGGGCAGCCACCCCAAAAAGAAGAGGGTCACCCCAAAAACTCGGGGGCCACCCCAAAAACTTGGGGGATCCTCCCAGAAAAATCAGCGGTCGTGCCAAAAACTTGGGGGATGCCCAAAATTGCAGGGGGTTCCCCAAAAGTTGATGGGTGCCCCAAAAAGTCGGCGGCTGCCCCAAAAATCCTCTGGGCCAGGGGTTGCCCGGAGGGTGGGGGGCGAGGATGAAGGGGGGCAGCCCCCCAATGATTTTGGGGGGGAATCACCCAAAAAAGGGGTTCGGGGCAGGGCGGGGGTTTGTTTGCCGAGCAGCTGGAGCAGGCAGCGGCATCTGGAGCGGGTTAGCTGCCGGCAGCCCGGCCACATGGATCGGATTAATTCCCTCCCCTCTCCCCCCTTCCCTCGGCAGCCCCGGGAGCCGCTCCCGGTCCCCCCGCATCGCCCCCCGCCCACCCCGCGGGCTCAGCCCCCTCCCCGGGCCGCGTCCCCCCCTTGGGGACAGGGCGGAGGGGACAGGGCGCTGTCCTGCCAGGCGGTGCCACGCAGGTGTCCGACCCCACCCTGGGTGCCCCCAGCCCCACCACGCCGCCACTAAGGAGCCTTTTTGGGGTGGGGGGTGCTCCCCGAGATCCGCCCCTTGCTCAGACCCCCCCCCCCCCCCCATTCCCCCCCACACTTGTCACTCTTCCATGGGGACGTGGTGGGCGACGCGGTGCCTCAGTTTCCCCCGCGGCGGCCGCAGCCCGGCACCGCCCCGGCTATTCCTGGTGGCCTCCGGGCCTCAATTGCGGCGCAGGGCAGAACCCCGTAATCACGGCCGCGACTCCCCGGCTATTTCCAGGGAAAATTGCTGAAATTGGCCCCCGCGGTGCCAGCGCCGCGCCGCCCGCGCCGGGGGCACCGCCGGCCCGGGGGGGCTGCCACAGGGTGGTCGTGCCCCCGCCGGGGACCCCCGGCTTGAGGAGGGGACCTCGTCCTGCTCGGGGGGTCCCTGCGCCAAGCATGGGTCCAGCGGGATGGGGGGCAGGGGTGTGACCCCTCCCAGGGGCTGGGACCCACCCCCGGGGGGCTCATTTCAACCTCTGCACCCCCACATTGTCCCCACGGCCAGGGATGGGGGTCACCCCCCGTCTGCACCCCCCAACAGCCAGGGCTGGGACCTCTGGGGGGCTCATCACCCCCTGCACCCCTAACCCAGGGCTGGCCCCCTCCTGGGGGGCTCATCACCCCCTGCACCCCTAACCCAGGTCTGGGACCTCTGGGGGGCTCATCACCCCCTGCACCCCCCAACACCCAGGGCTGGGCCCCTCCTGGGGGGCTCATCACCCCCTGCACCCCCCAACACCCAGGGCAGGGCCCCTCCTGGGGGGCACATCACCCCCTGCACCCCTAACCCAGGTCTGGGACCTCTGGGGGGCTCATTCCCCCCCCTGCACCCCTAACCCAGGGCTGGCCCCCTCCTGGGGGGCTCATTCCCCTCTGTGCACCCCCCAACACCCAGGGCTGGCCCCTCCTGGGGGGCACATCACCCCCTGCACCCCTAACCCAGGTCTGGGACCTCTGGGGGGCTCATCACCCCCTGCACCCCTAACCCAGGGCTGTGACCTCCTGGGGGTCTCATCCCCTCTGCCCCCCCACCCTAGCAGTGGGGTCTGGAGCGGATCTGGGGGGGCTGGGGGCAGTTTTGGGGGGCCAGGGGCTCCGGAGGGGTCCCAGGCCGGGCGCAGCCGCCCAGGCCCGGCCCCGCTGTCTGAGCCGGGATGGAAACTCTGAGGGCCGAGCTCCACGCCGAACATTTTCCGTTCCCGACTCCTTTTTTTTTCACTTTTTATTCCTTTTTTTTTTTTTTTTTTCCCTCTTCAGTTTCATTGAAGAATTTGCTGCCCCCCCCCCCCCAACCCCAGCCCCGGGGCAGCCTCATCCCCGGGGGGAGGGGGCGATGCTCCCCAGCCCCTTCCCCACCGTGGGACTGGGGGGGATGTGGGGGTACCCCGAGCACCCCGGAGCCCCCCGGGGAGGGGATTGCGCACCCCTGAACCCCCCGGAAATCATCCCCGGGAACGGGGACGGGAACGGGGACCGGACGGAACGGGAAAGGGATGGAGACGGGAACGGGACGGGAGCGGGGACGGGAACGGGACGGGAAGGGGAGCGGGGACCGGGCGCTCCCGCGCTGCCGGCGGCCCCGGGGCTGGCCCGGAGCGGTCCCGGTGACCTCATCGGCCGGGGCCGGCCCCGGGCCCGCGGCCCGGCGGGGACGGTGGCCCCGGTGCCACGTGGCCGGGTCGCGGCGCTGCCAGCGCCCGCCTCGCACCCCCGCGGCGGGGCAGGGGGTGTCCCGGGGGTCCCCTGTACCCCAAAACCTTGGTGCGAGGGGCTGAAAACCCCGAGAGCCCCCCAGGAGGGAGGGGGGGAAGGTTGGGGGGCTCTGGGGGACAGAGCTGTGGGGTGTCCTCTGGGTGCCAAAGGGCTCATCTGGCACCGAGGCGTCCCCAAATCTGTCGGGTTTGGGGGGATCAGAGTGCCGGGGAGAGCCAGGCACTGCTTGGGGTGCTTGGGGTGGGGTTGGGGTGTTTGGGTTGGTGGGAGGAGCTGCTGGGGTGGTTCGGGTCGGGGTCCCCGGGGCTGTTTGGGTTGGGGTTACTTGGGGTTTGGAGTTTGGGGTTGGGGGTGCTGGGTTGGGGTGTTCGGGTTTTCAGCGTTTTGAGCTGGGGCTGTTGGGGTTGTTGGGGTTTTGGGGGTATTTGGGTGGTTTGGGCTCCTGGGCTGGGGGTCTCAGCTGCGGACTCAGGACGCCCCCTCCCCAAAGGAGCAGCTGGGGCCGGGCAGGGGGAGCGGGGCCCCCCCCGGCCCCGCCGCCCCCAGGCAGGGTCCCTCCAGCTGGAGCTCGGCCCAGCAGCAGCAGCGATGCTCCAGCTCTTCCTCCTCCTCCTCTTCCTCCCCGGCCCCACGTCAGCACCTCCCTGCTCCCCCAGTTGATCCCAGTTCCCTGCCAGGGGACGGCAGCGGCACGGCCGAGGGGGGGTTAACCCTTCCCCCCGTCCCCACGGTGTCCCCCCAGCTCTACGGTGTCCCCCCAGTCCCACGGTGTCTCCCCCAGCCCCACGGTGTCCCCCCAGCCCCATGGTGTCCCCACGGTGTCCCCCCCGTCCCGCCACGTCCCTTTGGCAGCGGGACTCGGCCGTCGTGGAAATAGAGCGGGGGGGGGGGGGTGAACTGGGAGGGGGAACTGGGCGAACTGGGCGTGGTGTGTCCGTGTGGGCGAGGCCTGCGGGGAGGGGGCGCGGCCACCCAACAAAAGGGTTTCAAAGGGATGAGACTGGGGCAAAGCCAGAAAACTTGAAAAGTCTTTCCCTCCTCCCCCCCCCCACCAAAAACAAACAAAACCCAAACCTCGCCCGCCGGGCCCTGCACACGTGTGAGGGGAAACTGAGGCACGGCGGGGCCGGGCGGAGCTCACGGTGCGGCCGCGGGTCCCGCGCAGAGCGCAGCAGCGGGGAGCACCGGGGGTGCCCCGGAGCAGCCGCGTCCCCACGCGGGACAGCGGCGGTGGCGGGGACGCGGCGGGGCCGGACTCGTCCCGTGGCGGGGCTGCCGGGGGCCCGATCCCAAAGTCGGGGCGGGCGGGGCGGGCGATGCCCTTGGCTCGCACCGGGCCCAGCCCCGGCGCTGCCTCCACGTCGGCAGCGGGGCCGGGGCCCGGGGGCTGAGGGGACCGGGGGTTTGGGGGTTTGGGGGGACTGGGGGGCCGGGGGCGTCCCCGCCTTGTGCCGGGCCGGGTCCCACCCTGTGCACCCCCGGGGGGAGCTCGGAACGGGAACGGCCCCCCCGGGACCGGCCGGGCACCGGGCAGGGCTGGGGACACCGGGACAGTGCCACCGGCAGGGCCGGGGACAGTGTGACACCGGGACAGTGCCACCGGCAGGGGCGGGGACACCGGGACAGTGTTACACCGGCAGGGTTGGGGACACCGGGACAGTGCCACGGGCAGGGGCGGGGACACCGGGACAGTGCCACCCACAGGGCCGGGGACACCGGGACAGTGCCACCAGCAGGGCCGGGGACAGTGTGACACCGGGACAGTGCCACCGGCAGGGCTGGGGACACCGGGACAGTGCCACCGGCAGGGCCGGGGACAGTGTGACACCGGGACAGTGCCACCGGCAGGGCTGGGGACACCGGGACAGTGCCACCAGCAGGGGCGGGGACACCGGGACAGTGTTACACCGGCAGGGGCGGGGACGCCGGGACAGTGCCACGGGCAGGGCCGGGGACACACCACGGGCAGCACCGGGGGCTGCACCCCCAGACCACGGCCAGGACACTCTCAGGGCCAGATAAAGGTGGGTGCCAGCCCTGCCCGTGGGCACACCCAAGGGCTGTGGGACACCAGTGACACCTGTGGCACCCACGGGCTCAGCCCCAAGGGTGAGCCGTCCATCCATCATCCATCCATCCATCCATCCATCCATCATCCATCCATCCATCCATTCATCTATCCATCCATCCATCCATCCATCCATCATCCAACCATCCATCATCCATCCATCATCCATCATCCATCCATCCATCCATCCATCCATCCATCCATCCATCCATCCATCATCCAACCATCCATCATCCATCCATCATCCATCATCCATCCATCCATCCATCCATCCATCATCCCTCCATTCATCCATTCATCTATCCATCCATCCATCCATCCATCCATCATCCAACCATCCATCATCCATCCATCATCCATCATCCATCCATCCATCCATCCATCCATCATCCATCCATTCATCCATTCATCTATCCATCCATCCATCCATCCATCATCCATCCATCCATCCATCCATCCATTCATCCATTCATCCATCCATCCATCCATCCATCCATCCATCCATCCATCCATCCATCATCCATCCATCCATCCATCCATCCATCCATCCATCCATCCATCCCTCTCTCCATCCCACCTGACCACTTTACACATTTTGATTTATTTCTCTGCCCCTCCATCCCTTCTCCATCCCCCCGGATCTCGGGTGGGCGCAGCCGCTGCGTGTGCAGCCACACGCCCATGTCACGCGTGTGCAGCCACACACCTGTGTCACGCGTGTGCTCTCGGGGACAGACCCCAAGGGCCACCTCGTGGCCACGGTAAAACCTTTGGTCTGTGTCCGTTCCCGTTCCCATTCCCGTTCTCGTTCCCGTTCCCATTCCCGTTCCCGGTCCCATTCCCGTTCCTGTTCCCGTTTCCGTTTCCGTTCCCGTTCCCGTTCCCGTTCCCGGTCCCTGTCCCATTCCCATTCCCATCCCCGTTCCCGTTCCCGGTCCCTGTCCCATTCCCGTCCCCGTTCCCGTCCCCGTTCCCATTCCCATTCCCATTCCCGTTCCCATTCCCATTCCCGTTCCCGTTCCCATTCCCCGTTCCCATTCCCATTCCCGTTCCCATTCCCGTTCCCATTCCCATTCCCATTCCCATTCCCATTCCCATTCCCATTCCCATTCCCGTTCCTGTTCCCGTTCCCGTTCCCGGTCCCTGTGCCCATTCCCATTCCCGTTCCCATTCGCGTTCCCATTCCCGTTCCCGTCCCCGTTCCCGTCCCCGTCCCCGTTCCCGTTCCCGTTCCCGGTCCCGGTCCCGGTGGCTCCCGCTGTCCCCGCCGGTGCCGGGTGGCCGCGCTGCCGGCGGTGTCCGGCTGCAGCCCCGCGGCCGGGAGCCAAATTCCTCCGCCTCCGCAGGAAGCCGGCGGCGCTGGCGGCGCGGCGGGGCCGGCCCGGCCGGAGGCTGCCGGAGGCTGCCGGGGCGAGGACGCAAAGCGGCTCAGCCCCGAGCCGCCGGCGTCACCCTGGCAGCGGCGGCGGCGGCGCCTTCGAGGAAGCAGGGCGAGGAGCGGCCCCGTGACGTCCCTCCGGGCCGGCCTGGCCGCGGCGCGCTCGCTCGAGGAACCGGCCCGGCCCCGGGGCGCGGGGAGCCCCAGGCAGGGGCGTTTGCTCCCCACAGCCCGGCCGTGAGCAGGGGGCGTCTCCGGGCGTGGGCTCGGCTCGGCCGCCGCTGTCCCGGCAGCCTCAAGGGCGGGACGAGAGAATGTTCGGCTCGGGCAGTGCCGGCTCTGTGTGCTCGGGATTTCCTTCCCTGGGTGCTGCTCCCGTCCCCGGGGCATCGTTCCCGTCCCCGGGCATCGTTCCCGTGCCCGGGTACCGCTCCCGTCCCTGGGGAATCGTTCCCGTCCCCGGGCATCGTTCCCGTGCCCGGGTACCGCTCCCGTCCCGGATGCTGCTCCCCGAGCCCTGCGGTGCTCCAAGCCCCGGTCCCGCTCCCTCTCCAGGCGCTGGGCTCGCTCTGATCCCTGCTCCCATTCCTGGGTGCTGCTCCCACCCTCGGTGCCAACCAGCCCGGCCAGCCGCCCCTCCCCGGGCCGGAATCCTCCCCCCATGCCCGCCTCCCTGAACCCCGTCCCGGTCCCCGCGGTGGGCTCGGGGGTCCCTCCCTCCCTCCGGCCGGCGCTGTCAAACCCAAACTCGGCTCGGTGGAAAATGTGAGCGGCCGATAACTGGGGCCGGGCCGGGGCCGGCTGGAGCAGCGCGGGCTTGGCCGCGGGCCCGGCCGGGAGCGGGGGAGCCGCGGGGAACGGCGCGGGACTCCCTCGCACCTCGCTCCTCCCCGCCCCCGGCACCGCCCTGGCACCGGCCTGGCCACAGGGACACGGGGAACCGGGGACACCAGAGCCTGGTGGCACCCGGGCCCGGCCCAGCCCTGCCCGCAGCGCGGCCGAGACCCCAGGGATGGTGGCAGGACGGAAATGCCCAGGGATGGTGACAGGAGAGGATGGGGTGCCAGGGATGGTGACAGGACAGGATGGGGTGCCAGGGATGGTGACAGGAGATGATGGGGTGCCAGGGATGGTGACAGGACAGGATGGGTGCCAGGGATGGTGACAGGAGATGATAACGTCCCAGGGATGGTGGCACCTGGGCAGCACAGAGATGCCCAGGGACAGTGGCACATGGACAGGACAGAGATGCCCATGGTGGGTGGGTACGATGGAGATGCTCAGGGATGGTGCTGGAGGGGAAGGTTGGTGACACCCTGGGATGGTGACAGATGGGGACAGCGAAGATGCTCAGGGATGGTGACGTGTGCAGGACAGAGATGCCCGGGAGGATGGAGGTGCCCAGGGATGGCGAGGACGGCGGTGCCAGCTGGGCAGGATGCAGATGCCCGGTGCCGGTGCCGGGTGGGGAGGATGCAGGTGCCCGGGGCCGCTGCCAGGAGGGCACCGGGAGGCGCACGGCCGTCCCCGCGGCCGGAGGTGTGTGGGCCGGGAGCAGCGCGGCCGAGCAGCCCGTTTGTTTCTCATTAGCGGCTCTTGGCAGGAGCTGTGGAAAAAATAGCTTCAAACAGGGAGCTGGAAGGGAAAAGGCCGGGCCGAGGGAGGGGAGAGGGGCCGCGGTGGGGAAGGGGGGCACGGGGCCAGGCGGGGGCGGGGAGGGGGCTGGGGGACGGCGGCCTGCATGGGGATGGCGACAGGGGGACACGCGGGATTCTGTCGGGAGCGGCGGCGGGGTCCGTGCTGGGATCGCGGCCCGTGCACACGCGGACCCGCTTGCACACGCGTGTGCGCACAGCGCAGCGAGCACAGCGTGTGCGCGCACCCCGCGGCCCGAGCGGCCCCGGGGAGGGGACGGGGACGCTCGGCCGGGGACCTCCCTCCGCACGGGGCATCCCGGCCCCGCGCTCCCCGGGAAACCGAGGCACACCGGCAGCGCCTGCGGGGCCCCGCCCCGCCGTGGGGCCGCAGCCTCCGCCGGTTCTCACGTTTTTTGGGGGGCCTCGTCACCGCGGGTGACGCAACCGCGCGTCTGCGAGCGCGGCCGGGGCAGCTCGGAGCGGGCGGGGGGCACGGGGGCTGCCCGGGGCTCTCCCCGCCTCGTACCACGGCGAGGAGACCGCGGCGACAGCGGCGAGTCCCACCCCGGTGTGGCTGTGCCCGGGCGGCACCGGTGCCCCGCGGTCCCCTCCCGGGACGCCGCCCTGGAAACGGGAGAGCGGCGGGACGGGGTCACCCGGGGACACGGCCGGGGATGGCGCCTGTCCCTGCGCCGGGGCTGGTGGCACCGTGGCAGCCTTGGCAGCCGGGCGCGGGCTTGGCACAGCCGTCCCTGCAGGCACAGGGGCCGTGTGCCAGGGATGATGGGCGTGTGTGTCCGTCTGCGTGTTCGTCTGCGTGCCCGTGTGTGTGTCCGTCTGCGTGTCCGTGTGTGTGTCCGTCTGCGTGTCCGTGTGCGCCTCTGTGTGTCCGTCTGCGTGTCCGTGTGCGTCTCTGTGTGTGTGTCCAGGTGTGTCCAGGTGTGTCCATCTGTGTCCGTGTGTCGCCAGGTGTGTCCAGCTGTGTGCATCCTCCGTTCCCATTCCCATTCAGCCTCCCGTTCCCGTTCCCGTTCCCGTTCCCGTTCCCGTTCCCGTTCCCGTTCCTGCTCCCGTTCCCGTTCCCGTTCCCGTTCCCGTTCCCGTTCCCGTTCCCGCTCCCGCTCCCGTTCCCGTTCCCGTTCCCGTTCCCGTTCCCGCTCCCGTTCCCGTTCCCGTTCCCGTTCCCGGTTCGGCCCCTAGCACCCACCTGGGGTCACGGATGTTTCTGCCTCCAGCCGGGATTTCACTCCCCGCGGCTGGAGTGGATTTAGGAGCCCGAAGGGAGCCCCGGGCAGCCTCTCATGCCCTGGGGGACACGAGGGGACCCCCACTCCTCCGCGGCTCCAGCTCCCCCTCCCCACCGTGCCCTTGAACCCGCACCAGCCCTGTCCCCTCTGCCACCGCCTCCGCCTGTGCTCTGGGGCCACGGGGCCGGGGCGCAGCGTGGGGCACCCCTGGTTCACCCCCGGATCACCCCCAGATCGCCCCCGGTTCACCCCCGGATCGCCCCCGGATCACCCCCGGTTCACCCCCGGATCGCCCCGGGTCGCCCCGGCGCGGGGCTCAGTCGCCGATGGGATTTGGGAGCTCTTCACCCCCGCTCCTTCGGCCTCGCCGCCGGCTCCTCGCCCTCCCCTCTGCCCGGGCGTGACTCCCGGCAGGGCCGGGGGTCCCTGTGCCACCCGAGCACCCCTTGTGTCACCCTGAGCGCGCCCTGCGCCACCCAGGCCACCCCTCCATCCCCCCGCAGCCCCCCAGCAAGGTGCCACCCTTTACAGAGCCCCCAGAGCGGCCCGAATCACCCCAAAGTGCCCCACGGCGGGCCCCCCACCCAGGGCAAGGTGCGCCGTGGGGCAGGGAGGGTGCAAAGGGCGGCGGGCGTGGGGTGCTGGGCGCGGGCCGTGGGGTGCCCCGGGGCAGAGAGCGGCTGCGGCACGGAGGTGAGGCGGCGGCGCCGGGGCACACCGGCTCCGGGGGCGGGGGTCGGGGGCAGTGCCCGGGAGGGGTCCCTGGGGATGGAGACACCCTGGGAGCTCCGCGGGTGTGGGGACAGGGCTGGGGGGGACATGCCAGCCCCCAGCACGCATCTCTTGGTGTCCCCAGGGCCATGTTCTCCATCACCATCATCACCTTCGTAGCCGTCACCGTCCTCCTCCTCATCTTCCACATCATCCACAAGCTCTGCCAGGGCCCCGCGCCGCCCCCCGCCTACCGGAGCCCGCAGGGCCCCGCGCCCGCCCCGCCCCACGGAGACCCCCGTGGCTCCGCGCCCCCCGCGCTCACCCCGGTGTCCCCGGTGCCCCGCGCCGCCGGTCCCGTGGGGCCGGAGCCGCCGCCCTACAGCGAGGTGGGTCCCGCTGGGGGCTGGGCTGAGCCCGGGGGGGCTGGGGGCGTGGGGTGTGGGGTGTGGGGTGTTTGGGTTGATGGGATGTGGGATGTGGGGTGTGGGGTGTGGGGGGTGTGGGGTTGGGGGTGTTTGCTGTGGGCTGTGGGGTGCTGGGCTCCCTTGTCCACGGAGGGGGATACCCTCTTTTCCTGGGGAACCCCCTGGGTGTGCCGCATGTCCCCTGAGGGTGCCGCATGTCCCCTGAGGGTGCCACATGTCCCCCCTCGCCCTCAGGTGACAGCCAAGCCCTTCCTGTACCCCCTGCCCGGGGGGCCGTGCCCCAAATGTGGCCACAACCCCGCAGCTCAGCCCCTCTTCAGCACCCGGCCCTAGAGGTGACCCCCTCCAAGGACAGCTGGTGACAACTCTCGCCTTCACTCGGGGGGACATGGATGGCCTGGCCTCATGGCACCCCGTTTCCCCAGGCTGCCCCACTGAGAATCCCCCTATTTATTTATTATATTTAAAAGTGTGAAGCATTCTGGACTCTCCTTGGGGGAGGGCGGGGCTGGAGAAGCTCGGCGAGTATAAAGGGAGGAGGGGGGAAAGTTTAAGGGGGTTCTGCACCCCGCATTTACCCGCAGCTGTGTGTGCTCCCCGTGCCCATCCCCATCCCCATCCCAGCCCTCTCTCCGTTCCGGTCTCACCCCTATCCCTGTCCCTGTCCCCATCCCTACCCCAGTCCCTGCCCCTGTCCCATCCCTCTCCCACCTCCATCCCCTCCCCAAAACAGCTGCTGGCCGCTGGGATATCGGCGTTTATTGAGCCCGGAGCCACCCCCGAGCGCAGCTGTCCCCGAGGAGAGGCGTCCCTGTCCCCGGGCCCGCTGTCCCCCGGCCCGCTGTCCCCTCATGTCCCGTGCTGGCCCCGGCGCCGCTTGATCTCCGTCTTGAGGAGCTGCAGGTCCCGGTAGAGCAGCCGGCCCAGCACGGCCGAGGCGCAGAGCAGCCCCCCGTGCAGAGCCCCCGCCAGCCCGCAGCAGAACACGTCCTGCCCTGGGGACAGCCACCGTGCCACAGGGACACTGGGGGACAGGGACACCGGGGGGACAGGGACACCGGGGGGGACAGGGACACCCCGAGGGGACAGGGACACCGGGGGGACAGGGACACTGGGGGGGACAGGGACACCCGAGGGGGACAGGGACACCGGGGGGGACAGGGACACCCGGGAGGGGATGTGGCCACCACCCGGTGTGGGGACACCCGTGCAGAGGCTGGAGCTGGCGGGGACATGGGGACACGGGGACACAGGGACACAGACACATGGGGACATGCGGACACGGGGACACGGGGACACTGCCCCTCACCTGTCAGGTAGAGGTTCTTCACGGGGGTCTCGGGTCTCAGGGCCGCCGCCACGTCGCAGCTGAAGCGGCGCAGGTCGTGGTCGCCGCCGCCCAGCTCGCCCCGCGAGGCCGCCAGGTAGTGCTGGTTGCTGAGCGGGGACGCCGCCTCCATGTACTCCACCTGCGAGACACAGCGGGGGCTGCCGGCGTGCCGGGGGCGCGGCTGGAGCCCACGCGGGACACCCCGGCCCGTCCCGGCCCGCGGGCCGCCCCGGCCCGTCCCGCGGGCACCTTGTCCCGCAGGTGCGGGAAGCGGAGCAGCGCCTTGTCCAGCAGCCGCCGGGCGATGTCCATCTTGTAGCTCTGGTAGTCGTGGCCGCGGTGCCGCGGGCGGCTCCCGGACCACTCCTCGAACCACTCGTAGCGCGCCAGGGTCAGGATGGTCATGCAGGACTTACCTGGGTGGGGACGGCCGGTGACGCGGCCCGCGGGCTGCGGCGGCAGCGCCCACCCCGGGCCCGGGGGCACCGCGGGGCCCCGAGCCCGCGGAGGGAGCTGGGGGGCCGCGGGGGTCCCCCCGAGGGTACCTGGGTGCCGCTGCTCGTACGTGGGGTCCTTGGCGGAGGGGAAGGTGATGAATACCATGGCCAGGTTCTCGGGGACGTCCTCGGGGCTCAGGGCGCTGTACTCGGCCATCCTGCGGGGACGCAGGGCTGTGATGCCCCCCGTGCCCCCCACCCACCCGCCGTGCCCCCCCCCCCAGGGCTGCCGGAGCCCTCACATGGCATCCAGGTCGTTGTGGGGGTAGATCCAGAAGTTGGTGGTGGGCAGGTCCAGCTCGGCCGCGGTGCCCCGCAGCCCCACGAACACCAGGAAGGAGCTCATGGCCGGCTGCACCATGTCCAGGATGGAGCGGACACCTGCGGGGACAGCGGGGTGGCACCTGGCCCGGGCAAGGGACAGAGGGGTGGCACCTGGCCCGGGCAGGGGACAGAGGGGTGGCACCTGGCCCGGGCAGCGCAGGGGACAGAGGGGTGGCACCTGGCCCGGGCAGGGGACAGCGGGGTGGCACCTGGCCCTGCTTGTGCAGGGGACATGGGGGTGGCACCTTGTCTTGCCCAGGCAGGGGACACAGATGTGGAATATGACCCTGCCCAAACGAGGACACAGGGGTGGCACCTGGCCCTCCCGGGACAAGGACATGGGGCTGGCATTTGGCCCTGCCCGGGCAGAGGACACGGGGGTGAACCTTGTCCTGCCAGGGCAGGGGACACAGACGTGGAATATGACCCTGCTGGGACAAGGACACGGGGGTGGCACCTGGCCCTGCTGGGACACGGAGGTGCCAGGAGGGACGAGGCCGCTGGGGACACCAGGGGTGCTGGGGACACGCGAGGGACACGGGGACACGAGTGGCACCTTACCGGGCTGGCTGCGGACGTGGGCGGGCAGCAGCTTCCCGAAGGTGTTGAGGACCCCCGCGTCGGAGATGACCAGGGGGGCGCGGATCTCCAGCTCTCCCTCACCCGTGCGCACCGCCACCCCTGGGACACGCGGGGGCAGGGGACACGCGTGGGGTCAGGCGACACGTGTGGGGTCAGGGGACACGCGGGGGGCAGGGGACACGCGGGGGGTCAGGGGACACGCGGGGTCAGGGGACAGGCGGGGGGCAGGGGACACGCGTGGGGTCAGGGGACACGTGTGGGGTCAGGGGACACGCGGGGGGCAGGGGACACGCGGGGGACAGGGGACACGCGGGGGGCAGGGGACACGCGTGGGGTCAGGGACACGCGGGGGTCAGGGGACACGCGGGGTGGAGCAGGGAACACGCGGGGGGGGCAGGGGACACGTGTGGGGTCAGGGGACACGCGGAGGGCAGGGGCCACGCGGGGGACAGGAGACACGCGGGGGGCAAGGGACACGCGGGGTGGGGCAGGGGACACGCGGGGTGGAGCAGGGAACACGCGTGGGGGGCAGGGGACACGCGGGGGTCAGGGGACACCCGGGGGGGGCAGGGGACACGCGGGGCGCTGTCGCCGTGTCCCCACCCCTCGGGGAGGCCCGGGCGGGGTTTGGGGGGTCCCGGCGCTCACCCCGGGCGGAGCCGTCGTCGCCGACGAGCACGCGCGTGACGGGGGCGCGCACGAGCACGGCGCCCCCCGCGCGCTCGATGATGGGCACGGCGTGGAAGGCGATCTCGCTGCCCCCCCCACGCGGGTACCAGGCCCCGCGCTGGTAGTGGTGAACCATCAGCGTGTTCACCAGCAAGCTCGAGTCCTGCGGCGCCGAGCCTGTCGCGACAGCGCGGGGGGACACGGGCGTGGCTGGCCTCCCTCTCACCGCGATGTCGCCCTCCCTTATCGCGACGCGGCCCCCCCGCTGTCCCCACGGAGCCCTCCCCTACCGCGACGCACCCTTCTGCTATCGCGACAGGGCCTTCCCCCTGCGACACAGCCTCCCCATCCCAACGCGGCACTGCCCGTGTCGCCGCGTGTCGCCGCGTGTCGCCGCGTGTCGCCGCGTGTCGCGACACAGCCTCCGCCGCTACAGCACCGCCCTCCTCCTCCGCCTGGCGCCCTCCCTGTCGCGACAGCCCCTCGCTATCGCGACGGCCCCTGACCGTAGAAGAGGTAGGTGAAGACGGCGCGCAGGTCGGCGTTGGAGGTGAGGCGCGCCACGGCGCGGCTGTGGCTGGTGGTGGCCATGCGGAACACGGGGGACAGGAGGTGCAGGAGGCCCGTGCGCAGCAGGACGGTGACGAGCCACCTGGGGACCAGCTTCAGCATGGCCAGCAGCGCCACGTGCCGCGCGGCCACCTGCGGGACACGGCCGGGACACCGTCACCGGGCCACCGGCACCGTGCCACTGTCACCGGGCCACCGGCACCGTGCCACCGCCCGCAGGGCTGCCGCTGCTGCGACCCCGGGACCACCCGCGGCACAGCACCCATGTTCTCTGTGTCCCCTCTGTGCCCTCTTGGTGTCCCCTCTGTGTCCCCTCTGTGTCCCCTCTGTGTCATCTCTGTGTCCCCTCTGTGTCCCCTCCTTGTCCCCTCTGTGTCCCCTCCGTGTCCCCTCTGTGTCCTCTCCGTGTCCCCTCTGTGTCCCCTCCGTGTCCCCTCTGTGTCCTCTCTGTGTCCCCTCTGTGTCCCCTCCGTGTCCCCTCTGTGTCCTCTCTGTGTCCTCTCTGTGTCCCCTCCGTGTCCTCTCTGTGTCCCCTCCGTGTCCCCTCTGTGTCCTCTCTGTGTCCCCTCTGTGTCCCCTCTGTGCCCTCTTGGTGTCCCCTCTGTGTCCCCTCCGTGTCCTCTCTGTGTCCCCTCTGTGTCCCCTCTGTGTCCTCTTGGTGCCCCCTCTGTGTCCCCTCCGTGTCCTCTCTATGTCCCCTCCGTGTCCCCTCTGTGTCCCCTCCGTCCCCACCATGCCCACCACACATCAGGCATGTCCCCACCACGCTGTCACTCGTGTCCCCTCTGTCCTGCAGTCCCTTCCCCAGCACGAGCACCCCCACGTCCCCCCCCGGTGCCGCCGTGCCGAGCTGACCCCTCCCTGGGGACACGCCACCCCCGTGGGGAGGTGAGCCCGGGGCCACACCTTGGAGATCTTCATGAACTCCCTGATGGCCTCCTTCTCCTCGGGGAACTGCTCCTCCAGCGCGGTGACAAAGGCCACCTTGCCCGAGCGCATCAGGTAGCGCCGGGACCCCAGGGTCACCTCGTCGTAGGGGTCGGGCAGGCGCTGCCAGCAGAGCTGCCCGTCCGTCACCTGGTCCAGGGCCACCCGCAGGAGGCTCCCCTCGTGCAGCTGCCCCACGTAGTGGATGCCTGTGGGGACAGGGGACACGCTGGGGGACAGGGGACACGCTGGGGGACAGCGGGGACGCCAGCGGGGACGGGGCACGGTGGCGTGGGAGCAGCCGGGGAGGGCAGGGCTTGGCTTTGGCTGGTGTGGCACTGAGGGGCGAGGGTGGGACAGGGCAGGGACACGGCAGGGACAGGGCAGGGACAGGGCAGGGACATGGCAGGGACACGGAAGGGACAGGGCAGGGACACGACAGGGACATGGTAGGGACACGGAAGGGACAGGGCAGACACTGGGGCTGGCAGCAGGTTCACAGTGGAGCTTCAGGGACAGGGGGTGGCAGGGGGTGGCAGCCAGGGGTGGCAGGGGTGACAGGGGTGGCAGGGGGTGGCAGGGGGTGTCAGGGGTGACAGCCTGGGGTGGCAGCCGGGGGTGGCAGGGGTGGCAGCCGGGGCTGCCGGGCTCCTCACCCACGTCGAACTCGAAGCCGTGCTGCTGGAAGGTGTGGCAGCAGCCCCCGGCCTGGTCGTGCTGCTCCAGCACCAGCACCCGCCGGCCCGCCTTGGCCAGGGTGGCGGCCGCCGCCAGGCCCCCGATGCCGCTGCCCACGACCACGGCGTCCAGCCGGGCGGGCACGCGCCGGGCGCTGAACCCTGCGTGAGCCCCGGGACCGTGAGCGGCGAGGGACCGGGAGAGCCCCGGGACCGTGAGCGCCCCGGGACCGGGAGAGCCCCGGGACCGTGAGCGCCCCGGGACTGTGAGAGCCCCGGGACCGGGAGAGCCCCGGGACCGGGAGAGCCCCGGGACCGTGAGAGCCCCGGGACCGTGATAGCCCCGGGACCGGGAGCCCCGGGACCGTGAGAGCCCCGGGACCGTGAGAGCCCCGGGACTGTGAGAGCCCCGGGACCGCATCCCAGAGGCACTGACACAGGGACACGGGGACACACGGACACACGGACACACAGACACACAGATACAGACACACGGATACACAGACTCACAGACTCACAGACACACAGACACACGGACACACAGACACACGAACACACAGACACACGGACACACAGACACACAGACACACGAACACACAGACACACGGACACACGAACACACAGACACACAGACACACGGACACACGGACACACGGACACACGGACACACGGACACACAGACACACACACGGACTCACGGACTCACAGACACACAGACACACGGACACACGGACACACGGACACACGGACACACGGACACACAGACACACGGACACAGACACATGGACACACGGACACACGGACACACAGACACACACACACACACACGGACACACAGACACACAGACATATACACATACACGGACACACGGACACACGGACACACACACACACACACGGACTCACGGACTCACAGACACACAGACACACGGACACACAGACACACGGACACAGACACACAGACACATACACACACACACACACGGACACACAGACACATACACACACACACACACAGACACACAGACACATACACACACACACACACGGACACACACACACACAGACATATACACATACACGGACACACAGACACACGGACACACGGACACACGGACACACTCACCCTGCTTCAGGACCCTGTCCCGCGCACGCTGGTCCGTCACCAGCGGCCGCGGCGGCTCCAGGGGGGTGCGGAAGGGGTTCCCGGCCGGGCCCAGCAGCCGGTTCGCCACCCGCGCCACGGCCAGCGCGGCCACGGCCAGCGGCAGCAGCAGCAGCACGGCCCACATGGCTGCCCCGCGTGGGCTGGCTCCGGGCGACACGCGGGGACACGGCACGGACAGGGCACGGACACTGCAGGGACACGGCAGGGACACGTCAGGGACACGGCAGGGACACGGCAGGGACACACACGGACACGTCAGGGGCACGGCAGGGACACGTCAGGGACACGGCAGGGACATGGCAGGGACACGGCAGGGACACGGCAGGGACACACACGGACATGGCAGGGACACGTCAGGGACACGGCAGGGACACACACGGACATGGCAGGGACACACACGGACACGTCAGGGGCACGGCAGGGACACGGCAGGGACACGCGGGGACACGGCACGGACAGGGCACGGGCACTGCAGGGACACGGCAGGGACACGTCAGGGACACGGCAGGGACACACACGGACATGGCAGGGACTCGGCAGGGACACACACGGACACGGCAGGGACACACACGGACATGGCAGGGACACGGCAGGGACACACACAGACACACAAAGACACACATAGACACTGCAGGGATACAGACGGACACACGGACACACAGACGGACACACGGACACCCACGGGCACGCAGCCTCGGAGCCGGCGCGAGCGGCCCCAGCCCTTATAGCCGCGGCAGTCTGGGGCACGGGGGGCACGGAGGGCACGGAGGGCACGGACTGTGGACTCTGCACGGGCACGGCAGCGGCTTCAGAGGCGGCGCCGCTTAAAGCCACAGAGCGCCAGGCACGGCAGACACACGGACACGGACACACGGACACGGACACAGACACACGGACGTGGACACAGACACACGGACACGGACACAGACACACGGACACAGACACACGGACATGGACACACGGACACGGACACTGCAGGCATGGACACGGGCCCACGGACACGGACCCACGGACAGGGCACCCACGAACACAGCACTACATGGACAGAGCACCCACAGACACGGACCCATGGACGGGGCACCCACGGACAGGGCACCCACAGACACGGACCCACGGAAAGGGCACCCATGGAGGGGGCACCCACGGACACGGACCCATGGATGGGGTACCCACGGACACGGACCCACGGACACGGATGGGGCACCCACGGACGGGGCACCCACCCCCTGGCCCCCTGTGACATCCTGTGACCCCCCATGGCCATGGCAGCCCGTGGGAGGTGCCCACGCACGTGCACAACGTGGGGATGCGCGTGTCACCCCGGGGCGCTGCACACACAGACACGGGCACACCCATGCTTGTGCAAAGGGAGCCAAAAAACCCTCGCACACCCACACACCCCCTTGCACACCCCTTGCACACCCCTTGCACACCCCCCGCCCCCCCCGGTGCCTGCGGCTCTGCTGACCCCTCCCGGCAGCACCGAGGAAGGGCCCCACGCGTGTGCAAGGTGACACGCGTGTGACACGCGTGTGACACGCGTGAGACACACCCACCCGCGCTCCCACCCCCAGCCCCAGACTAGCGGGAAATGGCGATTTGCAGAGAAAAAAACACCGGCAGGGCAGGGCTGGGGAGGCGGACGTGTGGCACAGGGGACATGGGTGGCACAAGTGACACAGGTATGACAAGTATGACATAGGTGGCACAGGTGACACAAGTGACACAGGTGACACCAGCCCCCCCACGCTCACACGCGGGACAAACGTGTTTTTCTCTCCTTTAATAAAATCGACAGCAAAGTACCAAAAAGGGGCGAGGGGCGGCGGGGGGGGGGGCGCACCCCACGCCCCCCGTGTCCCCGTCCCTTGGGGACAGCCGTGTCACCACCCCAGCCCCCCCCCAGGCACAGCCCGCCGTGGGTTAATGACAGGGTTAATTACAAGGGCGGTTAAGGGTTAATTAGGGTTAATTACAGGGCGCGGGGAGGGGTTATTGCTACCTGGGAAGGGGCGACAGGGACACGAGGGACAGCGAGGGACCCCCACCCCGCTAAGGGGAGGAGGGGGTCCCCGAGGGGGGGGTGTGGCCTGGGGGACAGCGAGGGGGCCCCCCAAACCCCAACCCCCCATCCCCAATCCGGGGGGGTTCCCCAGGCTCTGGCAGTGACTCAGCTCTGGGGGGGCCGTGCCCCCCACGGGACCCCTCCCCAGATTTGGGGCGGGGGGGGGCACAGAGGGGTCGGGTTTGTCCTGGGGGGCTCTGCAGGGAGCCCCCGCTGGGCGAGACCGCCCCCCTCGCCCCTCTGCAGCCCCCCTGGGTGGGCCGGGGTGGGGCTCGGGGGTCCCTAGTAGACCCAGGTGACCGGCACCCACTGGGGCTGCACCCGGAGGTGCTCCATGGCCTCCCGCAGCCGCCCGAAGGTGCGCTCCAGGTCGTCGTTGGTCAGGCTCAGGTCGAAGTAGTGCCCGTAGCCGCGCTGGATGCGGCTGCTCTCCTCCACCGTGCGCTGGGCGTCCGCCTCCTGCGCCCCAAAACCTGCCTCAGTTTCCCCATCACCCCCGGGAACCGTGGGGAAATCCCATCGTGGGCTGTGTGCCCTCCTCCTGCGCCCCAAAACCTGCCTCAGTTTCCCCATCACCCCCGGGGACCGTGGGGAAATCCCATCGTGGGCTGTGTGCCCTCCTCCTGCCCCACCAAAACCTGCCTCAGTTTCCCCATCAGCTCCGGGGATGGTGTGAAACACCCACTGCGACCTGTGCATCCTCCCCCTGCCCCACCAAAACCTGCCTCAGTTTCCCCATCACCCCCGGGGATGGTGTGAAACACCCACTGCGACCTGTGCGTCCTCCCCCTGCCCCACCAAAACCTGCCTCAGTTTCCCCATCAGCGCCAGGGATGGTGTGAAACACCCACTGCGAGCTGTGCGTCCTCCCCCTGCCCCACCAAAACCTGTCTCAGTTTCCCCATCACCCCCAGGGACGCTGAGGAAATCCCACTGCGACCTGTGCGTCCTCCCCCTGCCCCTCCCCAAAAGCTGCCTCAGTTTCCCCGGAGCCCCACCGTGAGCTGCTTGGTGGCCACGCCGCTCTCCAGGGCCGCCCGGTTCATGGCCCGCAGCCTGTCGGGCGCGGGCGCCTCGATGAACACCACGAAGGGCACGAACTCCGCCGTCCGCAGCACCTTCACGGCCTGGGGGGGGACAGCGCTCAGCCCCCGGCCCGGGGAGCCCCGGGCCCGGCCGCCGCTCGCCGCGGCCCCCGCACCTGCGGGTTCACGTCCAGGATGCACATCTTGCCCGCGGCCAGCACGGCGCGGATGGAGTCGATGCGGGTGCCGTAGAGGTTCCCCTCGTACTCGCCGTGCTCCAGGTACCGGCCCGCCTTGATGTCCGCCTCCATCTCGGCCCGCGGCACGAAGCGGTAGCCCTGCCCGTCCCGCTCGCTCTCCTTCGGCTTCCGGGACGTGTCTGCCGGCGGCGGCATCAGCGACACAGCCCGGGCCGGGGCCCGAGCGGGAAGCGGCGCGGGGACGGCACGGGCACCGGGGACAGGGACAGGGGATGGGGACAGGGACAGGGACGGGGGACAGGGATGGGCACGGGGACAGGGACGGGCACGGGCACCGGGGACAGGGACGGGGTACAGGGATGGGCACGGGGGACAGGGACAGGGATGGGGGACAGGGACGGGCACGGGGACAGGGACGGGCACGGGGGACAGGGACAGGGACGGGCACGGGCACCGGGGACAGGGATGGGCACGGGAGACAGGGATGGGCACGGGAGACAGGGATGGGCACGGGCATAGGGGACAGAGATGGCTGCAGAGGACGGGGATGGGCACAGTGGACAGGGATGGGCACAGGGACAGGAACGCTGGCAGGGACAGGGATGAGCACAGGGGATAGGGGTGGGCACAGGGGACAGGGACGATGGCGGTGCAGGGGACAGGGGTGAGCACAGGGACAGGGATGGGCACGGGGACAGGGACGATGGCGGTGCAGGGGACAGGGGTGAGCACAGGGACAGGGATGGGCACGGGGACAGGGACGATGGCGGTGCAGGGGACAGGGGTGAGCACAGGGACAGGGATGGGCACGGGGACAGGGACGATGGCAGGGACAGGAATGAGCACAGGGGATAGGGGTGGGCACAGGGGACAGGGACGATGGCGGTGCAGGGGACAGCGCCGCTCCGGGGACAGGCTGGTGGCAGGGGGCAGGGACGCTCACAGGGGATGGTGGTGCCGTAGCGCGCCTGGTCGGACATGATCAGCTTGTTCTTGAGGCTGCGGCGCCCCACGCCCTGAGCCCCGATCAGCACCAGCGTTTTCCGGCGGAACGGCGGCATCCGCGCCACCTCCTCGTAGATCAGCAGCTCGTGCCGGTCGAACTCTGCGCGGGGGACAGGGCTGGCACCCGTCCCCGGGGACCCCAGGGCACCCCGACCCGGCGGGTGCCACCACCGCCCCCCCTGCGGCACCCACCGGCGTTCTTCGTCGTCAGGTACATCATCCTCTTCTTCCTCTTCCCGCTGAGGCTGCCGCACAGGGCCCCTGGCAGGGCGAGGGCTGGCTGAGCTGGGGACAGGGACAGGACGGGGACAGGGACAGGGCAGGGGAAAGGGGACAGGGGGACAGGGACAGGGACAGGGACAGGGGGACAGGGACAGGGGGACAGGACAGGGCAGCACCCCGGCACGGGGACAAGGGGCACGGGAGCTGGCATCTTTCTCAGGGGCAGCGCCGTGGGGACATCACCCCGAGGATCGGGGACAGCGCCAAGGGGACAGGGGACCCGCCGTGCTCCCCTCGGGACGGAGGCGCCCCTTCCCCCCCCGTCCCCCGTGTCCCCCGCGGCCGGGCCGGTGTCCCCATACCCGAGGCAGGGGCCACCTCCCCGTCCCGCTTGACGAAAGCCTTGCGCTTCTCCTCCAGCAGCTGGCTGGGCACCAGCCCCGCGCTGCCGCCCTCCACGTGGCACGCCTGGGACACAGAGCCACGCGTGGGGACCCCGCGGGGACCCCCCTGTGCTCCAGAGACCCCTCCGACCTCAGGAAACACCCCCAGCTCCGGGGGAACCCCCCAAGTTCCACAAGGAACCTCCCCAGCTTCAGGGACCCCCCCAAATCCCGACATGAACACAAATCCCGAGCTCCAGGAAATTCCCGAATTTCCGGGGACCTCCCAGCCCACACAGGAGCCCTCCCCTGCTCCAGGGATTCCCCCAGTTCCCAAGTAGCCCCCCCAGCTCCAAGGACACCCCCCGAGCTCCGGGGACCCCCCAGGCCCACAGAGACCCCTCGATCTCGCCCTCCACGGCCCGGGATGGAGCCCAAGTGCCACCACCCCCCACCCACCGCCCAGGGCCCCCTGACCTGCCACCAGTTGGGGTCATCCTGGTTGACGATCTGCAGCAGGTCCCCGGCCATGAACTTGAGCCCGGCCTCCTTGCAGGGGATGAGGCTGTCGGTGGCCGGGTCGTAGTCGAAGTGACACTTGACGAACACCTGGGAACCGGGGGGGGTCAGCGGGGTCGGGCGGGACGCCCCCTCCTCACCGCCCGGCGCCTCGGCGGCGCCCGCGGCAGCCCCACGCGTGTCCCCGCTAGGAGCCCCCCGCGCCGGCGGGTGCCCCCCGCGCCCGGCGCAGCCAGGCCCGCACGACCCCCGCGCACACGCAGAGAGCCCCGGCCGCCGCCGCCGCGCCCCACGCCAGCACCACGGCCACCCCCACGCACAGCCCCACGGCCACCGAGAGGCACGCGAGGGTGCCCAGCGCCGCCAGCACCGCGCCCGCGATGGCGCACATGGGGACGTGCGGGGACGCGCGCCCGGGTGGCACAAAGGGACACAGCCGGGTGGCACAAAGGGACACAGCCGGGTGGCACGCAGGGCAGCGGGACAGCGTGGGGACAGCCCACGCGGGGACAGCCCGCGCGGGGACAGCGCTGCTTTGTCCCCTCGGAGACGGGGGTGGCTGGCACGGGGCGGGGAGCAGCAGCACAGGGCACCCTGTGCCAGCCGGCACCCGGCTCCTGTGTGGGGTTTGGGGGGTCCCCGCCCTGTCCCCCAGGCCTCGAGGACCCCCTTCTCCCCTTAGCAGGGTGGGGGTCCCTCGCTGTCCCTTGTGTCCCTGTCGCCCCCTCCCAGGCAGCGATGCCCCCCCTGTGCGGGGACGGGGACAGGGCAGGGACCACCAGTGCCCGCACAGGGGGCACGGGGGGACACGGGGGTCCCACCTGACGGGGGCACACGGCACGGACAGGGGGACAGCACGGGGATGGAGCACAGGGCAGGGGGGCTGTGGGCAGGGTGGGGATGCGGGATGCGGGGCGGGGTGCGGGGCGGGGTGCGGGGCGGGGTGCGGGGCGGGATGTGGGGCGGGATGCGGGGCGGGATGCGGGTGGGATGCAGGCGGGATGCGGGGCGGGGTGCGGGGCGGGGTGCGGGTGGGATGCGGGGCGGGATGCGGGGCGGGGTGCGGGGCGGGGTGCGGGGCGGGATGCGGGGCGGGATGCGGGTGGGATGCAGGCGGGATGCGGGGCGGGATGCGGAGCGGGATGCGGGGTGCATGCGGGCGGTACCTGGCGGGGCGGGTGCGGCTCCTGGTAGCTGGGCAGGATCTTGAGCACGACGCTGCCGCTGGCGTGGCGCAGGCTGTCCTGCAGCGCCCGCGGGTCGCTGCCCACCTCGCGGCCGTTCACCTCGCGGATCACGTCCCCCACGTGCAGCAGCCCCTGCTGCGCCACCATCCCCCCGTGCAGGATGCGGGCGATCACCAGCTCCCCCCGCTCCACGCGGAACGTCACCCCCTGAGGGGACAGCCCCGCTCAGCCCCCGCCGGGGACACACGCGGGACACCCGCCCCTCGCCCCGCTGTGGCCCCGGCACCCCAAAATGCTCCCAGACACCATAAAAATCCCGCAGTGCCCGCGGCACCCCACAACGCCGCCAGCACCCCCTAACGCTGACAGTGTCCCCATCCCCTTACAACGCCCCAACGCTCTCCAGCACCCCAAAACCTCCCAGCACCCCAAAATGTCCCCCGGGGCACCCCGGCCGGGCTCACCAAGTTCTCCCCGGCTGCCTTGCGGATGCCCACCATGCGCACAGCGTCGGGGGGCACGGGCTGCGACCCCAGCGCGGGCTCCGGGCCGGGGCTGCTCGGGGGAGGCTCGAAGCTCTTGGCAGCCACCGAGTCGTGGGTCTCCAGCAGCGACTGGGACACGCGGGGCGGGCCGGGGGTCACCGCTGTGTGTGCCACGCACGCGGCTGGCACACGCGTGTCACGCCTCGTGGCACGGGACGGAGGGTCCCGCTCGCCCCCCACGCACCTGGAAGTGCGGCTCCCGCAGGATCCGCGCCAGCTCCGCCGCCGCTCCCTGCGCGTCGGCCCGCGCCAGGCGCCCGATGTCCCGCAGGATCTCCTGCACCAGCGCCAGGTTGTCCCCGCGCACCGCCTCCAGCTTCCGCTCCTCCAGCCGCTCGTGGGCCTGGGGACCGCGGGGACAGCCCCGGGCACGGGCGGGTAAGGGCGGAGACCCCCGAGGGCCGGGGGGATGCGGGAGCCCCGGGGGGACCCGGCATCTCCAGCGGCTGAGGGGATCGGGGACCCTCCGGTGGGACAGGCTGTCCCCAGGGACCCCTGGGGCGGATTAGGGACCCCCGGATGCGGGGGGGAACCTCGGGAGGAAGGGGGGATTAGGGGCCGAGGGGCTCAGGGGTTGGGGACAGCAGAGTTGTTAGGGACCCCCAGGGACAGGGGGAATTGGGGTCTGGGGGTGCTGGGGGGGATTAGGGACCCCCAGGGACAGGGGGAATTGGGGTCTGGGGGTGATTAGGGACCCCCAGGGACAGGGGGAATTGGGGTCTGGGGGTGCTGGGGGGGATTAGGGACACCCAGGGACAGGGGGAATTGGGGTCTGGGGGTGCTGGGGGTATTAGGGACCCGCGGGTGTGGGGAACAGGGACACACGCGTGTGCACAGGACTCGTGCACGCGCACACACACGCGGGGGGCACTCCCCGCACGTCCCGGGGGTGCCGAGGGGGGTCCCGCGCCCCCCGCGCCCCCGCACCTTGGCCAGGGAGCGGACGATGGGGCTCTCCATGATGCCGCGGAGGAAGATGAGGTCGAGGTCGGCCACCCCCGGGGTCCCCGGGAGCCCCATCAGGTTGTCCAGCACCTGCTGCATGGCTGGGGGGGACACAGGGACACGGGGGGGACACACAGGAACCGGGGGGAGGGACAAACGGGACACGGGGGGGACACGGAGCGAGGGCAGGAGCAGCAGCGTGGGTGCAGGGGCAGCCGGGGGTGCCCCTGTCCCCCCGTTCTGTCACAGGCACCCCTGCGCCCCCCGCCCGTTACGGGGACAAGTGTCGGGGTCCGCTGGCAGCGCGGAAATGCCCCCTCCTCTTTCAGGGGGAGGGACGAGCCGATGGACCCCCCCCCCCAAATTGTCACCGTGCAGGCCAAAGCCCCCGGGGCACAGACAAGGGGGGCTGCAAGGGGGGGTGCATTGGGGGGGCGATGCGGGCAGCGGTGAGATGGGGGGGGGGCGATGCAATTGAGGGGGGGCCGCATCCGGGGCCGCGGGGGCGGGAGCGGCTGCGCGGCTGCGCTGCAATGGCGGGGGACGATGGCGATGCAGCCGGGGGGGCGGGGGGGACACCCATCAGCCCCCCGCCCCCCCGGACGGGGGGTCACAGCACCCCCCGGACCCCCAGCCCCATCTCCCTCCGCCTGTCCCATCCCGCGCCCCCCGGGCAGCGCCCCCGTACCTGGGGGAGCCGGGGGGGCGCGGGCGGGGCCCGGCCCGGGCGGCGGGGACCCGGGCCCGGGGCGGCTCATGGTTCCGGGCCGGGCTCCCCCCGCAGATCCGGGTACGGCCGCCCCCCCGCAACCCCCGGCCCCGCGTGGAGCCCCCCCCGCGCGCCCCCCGCGCCGCGCACACGCGTGTGCGCCGGGCGCGCTCCGGCCGCTTTGCACGCCCGGCGGTGGGGAGGGGGCGGCACGGCTCGGGCACGGCTCGGGCACGGCTCGGGCACGGCTCGGGCACGCGCGTCTCCCGCGTGGGCACGCTCACGCGAGCCACCCCCGCGCGCGCGCCTCCCCACGCGCGCTCCCGCTCCGCCTGCACGCCCACGGGCGCGCTCCCCGGCGGCCCCCGCCCCGCCCGTGCCCCCCCCGCTCACCCGTCCTTGCACGCCCGGCCTTGCACGCCCGTCCTTGCACGCCCACCCCGCTGGCGGGCGCGACCCCCCCGCAGCGCCCCGCGGCGTGGGGAGGGGGCCGGCGGGGGCTCGGCCCCTTTAAGGGGGCGGTGGGAGGGGGGGGGGGCGGGAGCGCGGATTTAAAGGGGCCGCGCCCGCGCGGGAGCGCCCCCCCCCTCCCGCACAAACACGCGCGCCTTGCACACGCGCGTGCCCCACGCGCGCACCCGGAGCCCCCGAACACGACCCCGACCCTGCCCCCCCACCCACGCGTGCACGGTGGGGGGGGGTGTTTGCACCCCCCCGTGCGCGCTCACCCGTGACCGAGGCGGGGGCGGCCGCCGGCATCGCGGGACACGCGCGACTGGCACCGGCCGGGCGGCGACAGCGACGGGGACGGGGACAGGGCGGCCGCGTGGGCGTGTCCACAACGCCAGCGCCCCCCGTGTCCCCAGAGTCCCCAGTCACAGCTCCCCCCGTGTCCCCAACACAGCCACTCCGTGTCCCCAGTGTCCCCAGAACTCCCAGTGTCCCCAGTGTCCCCGTATCACTAGTGTCCCCACTGTCCCAGTGTCCCCAGTACTCTCAGTGTCCCCAGTACTCCGAGTACTTCCACTGTCCCAGTGTCCCCAGTACTCCCAGTGTCCCCCGTGTCCCCAGTGTCCCCAGTCACAGCTCCCCCCGTGTCCCCAGTATCCCCAGCACAGCCACTCCGTGTCCCCAGTGTCCCAGTACTCCCAGTACTCCCAGTATCCCCCTGTCCCCAGTGTCCCCGTGTCCCCAGCAGGCAGGGGCAGGACAGCCGGTGGCTGCGGGGGTTTATTGGTTTATTTTTATTCCCGGGGGTCCGTCCCGGCTCTGGGGGGGGCCGGGGGTGCAGCGGGGGCGGGGGCGCTGCCCCTCCTGGGCTGCTTCTCACTCGGCCCCGGCGGTGTCCCTGAAACAAAATGGGGGGGGGGGGTCACGCAGGGCTCCCCAGCCCCGTGTCCCCCTCCCCACAGAGCCCCCCGATCCTCCCGGTCCCGTATCCCCCACCCTGACATCCCAGGGACCCCCCGAGACCCCCCAGCCCCACGCCCCGCACCCTGACACCCCAGGGACCCCCCGAGACCCCCCAGCCCCACGTCCCCCACCCTGACACCCCAGGGACTCCCCGAGACCCCCCAGCCCCACGCCCCCCACCCTGACACCCCAGAGACCCCCTGAGACCCCCCAGCACCACGTCCCCCACCCTGACACCCTCAGGGACCCTCCCAGCCCCACGTCCCCAACACCACCCAGAGCCCCCCTTCCCCCCGGGCTGTCCCCGCTGGGGAAACTGAGGCCGGGGGAGCCGGGGGGAGCCGGGGGGCTCCTCCCGCCCCCCAGCCCTCACCTGGGGCTCAGCACCCCGGGGCGCCCAGGGGCTCCTCGCCCAGCGCTCGCCCCCCTGCCCGCTTCCCGTACCTGCAACGGGGACGCGTTACGGGGACAGCGGCAACCCGCGGGGAGCGGGGCGCGACAGGGAGAGGGGCACGACAGGGAGAGGGGCACGACAGGGAGAGGGACACGACAGGGACAGGGGCACGACAGGGAGAGGGGCGCGACAGGGACAGGGGCACGATAGGGAGAGAGTCGTGACAGGGAGAGGGTCGTGACAGGGAGAGGGGCGCGACAGGGACAGGGGCACGATAGGGACAGGGGCACGACAGGGAGAGGGACACGATAGGGAGAGGGGCGCGACAGGGAGAGAGTCGTGACAGGGAGAGGGGCGTGATAGGGAGGGTGTAGCCATGGGGAGCGCATTGAGATGGGGAGCGTGTCACGACCGGGAGAGTGTCACGCCAAGGAGCGTGTCACGACAGGGAGCACATGGAGACGGGGAGCGTGTCACGACCGGGAGAGTGTCACGCCAGGGAGTGTGTCACGCCCGGGAGCGTGTCACGCCCGGGAGCATGTCACGCCCGGGAGCGTGTCACGCTCGGGAGCGTGTCACGCCCGGGAGCGTGTCACGAAGGGAAGCCCGCCGCGCTGGCAGCCACCCCACGGCGGTGGGGACGGCGCCGTGCTGCGGGGCATGTCGCGATAGCGGGGGCTGTGTCGCGCCAGCGGGCGCCGCTCACCGCGGGCGGGTGACCACGTTCAGGTACTGCTGCAGGTCGTTGTAGAAGCGCAGCAGCTCCTCGGCCGGCGCCTCGGGGCCGGGGAACGCGGGCTGCGCCGGGGCCGCGCGGGGCCGCAGCGGCAGCAGCGCCGCGGCGCACAGCAGCAGCAGCAGCGGCAGCGGCGGGGCCATGGCCGCGGCCACACCGGCGACACCGGAGCGGGACGGCGACAGCGGCGCTCCGGCGAGCGGAGTGCGCACCTGGGCGCAGCCGGACGCACCTGAGTGCGGATGGACACAGCTGAACACAGCTGGGCACACCTGGGCGCAGCTGGACACACCTGCACACACACACCTGAGCGCAGCTGGACACAGCTGAGTGCGGATGGACACACCTGAACACAGCTGGGTACACCTGAGCGCAGCCAGACACAGCTGAGTGCGGATGGACACAGCTGAACACACCTGGGCACACCTGAGCGCACACACCTGACCACACCTGAAACACCTGCACACAGCTGTGCGCATCTATACACACACATGAGTGCAGCTGGACACAGCTGAGCGCAGCTGAACACAGCTGAGTGCACCTGGACACACCTGCACACACACACCTGAGCGCAGCTGGACACAGCTGAGCACAGCTGGACACAGCTGAGTGCAGCTGTCCCCTCACACCTGTCCTGTCACACCTGTCCCCGCACCCCCGAGCTCCGCACTCACCTCCTCTCTCGGGCGGGACCGGGACGCTGCCGGACGCGCCGGTGCTCGGTGCCAGCGGCGGTGCTCGGTGCCGGCGCCGGGCTGGCCCTTAAATGGCCGCGTCCCCGCTGATGTCACCTGCCACGCCGCACCTGTGGCCAGGTGCCCGCTCGGGCGGGGAGGGGGCGCAGGGCCGAGCTGGGGTGACGGGGACAGCTGGCCCCGCACGGCTCCGGTTAATGTTTGACCCCGCGCGGCGGCTCCGGCAGGGGACGGGCCGTGGACACGCGTGTCCGGCCCCACGGAGGGACACAGGGACAGAGGGACACGGCAGGGGGGGCGGGGGGGTGGCGGGAGAGGACAGAGGGGGGGAGTGGGACAGGGGGACGGTGGAGGAGCGGCACCTGCACCAATGCCCCCCCCCGTGTCCCCCTGCACCCCGACATTCATCAGTGCCGATCCCCCCACCGGTGCCCCCCATTGCCCCGTGCACCCCAGTGTCCAACCCCAGCGCGCCCCAGCCCCACTCCCACCCTTCCCTACACACCCCCTCCTCCAAAATTCCCACCCCACACCCCTTTCCGCTCTACTCCCCTCCTTTCACCCCCCAATCCCTCCCCATCCCCCTGAGCCCCCTCCCAGCCCCCTGCACCCCTCCATCCCCCCTCAATCCCCCCTCCATCCCCCCTCCATCCCCTCTCCATCCCCCTCAATCCTCCCTCCATCTCCCCCCACCGCTGCCCTTCCCCGTCCCCTCTGCACCCCCTGCCCGGCCCCGCGCCCCCCGCGACCCCCGCGCCCCCCGCGCCCCACGCAGAGCCGGCCGTGCCCACGATCGTGTCTTTATTGTCGCTGCGGGGCCGTGCGGGGACCGCGCGGGACCCCCCCCGGCAGCGGCGGGGAGGGGACGGGGTCGGGGCCCCCCCGGCAGCGGGACGCCCCCGGGCCGGGTTCTGGGGGTCCCCGGCCTTCCAGCGGGGGTCCTGCGCTGGCGCTGGGTCCCCTGGGGGGACCTGGACAGGGGGGGAGGATTTGGGGGACGGGGGGGGCTGGGCGGGGCGGTCACCACGAGGAGTCGTCATCGAACCTGCGGGAAGAGCTGGGGTGAGAGAAGGGGAAACGAGACCCCCGACCCCCCCCCCGGGACCCCAAACCGGCCCGGGACCCCCACCCCGGGGTGCGCAGCCCACAGGGAGGGGGACAGGGGCACAGGGACACGGGCACACGGACACTCACCGTGAGCCGGCGCCGCCGGTGCCCGGGAGCAGCTCCGCCGCCGCGGCGCCGGGGCCGGCGCGTCTCCCGTACCTGCGGGACGCGGGCGCGCGCCTGAGCGACGGGGACCCCGCGGGGGCGCGCGGGGGGGACCCCGCGGGGCCAGCCACGCGTGTCCCCGCCGTGGCCTCACCTCTGCCGCGTGACCAGGTTGATGTAGTGGCGAAGGGCCGAGAAGTAGCGGGCCATCTCCTCGGGGGACGCGTCCTCGCCGGGGCTCTCGGGCCGGGGCGGGTACGCGGCCGCCAGGCACAGCAGCGCGCAGAGGGCCACGGCCGCCAGCGCGGCCCACGGCCGCGGGCACGGCACCATCTGCGGGCCACGGCGCTGGGGGGCGGCCGGGGGGCACCCCAACACCCTCGGGACCCCCCGCCCGGCTCTGCCCCACCAGCAAACCCCAGGAGCCCGTTCCCTGCGGGACTGTCAGAGCCTCAGAGCACCCCCGGCTCCCCAAGGCTTTTATCCCCCACCCGGGACCCCAGCCCACTCAAGGGACACCCCCAGCGTCCCCACGTATCCCGCGGGGACATCTCCCTCCCAGAGACCCCCCTCAGTGTCCCCAAGGGACTGTCTCACCCCGAAGGACACCCCAGAGACCCGCGTGCACCCAAGGGACGCCTCCCCTCAGGGTCCCCACAGGCCCCCGAGGTGACTGTCCCCCCCCAGGGACCGCGGGACCCCCGCCCGGCCCGGCACTCACGGCGGCGGCGGCAGAGGTGACAGGCAGGGCCTGGCAGTGGGGTGACAGCGCCGGGGACACGGCGGCTCCTGCACCCGTGCGCGTTTTATAGCCCGAGGGGGGCTGCTGGCTCCTCCCTCACGCGTGACAGACCCACGGGCACGCAGGACCCTGCGGCGACACGTGCCAGCAGCTGTCACTGCCCCCCCCAGCCTGGGGCACGGCTGGGATGGAGCGTGGGGGGCACGGGCGGGACACACGGGGACACGCGTGGGGCCACAGGACACGGGCACGGCAATGCCAGGCGGGCACGGGACATGGGCACAGGTGTGACATGTCACCGCGCCACACGGACAGGTGAGGGGCAGCCAGGGCACGGTGACATGGATGTGACACACAGCCGTGGCACGAGGACACAGGACACGGACACGGATGTGACATGCAGCCGTGGCACGAGGACACAGGACGGTGACACGGATGCCACACGCAGCCGTGGCACAGGGACACAGGACGGTGACACGGATGCCACACGCAGCCGTGGCACAGGGACACAGGACGGTGACACGGATGCCACACGCAGCCGTGGCACACAAACCTGCCCTGAGACAGCCCCGGGATGTGACAGCGGGACACGGGGACATCAGCCACCCCCAGGGACACAGACATGGCACATGGGACAAGACCCATAGCCCTGGCACCCATGGGCGACAGTGGAGGGGACAGACACACCCGCAGCCACGGCTGCCTCAGTTTCCCCAGACCAGGCACGAAGCCGCCACCGCAGCCCCGTCACCGGCACCGCCATCGGGCGCTGTCACCACCCGCAGGACGGATGAGGTGACCTTTCAGCCCCCCGCGCGGGGACATTGATCCCGTATGGATTTACCATTAAGGAGCAATCACCGGCTCCGGGGGAAACTGAGGCACGGAGGGACGCGGCGGGGACGTGCCACCGGGCAGCGGCCGCCGAAGCCGCCGCGGGGGCGCTGGGCGGCAGAAGGAGCTCCCCAAAACCCCCGGGACGGCCCCACGCGGCTGCAGCCACGGCGCGGAGGGGACACGGCCCGCGGGGACACCGTGGGGAGCCGCCAGCGCGGCCGGAGGCGGCGCGGTCGGGCCGGAGGGGCCGCGGGAGGGAGCCGGTCCCGACCGGAGGGGCCGCGGGCCACTCGTGCCCCGGTTGTCACCCGGGCGAGCGGCGGCGGGGACGCGGCGGGGGCTGTCCCCCGTGGCGTGGCCGCGCCGTGACACCCGCGGGGCCGCGGGCGGGGGGTCCCGGCCGAGCGGCGCCGGGCTCGGGGCAGCGCCGGGAGCGGCGAGCGGCCCCGCACGGCCCCGGGCCGGCCCCGCACGGCCGCGGGGTGCGGAGCCGGCGGGACCGGGGGGCTGCGGGGACCCCCCCGCGGTGGCACCGCGCTGGCACCGGCGGCCCCGGGCCAGGCCGGGCGGATCCGGGCGCTTCTGCCCCATTGCTCCCAGTGACGGCAAACAGAGATTTTCCAAAGGTCGCGGGATGGCTCCGCCGCGGGGGGGGCGCGGCTGCAGCCCCGGTACAGCGGGGACGGGCGGGGGTCGCTGCCTGCCCCCCTCTGCCGGGGCAATGGGGAGGAGGAGGAGGGTCCGGGGGTGCGGGAGCGGGGCTGGAGCTGCCGGGGGTCCCGGGGGGGCGAGAGCCGCGGGGCCCCCCCGAGCAAACAGGGCTCTGCCGCCTGGCCGCGTTTTATGGCCCCGGTTCCGGCGGAGGCGACATCAGCGCTCCCGGAGGAAGGAGCTTATCGGCCGTGTTTGCTTTTCCGGACACCGGGGAGGACAGGGACACCGGGGGGGACAGGGACACCGGGGGGGACACGGACACCGAGGGGGACAGGGAAACCGGGGGGGACACGGACACCGGGGAGGACAGGGACACCGGGGGGGACAGGGACACCGGGGGGGACACGGACACCGGAGGGGGGGACACGGGCATGGCGGGGGACGGGACACGGGCACCGGCCCAGCCCAGGGAGGGGACACGGACAGCTCGGGGACAGGACGAGGGCACTGAAGCCTCAGCCCAGGGGGCCGCGGGGGTTGCCAGCCCCTCCCGGGTCCCACCGGGCCCCCCCCGTGCCAGAACCCCCCCAAGCCCTCGGCCGAGTCCCCGCAGGGGCTCCCCCTCAGCCCCTCAATGTCACATCCCGCCCCAGAGCCGGCCCCAAAGTGGCTCCCCATGAGGGTCCCCCCAAAAACAGCCCCTCCACCCCAAGCTGCTAAAGGAGCTCTGCCCCCCAAGCCCCCCAAAAGTGACTCCCCAAATCAGCTTCCCCAAATTGACTCCCCCAAATCAGCTCCCCTGAATCAGCTCCCCCAAAGCGACTCCCCTGAAGCACTTTTCCCCCACAGAAGTTCTTCCCCCACCACCAGCTCCCCAAAGCCCCCCTGCCCTGCAGTTCCACAACCCCAAATGCAGTTTGCACCCCAAAAGCTGCAGCCCCTCACCCTGGTGCCCCGAGCCTGGGGTGAGACGTTAAAGATTTCTCACCACATCGGTAAAAATACATTTTTTTGGTGGGGTGGGGGGGGAAGCAGTGACACCCCTCAGCAGGGAGACGGGCCCTGGCCACACAGTGGCCGCCACCCCCCACCAGAATTATCAAATATTTACAAACAGCACCAAAAAAAAACCAAAACAAAAGAACCCTTCAAGGAATAAATAGCGGCGCTGCCCAAGAACCCCTCAGCCGTCGGTGGCCAGGATGACGGCGGCGCCGAAGATGCCGACGTTGTGGCCGATGAGCTTCATCTGGTTCCAGAACTCGACGCGGCGCAGGGCGTGCCAGTAGGCCAGGTTGCCGTCCACCAGCAGGATGGCGGGCGGCAGCAGCACGGCCAGCACCTGCGCCGCCGCCCGCACGTAGCAGCCCGACAGGAAGGCCAGCGCCAGCAGCCCGTAGAGCAGGAAGAGCAGCTGCAGGGCCACCTCACCTCCAAGAAGCCGCTCCAGGTAGGCCAGGCGGTCCTCGGGGCTGTGCTGCAGCGAGTAGGCCTGGGGGGGGGACAGCGGGGACGCTCTGGGGACGGCGGCGGTGCGGCCGTGCCCGGGGGGTGGCACCGGACGGGGTTGTGGTGGCGGTGGTGGCACTGGGAACCACCCCCCCGAGGACAACTGCTGGCCAAGGCTTCTGCCCTGGGGATGGCGTGGCCTTGGTGGCACTGGTGACACCACCCTGAAGCTGAGTGGCACTGGAGCCACCACCCTGAGGCTTGGTGACAGCGTGGGCAGTGGCACTTGTGACAGCAACCTGAACCTGAGGCTCAGTGACAGTATGGCCTTGGTGGCACTGGTGACACCACCTGAGGCTCGGTCACAGCATGGGCTTGGTGACCCTGGTGCCACCACCTGAGGCTCAGTGACAGTGTGGCCTTGGTGGCACTGGTGACACTATTCCTGAGGCTCAGTGACAGTATGGCCTTGGTGCCACTGGTGCCACCCCCTGAGGCTCAGTGACAGTGTGGCCTTGGTGGCACCGGTGACACTATTCCTGAGGCTCAGTGACAGTGTGGGCTCGGTGGCACCGGTGCCACCACCCTGGGGCTCCCAGCAGGGACAATCTGGAGCACTGTGAGCACTGTCCCAAGGTTCCTCCCACAGGGAAATGTGTCCCCAGCCCGCAGCACAGCAGCACAGAGGTGTCCCCAGCTGTCCCCACCGTCCCCAGGTATCCCCACTGTCCCCTGTCCCCGTGGTCACCTGGCAGATGAGGTAGATGCCCAGCAGCACCTGCCCGGTGGCCTGCAGGGAGCGGCTGCGGGGCCGCTGCCGGTAGAGCTCGCCGGCGCCGCTGGCCAGGATCAGGAAGCCGCCGATGACGGCCACGGTGCGCGAGTACATCCGCACCTGCGGGGAACCGGAATCGGGAACGGGCACGGGGACAGGAACGGGCCAAAGGTACACCGTGGCCACAGGGGTGATGGACGGATGGATGGATGATGGATGGATGATGGGTGGATGGATGGATGATGGGTGGATGATGGGTGGATGGATGGATGATGGATGGATGATGGGTGGATGGATGGATGATGGATGGATGGATGATGGATGGATGATGGATGATGGATGGATGATGGATGGATGGATGGATGATGGATGGATGATGGGTGGATGGATGGATGGATGGATGATGGATGGATGATGGGTGAATGGATGATGGATGGATGATGGATGGATGATGGATGATGGATGGATGATGGGTGGATGGATGGATGGATGATGGATGATGGATGGATGATGGATGATGGATGGATGATGGATGGATGGATGGATGATGGATGGATGATGGATGATGGATGGATGGATAGAGATGGATGGATGATGGATGATGGATGGATGGATGGATGGATGATGGATGGATGGATGGATGATGGGTGGATGGATGGAGGATGGATGATGGATGGATGATGGATGGATGATGGATGATGGATGGATGATGGGTGGATGGATGGATGGATGGATGGATGGATGGATGATGGATGGATGGATGGATGGATGATGGATGGATGGAGGACAGGTCTGACCTTGAGCCAGTCTCCGTAGTGCGCGTGGCCGCCGACGTGGCTGGCGTAGGTGGCCAGGGCGAGCTGCAGCGCGGCGCCCAGGGCGAACCAGCGCCGCTTGACGCCGAAGGACATGAAGCTGGCGCAGAGCACGGCCGCGCCCATGTCCACGTACAGGTAGGGCACCGGGATGTCCGGCTTCCTGCGGGGGCGGCGCGGCGGCTACGGCACCCCGCGCCCGGCCGGAGCCCCGCGGCCTCCGAAGGGTTAATGGGGACTGCGGGCCTGGCCCTGCCCCACAGAGCCCCTCTGGGCCCCTCTAGACCCCCATGGATTCTTCTGGGCCCCACAGGCCCCCTCTGCTGCTCTGTCCCCTCCCCCAGACCCCAAATCCTCCTCTGGACCCCAACACTGCCGGGGTCTCCCCTCATCCTCAGGCAGCAGCTCCGAGCCCCACCTCACACTCCACCTGCCCCAGCCCCACCGAGGGTCCCTGCCCTGTCCCCACCGAGGGTCCCGAGCAGCCCCACACTCACCCAGGAGCCCCCCAGCTGCCCCACAGCCCCAGTCCCCCAAAACCACCCCCAACCTCCCCAGCCCCAACCCTCCAGGGCCACCCCCATCCCCCCAGGACCACCCCCAACCCTCCAGGGCCACCCCCAGCCCCCCAGGACAACCCCGAACCCCGCAGGAGCACCCCCAGGACCACCCTCAACCCCTCAGGACCATCCCCAGCTCCCCAGAAACACCCCCAGCCACCCAGGCCCCACAGCCCCAGGACCCCAGAAACACCCCCAGCCCCCCAGGGCCATCCCCAGCCTCCCAGGACAACCCCCAACCCCCCAGGGCCATCCCCAGCCTCCCAGGACCACCCTCAACCCCTCAGGACCATCCCCAGCTCCCCAGAAACACCCCCAGCCCCCCAGGACCACCCCCAACCCCCCAAAACCACCCCTAGCTCCCCAAACCCCCCAGCCCCCCACCACCACCCCCAACCCCGCAGGAGCATCCCCAGACCCCAGGACCATCCCCCAGCCCCCCAAACCCCACAGCCCCAGCCCCCCCTGCCCCCCAGGCCCCACAGCACCGGGCCTCCCCCGCCTCCCGCAGCAGCCGCTGCTGCACCCGCACACTCGGGGCTCGCCGCCCCTCGCAGGCCGCGGCTCTGCCCCGAGCCCCGCCCGCGCTCCCGGTGCCGCACCGGCGCAGGTCGGCGCGCTCGGCGCAGAGCAGCAGCCCGCTGAAGCAGTGCCAGAAGGGGAAGCGGGTGAGCAGGACGCCGCCGCCCGCCGTCAGCAGCCGCAGCGCCCGGCGCCGCCAGCCGCGGCCCGCCGCCATCGCCGCGCCGCCGGAAGTGCCGCGGGGCCACGCCCCCCTCCCGCCAGCCACGCCCCTTTAATTGGGGCGCGCTCATTAAGCTCAAACCGCGCCCCGCCGCGCCCACGGCGGCTCCTGCCCCGCATGAACGGCGCCGCTCCGGTACGGCCGCGCTCACCGAGCCGCCCCCGCCCGCCACGGGCCGCCGCTTCTCCCCGAAAGCGCGCACGTCAATCAAAGCGGCCCTCAGGGGAATGCCACGCCCCCTCGCTGAAGCCACGCCCCACAACGGAGCCAAACCCATCTCGTAGGCCACGCCCACCCAGTGACCACGCCCACTCAATGACCGCACCCACTCGTTAACCACGCCCATCCACTGACCACGCCCACCCAATGACGTTTTTAATAACCACGCCCACTCCGTAATAACGCTTTGCATAGCCACACCCACTTCGTGACCACGCCCACTCAATAACGCTTTGAATAACCACGCCCACTCATTGACCACGCCCCCTCCGCGCCCCCATTGAGCCCCCACAGACGCCGGTGATGGTTAAAAAAATTTCGGGTTTTTATTGGTTTTTTTTTTTTTTTTTGCTAAACAAGACTAAAAAATTTTTTCCTTTTTTTTTTCCTTTTTTTTTTTTTAAGTAGTTTTTTTTGTTTTTAATCTTCAATTTTCCTACGGGCAGGGCTTGAATTGTTCGGAGTTTTGATCTGCTTTTTTTTTAATTAAAAGCAAAAAAAAAAAAACCAAACAAAACAAAACAATGAAAGGAAACAAAACGGGGAGAAGGAGGATCGTGACAAATAAAAATTAAAATTAAAAAAGAAATTAAAATTAAAAAGGGCAAAAAAAAGAGTTAAAAACATAAAGGAAATGGGGGAAAACCCAAATCCAGGTTCTGGCTGCTCCCGAGGGGATGTTGGAGGCTTTTTTTGCCATGACCCTGCTGGATGCAGACAAATATTTAAAGGACATTTTAATATATATTTATATATATATTTAAAGATAAGAAAAATAAGACTAATTCAAGCCTTGCCCTGTGCAAACAAAATTAAAACGAGACCACGCTGGTCGTGAGGGTCCCGGGTCGGCCACCACAGTCAGCTCGTTAGCTTTATTTTCTGGAGGGGTTTTTGGGGAAGAGGGAGGCAGGAATTGGGAGGAAAAAGGGAAAAAAAAGCCAAAAAATAAAATTAACAGAGTCTGACTGGCTGGAAGGAGAAACCATGGCAGAAAAACAAAGTCTGTTAGTCAAGTAATGCATGAGGAGCTTTAAATTATTCTCTTTTCTCGTTTGTTTTAAAGTTCTAAAGTTCGGGATTGGTTGAGATTCCCCAAAGAGAGAGAGAGGGGGGAAAAAAAAAAAAAAAGGAAATAAAAGTTGAAGTGCCCCCGGAGACGGGGCCACGGGGTGGGTGGTGGCCCCAGGTGGCCTCAGGATGACAGGGACGTGTCCTTCTGTGTCTGCTGTGCTTGTGAACGCTGCAGGACCTTCTGGCTCTCCACGTCCCGAAAGTGTTTCTCCACCTGCGGGCAGGGGGCACGGGGGGTCAGGGGAGGGACCCCAGAGGGGCTGGGGGGCCTCAGGAGGGGCTGGGGGAGCCCCAGGAGGGGCTGGGAGATCCTTAGGAGGGGCTGGAGACCCATGAGGAGGGGCTGGAGACCCTCAAGGAGGGGCTGGGGGATCTCCAGGAGGGGCTGGGGGAGCCCCAGGAGGGGCTGGGGGATCCTTAGGAGGGGCTGGAGACCCCTGAGGAGGGGCTGGAGACCCCCGGGAGGGGCTGCAGACCCCGAGGAGGGGCTGGAGACCCTGATAAGGGGCTGGAGACCCCAAGGAGTGGCTGCAGACCCCCGGGAGGGGCTGGGGACCCTCAAGGAGGGGCTGGAGACCCTCAAGGAGGGGCTGCAGACCCCCGGGAGGGGCTGGGGACCCTCAAGGAGGGGCTGGAGACCCTCAAGGAGGGGCTGCAGACCGCCGAGGAGGGTCTGGGGACCCCTGAGAAGTGGCTAGAGACCCCGAGGAGGGGCTGGAGACCCTGAGGAGGGGCTGGAGACCCTCAAGGAGGGGCTGCAGACCCCGAGGAGGGGCTGGGGACCCCCAAGGAGTGGCTGCAGACCCCGAGGAGGGGCTGGGGACCCCCGGGAGGGCTCCTGGCTGTCCCCAGGACGCAGTGCCCCCCTGCCCAGCCCGTGCCCAGCCCGCACTCACTATTTTGCGTACGTGGCTCAGGGCGCTGCCCTCTTTGCCTTTGCAGTTCTCCACCTGGTACGGGGGGGCGATGACCACCTCCTCCATCACCACGATGTTCTTCTCCTGCCATTTACAGTCCTTAATGCTGCGGGGAGCCAGGGGGGACAGCGTCAGGGACCGTCCCCGAGGGGCACGCAGCCCCCCGGGCCACCGGGGCAGGGCAGGGGGTGGGATGGGGCAGGAAGGGCAGGGAGACCCCCACCCACTGAGGATCCCACCCAGGACACACCCGAGCCTGCCAAGGCAAACCCAGGGCACCAGGAATGGCAGTGGGAACCCAAAAAAGGAGAGTGGGGACCCCAAAAAGGAGCGTGGAGACCCTGAGGTGGGAACTGGGACCCCAGAAAGGAGCGTGGGGACCTCAAAAAGGTTGTGGGACCCCAAAAAGGAGTGTCGGGACCCCAAAAAGGAGCATGGGGAGCCTAAGGTGGGAACTGGGACCCCAAAAAGGAGCGTGGGGACCCCGAGGTGGACACTGGGACCCCAAAAAGTAGCATGGGGACCTCAAAAAGGCTGTGAGACCCCAAAAAGGAGTGTGGGGACCCTGAAGTGAGCACTGGGGACCCCAAAAAGGAGCGTGGGGACCCCGAGGTGGGCACTGGGGACCCCGAGGCGGGCACTTACGTCTTATGGATGGTCTGGAAGAGCTGCTGCCCCTCCAGAGAGACACCAGCACTAATTGCATACGCCTGGCTCATCTTCTCCTCCTTCTCCGTCCGTGCTTTGTTGGCAAGCTGGGGAAGCACAGGGACAGGGAATTGGGCTGGCAGCAGTGAGGGGACACACGGGGACCCCCGGACACGGCTCTGCCCCCTGTGATTCCAGCCTCAATTCCCCTTTGGAAGCACCCTCACGGCTGCTGGGGCCTCACAGAGATTTGGGGGTGGTGGTGCCATCACACCCCCCTGCCCCTTCCCCTCTTCTGGAAAAATTCTGGCATTTCACTACTCAGTTCACTGGGGATGGGGATGGGGAAGGGGAAGAGGAGCCTGGAGCACCCAACACGCTGGGAGTAGACTCTCCACGCAGGAGTAGGAGCAACTTTAGCCTGCAGCAGTTGGTTTGTTCCCAAAAAACAACCAGAATTGGTTATCTGGGAGCCGCATCCGTGTGTGGGGAGGTGTGATTACACACAGGGTGCTGGAATAGAGCTGGAAAACCCCGACCCTGGCATCCCCCGTGCTGCATCCCGTGGATGTGGGAGGAGAAGGAAGCAGAGCCTGGAGGCAGCAGCCGTGGACCAGCCGCCTTTTCCTGGCTGGAGCTGCCGCAGTGGAGGAGCCACAGCAGCATCATCATCCCTCCTCTTCCTCCTGCTGGAGCCTCCTCATTGCTGGGAGCGCACCCAGAGCTGGACTGGCTTCCTGCTGCTGGCCGAGGGGGCTCCACCCCTTCCAAAGCCCCTCTGAGGGCAGAACAGCCCAGCTCCCTGTGAGCGGGGACACTTCAGTGCCCTAAGGGCACCCCGAGTCTGCTCCTGGTGGGAGCAGGCGCTGCAGGAGCACGGGGACGCTCCCCGGGCGCTCCCGGGATGCCCCAGCAGGGCCAGGAGCCTTCCTCACCCTCACACGGCCCCCACCCCATCCCAGGTGGGAATGGCTCCCTCCAAGACCAGACACATGTCCCACGGGAGCTGCCCTGCACCTCACACCCTTTCCAGAGGGAAATGCACCCCTTTCCCCAGGAGGAAATGCACCCCTTTCCCAGTGGGAAATGCACCCCTTTCCCTTTAGCAAATGTACCCCTTTCCCATTAGGAAATGCACCCCTTTCCCATTAGGAAATGCACCCCTTTCCCATTAGGAAATGCACCCCTTTCCCAGCGGGAAATGCACCCCTTTCCCAGCAGGAAATGCACCCCTTTCCCAGCAGGAAATGTACCCCTTTCCCATTAGGAAATGTACCCCTTTCCCAGTGGGAAATGCACCCCTTTCCCTTTAGCAAATGTACCCCTTTCCCATTAGGAAATGTACCCCTTTCCCATTAGGAAATGCACCCCTTTCCCATTAGGAAATGTACCCCTTTCCCAGGAGGAAACGGTTCAGCTCCAGCCCCTGGATCCCAGCACTCGGCTCCAGCCCCTGGATCCCAGCACTCCCAGCAGCTCCCTGCACACACCTCGTCAATGGATGAGTCACTCCCTGCTCCCTCGGGCTGAATGAGGAATTCAGGGACCGTGGGGGCCACCAAGGTTCATGCCAGGGCCACCAGGGCCATGCCAGGGTCCCCCGGGGCCAGGGTGGCTCCTGATTCCACTTGGGTGCCAGCAGGCTGGGGAGATCCAGGGGGTCCCTCCGAAATCCCCCTGGAATGGCCCCGGGTGGCTGTGCCGAGCAGAGGGCCAGCCCCGTGGGTGTCCCCAAAAGTCCCCAACGCTCTGGGTTCCAGTGCCCACAGCTCCTCCTCCCAGTACGACCAGTCCCGGCCAGCAACGTCCCAGCCCAGCCCGCCGTGGGGAAGGGGCTGTGGGGCAGCCCCACAGAACAGCCCCCCTGCCACTGGAACTGCCAAGCCCACCGCAGCCTCGTTCCCCACACACCAAACCACGGGGGCACTGGAATTCCTGGGGGGCTCCCAAAGTGAGAGCTGGAATTCCTGGGGGGCTCCCAGAGTGAGCTCTGGAATTCCTGGGGGGCTCCCAAAGTGAGCTCTGAATTCTTGAGGGGCTCCCAGAGTGAGCACTGGAAATCCTGAGGGGCTCCCAAAGTGAGCTCTGGAATTCCTGAGGGGCTCCCAAAGTGAGCACTGGAATTCCTGAGGGGCTCCCAAAGTGAGCTCTGGAATTCCTGGGGGGCTCCCAAAGTGAGCACTGGAATTCCTGAGGGGCTCCCCACACTGGAATTCCTGAGGGGCTCCCCACACTGGAATTCCGGGGGGCTCCCCACACTGAGGAATCCCTGTGGGTGCCAGCTGAGCACCCTGTCCCCCCCGGATCCATCCCAGCACCGAGGGCTCGGGGTCCCCTTCCCATCCTTCCACTTCCCTGGGAACCAGCAGTGATCCCGTCCCAGGATGGATGAAAAGCCATTCCTCAGCATTCCGTGAGCTCCCCTTTGTGAGTTCAGCTTTACCCAAAATGCCAAAATCTACACCCAAACCAGCATCATCCAGACCCCAAACACCACCACCAGACTACCAAAACCCAGGCTCCAAACCCCTCAAAATGCAAGCCCCAAAACATCACCTTAGACCCCAAAAACACCAAAATCCAAGTCCCCAAATGCCAAAAATTGAGACATAAAATCTGGGCTCCAAAACCACCCAAAAACCAGACCCCAAATGCCAAATGCCCGGACCCTTAACCCAACCAAATCCAGGCCTCTGACTGCCAAAATTCAGATGCCAAACTGGTGAAATCCAGCCCCAGATCACCAAACCCCAGCCCCAGGAGGGAACGCTGGGAAGCTGCTCCAGTGGCAAATCCTGCTGGATCCCTGCAGGATTTGGGGGGATCCCTGAAGGATTTGGGGGATCCCTGCAGGATTCCTGGGGGGGATCCCTGCAGGAGTCCTGGGGGGATCCGTGAAAGATTCTGGGGGGGATCCCTGCAGGATTTGGGGGATCCCTGCAGGATTCCTGGGGGGGATCCCTGCAGGATTTGGAGGGATCCCTGCAGGATTTGGGGGGATCTCTGCAGGAATCCTGGGGGGGATCCCTGCAGGATTCCTGGGGGGGATCCCTGCTGGATTTCGGGGGGATACCTGCTGGATTTCGGGGGGGGTCCCTGCTGGATTTGAGGGATCCCTGCAGGATTCCTAGGGGGGATCCCTGCTGGAGGGGCTCTCTCACCTTGCTGACGTTGAGGGAGGCTAACGGGGGAGGCGTTTCCGTGCGGTCGTTGATTATTTCCACTTCTGACACGTACTGTAGGTTTACGAGCAGGATGTCTGCGTGGTTGGGCTTGCCGCTGGACGAGGGGCATTCTGGAGTGGGGGGTCAAGGAAAACGCACCCAGAGAGGTTTGGGAAGCTGGGAACAGCCCGGAGGAACGGCCCGGAGCACAGAGAGAGGTTTGGGGAGCTGGGAACCGCCCGGAGCACAGCAGGAGCAGGGCGGCTTTGGGGGAGCTCCCTGCTCCCCTGCCCTGCCAGGGACCATCAGTGATCCCACGTTTGGTGTTGATCCCAGCCCATCCCAGCTCCGGACTGAGCTCCCCTGCCCTGCTGCACCACCACCACTGAACCAGCTCCCCCAAATTTGCTCTTTTTCCACCAGAACTCTCTCCTTCCCACAGGCAGAAGGTCCCGGGGAGCATTCCCTGCTCTGGGAGGAATTCCCAGCAGAGGGATGCATGAGGTGGGTGGTTGGAGCTGCTGTTGGGAATGAGACAGCACCCCCAAAAAAACACCACCCCTTCCAGAGTGGAGAGAATTCCTGCACAATTCCTCTGCTCCCGGGAGGGTGGAGGGACGGATGGATGGATAGATGGATGGATGGATGGATGGATGGATGGATGGATGGATGATGGATGGATGGATGATGGATGGATGGATGGATGGATGGATGATGGATGGACGGATGATGGATGGATGATGGATGGATGATGGATGGATGGATGGATGATGGATGGATGGATGGATGGATGGATGATGGATGGATGGAGGGATGGATGATGGATGATGGATGGATGATGGATGGATGGATGATGGATGGATGGAAGATGGATGGATGATGGATGGATGATGGATGGATGATGGATGGATGGATGGAAGATGGATGGATGATGGATGGATGGATGATGGATGGATGGATGGATGATGGATGGATGGAAGATGGATGGATGATGGATGGATGGATGGATGATGGATGGATGGATGGATGATGGATGGATGGAAGATGGATGGATGATGGATGGATGGATGGATGGATGGATGATGGATGATGGATAGATGATGGATGATGGATGGATGGATGATGGATGGATGGAAGATGGATGGATGATGGATGGATGGATGATGGATGGATGGATGGATGATGGATGGAGGAAGCACAGCATGGAGAACCTCTTCCATGCCAGCACCATCTCCTGGAAGAGATCCCCGTGGAAGGCCCTGCTCCTCTCCCAGCCCCCTGAGCACAAGGTGGAGCCCCCCCAAAATCGCCGCTCAGTGAGCAGGAAGCCAGGGAATTCCATCCAGCTGTGGAAGAAGAGCTGGATTTTGGGAAGGGCCCAGCCCCCCTGGGGCCGACAGGCAGCGCTGAGCAACCTGTGAGACCTGCTGGGACTTTCCTCCAGTGGGACCCGGCAGCTGCCCTGGCTCCAGCCACATCCCAGGCACCCAGGGGCCCTTCTCCTGTCGTGCTTCCCACAGCCCAGGCCACAAAAGCCTCTCCCAGCCCCCCAGTCCCTGCAGAAGCCACCCCTGTGTCCCCAAACCCACCCCTGTGCCCCAAACCCACCCTGGTGCCCCCAAACCCAACCCTGTGCCCCCAAACCCACCCCTGTGTCCCAAACCCAACCCTGTGCCCCCCAACCCACCCCAGTGCCCCCAAACCCACCCCAGTGCCCCCAAACCCACCCCTGTGCCCCCAGCCCACACCTGTGCTCCAAACCCACCCCGGTGCCCCAAACCCAACCCTGTGCCCCCAAACCCACCCCTGTGTCCCCAAACCCAACCCTGTGCCCCCAAACCCACCCCAGTGCCCCCAAACCCACCCCTGTGCCCCCAACCCACACCTGTGCTCCAAACCCACCCCTGTGCCCCAAACCCAACCCTGTGCCCCCAAACCCCAGCACCAGCCCTGAGCTGAGCTTTCCCCCCACCCGGGGCCCCCCAGTGCTTCCCGAAGCCTTTCCCCGTTCCTTGCAGGCTCCAAACAAAACCAGATCCACGTCTATTCCTACTGGGGAGGCCGGGACCCCCCCACTGCCCCCACTCACCCCAATCCAGCGCTCCCAGCCCCCCACAGTGAATGCCACACCCCCACTCACCCCACTACAGGGTTCCTCGCTGCCCCCCCAAAAAAAACCCTCCAGGACGGCACAGTCCGCCCCATCCTCCCCAAAACTGGGTGCTCCTGTGCCCCCCTTCAAGCCAGTACAGGGCTCCCCACTGCTCCCATCCCTTTATAATCCAGGACCCTCATTCACCCCAAAACGGGCTCCAAATCCCCCCATTCCCCCCTAACCCAGGCTCCCCAATCCCCCCAAAACCTCCGTGCCGGGCTCCCCACTCCCCCCTAAGCTCTTTATAATCCAGGACCCCCATTCACCCCAGAATGGGCTCCCAATCCCCCCAAAACAAACCTCTCCGCTCCCCCCAAAACCTCCCTGCCAGGCTCCCAACTCCCCCCAACCCTTTAGAATACAGGATTCCCTAAGCTCTTTATAATCCAGGACCCCCATTCACCCCAAAACGGGCTCCCAATCCCCCCGTTCCTCTCTAACCCAGGCTCCCCAATCCCCCCAAAACCTCCCTGCCGGACTCCCCACTCCCCCAACCCTTTAGAATACGGGATCCCCTAAGCTCTTTATAATCCAGGACCCCCATTCACCCCAAAACGGGCTCCCAATCCCCCCAAAACCTCCGTGCCGGGCTCCCCACTCCCCCCTAAGCTCTTTACAATACAGGGCCCCCACTCACCCCAAAACGGGCTCCCAATCCCCACATTCCCCCCTAACCCAGGCTCCCCAATCCCCCCAGAACAAACCTCCCCGCTCCCCCCAAAACCTCCCTGCCGGGCTCCCCACTCCCCCCACCCCTCGGGGGTCTCCCCGCTGCCCCTCAAACCCCTCCCTGTCGCCGCCCACCTCCATCCCCTCGCAGCCCTTCCCCTCCTTCGCCCCCTTTCCCCTCCCTCCCTCACGCCCCCCCCCCCCCCATCGGGCGGGCCGCAGAGGCCCGAGCGGGCCGCGCCGGGGCCGGGAGCAGCGGCGGCGAGGCGCGGGCGGGTGGATACTGAGCGCCAGCATCTTGCTGGGGTAGTCGAAGGCGACGACCTCGCCCTGGAGGCGCTGCTCCTGGCAGGTGCGGCAGGACACCTGGCTGCCCACGCTGAAGTACTCGCCCGGCGCCGCCATCTTGTCCGCCCGCAGCGCCCGCGGCTCCGCTCGCCTCGGCCAGGCGCGGCGGGGGCGGGGCCAGGCGCCAGCGAGGGCGGGGATTGGCGCTCCGCCCCGCCGATCTGCTCCGCCCCGCGCGCTGATTGGCCGGGCCCGCCCCCCCCACGCGCACCCGGGCGAGGTTTGGCCCTCCCGCCCCGCCGTAGCGCGGCGCCGCGCGGGCGGTGCTGGGAAGTGTAGGCGGAAGAGGGCGGTGAGAGCGGCGGGAGGGAGCGCTGAGGGGCGGCCGGGATGGAATCCGCCCCTCAGGTACCGCCCGCCGGTACCGGGGCTGGGCAGCGCCTCCGGGAGGCGCAGGGGCCGCAGAGCCCGCCGGTGGGGACGGGGAGACCGGGGGTCTTGGTGTAGGGAGAGCCTAGGGAGGCCTCGGGCCTGAGAGCCCAGGCAGGCCCAGAGGGAGCCCAGAGGGAGCCCAGGGATGCTCAGGGATGTTCAGGGATGCTCAGAGATGGTCAGGGATGCCCAGGGATGTTCAGGGATGCCCAGGGATGTTCAGGGATGCTCAGGGATGCCCAGGGATGTTCAGGGATGCCCAGGGATGCTCAGGAGCCGCTGCAGGGAGAGCCCAGGGAATCCTCAGGGAATAGCAAGGGAGGCTCCAGGGAGAGCCCAGGCGTTCCGCAGGATAACCACAGGACAGGGAAACCCCAAGGAATAACAAGGGAGGCTCCAGGGACTCCCCAGGCCTTCTGCAGAACGCCCACAGGAGCCCCAGGAGGTCTCCAGGGAAGGCCCCAGGGCGGTGGTGGCTCTTTGGAGCATCTGGGCTGCTACAGCAAATCCCACAGCAATCCCTGGGATGCTGCCCCGGCCCCATCCCAGAGCCAGCAGAGGCGTGTCCTGCCCCCGGGCAGGGGCTGGGCACCCGTTTCTGGGCAAGCTTCAGGTGGTCAGTGAGTGCCTGAGCCAGTGCCAAGGCACCCCTGGGGTCCATGGGGATCCATTCCCCTCAGTGCCAAGGCACCCCTGGGATCCATCCCCTCCCACGGCATCCCCATGAGATTCCCAGGGATCCGTCCCCGTCTCCATGGGATTCCCAGGGATCCATCCCCATCCCTACGGGATTCCCAGGGATCCCACCCCCGTTCCCAAGGGATTCCCAGGGATCCATCCCTCCATCCCCATTCCATCCCCACGGGATTCCCAAGGATCCATCCCCATCCCCACAGGATTCCCAGGGATCCATCCCCTCCCAGCCCATCCCCAAGGGATTCCCAGGGATCCATCCCCGTCCCCAAGGGATTCCCGGGGATCCATCCCCGTTCCCAAGGGATTCATGGGGATCCATCCCCATCCCCACGGGATCCCCGGGGATCCACCCCCTCCCAGCCCATCCCCAGGGCACTCCCGGGGTCGGTGCCCGGGCTGACCCGTCCCTGCTGTGCCCAGCCCGGTGCCATGGAGGCCCTGCACGAGGCGGGGATCCGCGCCGCCGTGGCCCTGCAGGCCGGGCCGGCCTGGCTGGAGCGCTTCTGGCTGTTCCTGACGTCCCAGCTGGATCCCAAATCCGTCTACACCGTGTTCTTCCCGCTGGCGCGCGCGCTGGGCAAGCACGTGCCACCGCTGCTGCTCTGGATCGCCCTGCTGGCCGAGTGGCTCAACGTGGTGCTCAAGTGGTGAGGGGCACACGGGGGGCTCCCCGCACCCTGCCGGGGGCTCGGGCACAGACTGACCCCAGCCCGGGCACAGACTGACCCCCAGTTTGGGCACAGACTGACCCCAGCCCGGGCACAGACTGACCCCAACCCAGGCACAGACTGACCCCCAGTTTGGGCACAGACTGACCCCAGCCTGTGGGGTTTGGGCACAGACTGACCCCAACCCGGGCACAGACTGACCCCCAGTTTGGGCACAGACTGACCCCAGCCCGGGCACAGACTGACCCCCAGTTTGGGCACAGACTGACCCCAGCCCGGGCACAGACTGACCCCAGCCTGGGGGGTTTGGGCACACACATTGACTCCCTGCCTGCCTGGGGATTTTGGGGCACAGACTCCCAGCTTGGGGCATTCCGCAGGGTCACCCCAGCCACCCTGAGCAGCCGCCAGCAATTCCGGGCAGAGGAAAGCTCAGGGGGCATCGGGGCTGGCAAACGATCCTGATCCTCTGTGGCTTCATCCTGGAGATGGGATTGTCCTGGGATGGGCTGCAGGGATCCTGCTGGGATGAGCTGCAGGGATCCTGCAGGATCCTGCTCTCCTGGATCCCAGCTCGGGCTGCAGGGACCTTGCAGGGATCCTGCTGTCCTGGATCCCAGCTCGGGCTGCAGGGACCCTGCAGGATCCTGCTGTCCTGGATCATTCAGGATGAGCTGCAGGGACCCTGCAGGGATCCTGCTCTCCTGGATCCCAGCTCGGGCTGCAGGGACCCTGCAGGATCCTGCTGTCCTGGATCATTCAGGATGAGCTGCAGGGATCCTGCAGGATCCTGCTCTCCTGGATCATTCAGGATGGGCTGCAGGGATCCTGCAGGGATCCTGCTCTCCTGGATCCCAGCTCGGGCTGCAGGGACCTTGCAGGGATCCTGCTGTCCTGGATCCCAGCTCGGGCTGCAGGGACCCTGCAGGATCCTGCTCTCCTGGATCCCAGCTCGGGCTGCAGGGACCCTGCAGGATCCTGCTGTCCTGGATCATTCAGGATGGGCTGCAGGGACCCTGCAGGATCCTGCTCTCCTGGATCATTCAGGATGAGCTGCAGGGATCCTGCAGGATCCTGCTCTCCTGGATCATTCAGGATGGGCTGCAGGGATCCTGCAGGATCCTGCTCTCCCGGATCATTCAGGATGAGCTGCAGGGATCCTGCAGGATCCTGCTCTCCTGGATCCCAGCTTGGGCTGCAGGGACCCTGCAGGATCCTGCTCTCCTGGATCATTCAGGATGGGCTGCAGGGATCCTGCAGGATCCTGCTCTCCCGGATCATTCAGGATGAGCTGCAGGGATCCTGCTGGGATCCTGCTCTCCTGGATCCCAGCTCGGGCTGCAGGGACCCTGCAGGATCCCGGCCCGGCTCTCTGGGCTTTCCCAGCCCCGCGCTGTCCCTGCCGCAGGTTCCTGTTCGGGGAGCGCCCGTACTGGTGGATCCACGAGTCGGGGCTCTCCAGCCGGGAGCAGCTCCCGCTGCGCCAGTTCCCGGTCACCTGCGAGACGGGCCCAGGTGAGTCCCGGCTCGGCAGCCCCGGGAGGAGCCCCGGGAGCCCCGTCCCGGCGGGAGGAGCCGTTCTGAGCGGCGGGGAAGGGCTGGGCTCGGCAGTGCGCCTCTCCTGTGCTTCGTCCCCAGGGAGCCCCTCGGGGCACTGCATGATCCTGGCGGCGGCCCTGTGGCCGGTTGTCACCGCCCTGAGCGAGGAGGTGTCCCGGTGCACCCGGAGGTGAGTCCGGCACGGGCAGGGGCAGCGCTGGGGATGTGGGGCAGAACCAGGGGGAGAGGCAGGACGAGTCCCGGGATGGAGACACCGTCCCTTGGGAGCTTCCAGAGTGGAAGAGGGGGTGGATGTGGGACCCCAGCGCCCGTGGAGGGTGATGTGGATCCCTTCCCTCGCTGCAGAGCCGCTCCAGGGGACACATCCCTTCTCTGGCAGCTCGGGAAGGGGCCGGGAGAGCCCCTGAAGCCCCCCAGCAGTTTTAGTTGCCCCGTTCAGCCGTGCTTTCCTCCCGTTCCCTCCCAGCCGGCTGCTGAGGCTGACCCCGTTCCTTGCCTACATCGTCCTGCTGGTGGCCATGGGGCTCTCCCGCATCTTCGTGCTGGCCCACTTCCCCCATCAGGTGGTCACCGGCTCCCTGGCAGGTGAGGGGGGCGCCGCAGCCTTTCCCCGGGCCCCCTCCCGGTCCGTCCCAGTGCCGACCCCGCCTGTGCCCCCGCCAGGGATGGCTCTGGGCTGGGGGCTGCAGCGCTGGCCCCCCAACTTCCTCAAGTGCCGCTTCTTCCTGCTGACGGCTCTGGGGCTGCTCCTGGGCGCGCTGGCCCTGCACGGGCTGGCCACGGCCGCGGGGCTGGACCTGGACTGGTGAGAGCCGGGGGACGGGGGGCAGGGGGGTCCCGGGTGACAGGGGTCTCACAGGGGACAGGGGTGTCACGGGGGAAAAGGGGTCTCACAGGGGAAAAGGGTCTCACAGGGGACAGGGGGGTCCCGGGGGACAGTGGTGTCACGGGGGACAGGGGTCTCACAGGGGGACTGGGCTGCCACAGGGGACAGGGGTGTCACAGGGGACAGGGGTCTGACAGGGGACAGGGGTGTCACGGGGGGACAGGGGTGTCACAGGGGAAAAGGGGTCTCACAGGGGACAGGGGTGTCACGGGGGAAAAGGGTCTCACAGGGGAAAAGGGGTCTCACAGGGGAAAAGGGTGTCACAGGGGACAGGGGTCTCACAGGGGACAGGGGTGTCACAGGGGACAGGGGTCTCACAGGGGGACAGGTCTCACAGGGGACAGGGGTGTCACGGGGGAAAAGGGGTCTCACAGGGGAAAAGGGTGTCACAGGGGACAGGGGTCTCACAGGGGACAGGGGTGTCATGGGGGGACAGGGGTGTCACAGGGGAAAAGGGGTCTCACAGGGGGACAGGTCTCACAGGGGACAGGGGTGTCACAGGGGAAAAGGGGTCTCACAGGGAACAGAGGTCTCACAGGGGACAGGGGGTCCCAGGGGGTCCCGGGGGAAAAGGGGTCTCACAGGGGACGGGGGGGTCCCGGGGGACAGGGGTGTCACAGGGGAAAAAGGGTCTCACAAGGGACAGGGGTCTCACAGGGCACAGGGCTGCCACAGCGATCATCCTTCGGGGGTCTCATGTGCCCACCGGGGAGGGGTACCCAGGGAGCATCCCCGGGGCTCTGCTTCCAGGAGCGTGTCCGGGCTTAGCAGGGGCCGGCTCGGGCGGGGGGCTGCCCCAGGCCGATGCCCGCGCTGCCCCGCAGGTCGCTCGGCCGGGCCAGCTCGCGGTGCTCGGAGCCGGGCTGGCTGCGGCCCGAGACGCGGCCCTGGGCCTCGCTGTGCCGGGCGAGCGGCAGCGCGCTGGGGCTGGCGCTGGCCGCCCGGCGCCCGCTGAGCCGCCGCGCCGCCGAGGAGCTGCGGGCGCTGGAGCCGCCGCTGGGCAGCGCCGCGCTGGGGCTGCTGGCCCTGGACGTGCTGCACAAGCTGCCCAAGAGCGAGGACACGGCGCTCTGGTACCTGAGCGTGGGCGCCCGCTACGCCCTGGGGCCCGTGCTGGTGGGCTCCCTCGTGCCCCAGCTCATCCTCATCCTGCGGCGGCTGCGGGCGACCCCCTAGACCCCCCTCTGGACCGGGGAGGGGGGATCTGCTCCCGGTGCATCGCAGCACAGGGACCCCCACGCTGACCGGGGGGCGCCTGCTCTGTTAGTAGTTCATTCTCACGCTCCTGTTGCCCCAGGGACCCCCGAAACTGAGTAGGGGTCCCCACTCCTGTCCCAGTTCATCCTCATCCTTCGGCGGCTCCGGGAGACTCCCTAGACCGCCCCCCATGAGGGGAGGGGGGATCTGCTCCCGGTTCATCCCCACCAGTCCCAGGGACCCCCACACTGACCAGGGGGTGTCTACTCTGTTGAAGTTCTTTCTCACACTCCTTTTACCCCAGGGACCCCCGAGGTTGAGTAGGGGGTCCCCACTCGTGTCCCAGATCATCCTCAGCCTCTCTTTCCCCAGGGACCCCCGGACCGAGTGGGGGTTTCCGCTCTGTTCCCGGTTCACTCTCACTCCTTCCCCCCAAACCCAGCGGTTCTCCCGGTTGGTGCTCAGCCTCGCCCGCCCCAGGGACCCCCCCTCAGCCCGGGCAGGGGGTCCCGAGCCCCGCGGCTCTGGGGACACAGCCCGGGGACACCGAGCTGCCAGCCCCGTCCCCAGCTGCGCCCTCTGCAGCGGGGACGGGACCCCCGGGACCCCCCCGGGACCCCCCCTCGGCCCGGTGTGCGCGGGGCTGCCCCGTTTGGAACCAAATAAAGCTCCGGAACCGAGCCCGGCCCCGAGTGCTGGGGGACAGCGGGGACAGAGCCGGGATGGGGGGGACAGTGGGGACAGAGCCGGGATCGAGGGGGACAGTGGGGACAGAGCCGGGATCGGGGGGGACAGTGGGGACAGAGCCGGGATTAGGGGGGACAGAGCCGGGATCGGGGGGACAGCGGGGACAGAGCCCCCCGAGCCCAAGGGTGACAAAGGGGACCCGCCCCGCGCCCTCCCTGCGCCTCTCGCCATGCCTGGGGAAACTGAGGCACGTGGGGACACGGCGGTGAGCACGGGGCAGGGAAAGGGGACACGGGGAGAGAGGGACACGGGGGCACCCCCAGCACCCCCCCAAAAGGCAGCGGGCCCGGCGGGTATTGCCAGAAACAGTTTATTTATACAAGGACGAACATGGGGGGACATCTTACAAAATACCGAACCGAGACCCAGAGCGAGCGTGAGCGGGGCCGGGGGGACACGGGGGGACACGGGGGACACACGGCGGGGCGGGGGGGACACCAGCCCAAAGCAAGCCGGGCACGCTGCCGGGGGGGCCCGAGCCCCTCTTTCCCCCCCAAAATCCAGAGGCGTTTCCCTCTCCCGGGATGGGGACCCCCTCCACACGCACAATCCCCCCCTCCTCACCCCAAACCGGGCTCCTTCCCCCCCAGGGGAGGTGACAAGGACAACCTTACCCCTCTCTCCTCATTTGGGACCACCCCAAATTTCCCCTCCCACCCCCGGAATAATTTAACCCGCGACGCGCTTGTCCCTGTCCCCCCCTCCGCCCCCACCCCAATTAAAAAAATACTATTAAATAATCCATCTGTAATAAAATTATATCCCTTTTTTCTGGGGGGGGGGTTGGGTGGTTTTCTCTCTTTTAAAGCTAAAATCGCTCTGAGGCCCCTCCGGCTGGTGACAAAACAGGAAAATAAAGTGGTTTTCCCTCTTTTTTTCTTTTTTTTCCCTCTCCTATACGGATAAGTTTGATCCCAACGAAGGCGGCGGGGTGACAAAGTGAGGGGGGTGGGGACAGGGCTCGTCCCTTTGTCTCACGTCCCCGTCCAAAACGGGGAGGCCGAAGGGAAACAAAAATAAACCCAAGAAAATTAAAAAAAAACCCGAAATGAAGGGAAATTAAGGCATTAAAAAAAAATACTTACTTAAAGGCACGAAGATTTCCCATCGCCTCCCCCAGGGGGGGACGGAGCCGGAGCCAGGGAGGGAACGAGGGGGGGAGACACACAAAAATCAGGGGAAAATCAGGAAAAAACCCTAAAAAAAAATTCTCGAGGAGCCCCGGGGGGGTCCGGGCAGCGCCGGGGGGACCCGAGGGACACGGGGGGACACAGAGGGGACACGGGGGGACACGGGGGGACACGGGGTGCTGGTGGAACCGCTGCTGCACAAGAGACACGACCGCAAACACCGCAGGGAGCCGGGGGCACAGGACGGGCGGGGGGATTTTTTTGTGTTTTTCTCCTCTTTTTAATAGAAAAAGAAAATATTTTCCTCTTTTTTTTTCTGGTTTTCCTTTCGATTTCTGCCTTTTTTTTTTTTTTTGTCCTTTTTGTTTGTTTGTTTGTTTTTAGTGTTTTTTTTGTGTGTGTTTTGGGATTTTTTTTTCTTTTTTTTTTCCTTTTACTGTGATTTTTTTTGTGTGTGTTTCTCCTCTCTCCCGGGCGTTCCCTGGCACGGGTCAGAGCGTGGGCTCGGCCTCCATCGGCTCCTCCGCTGGCCTGGGCAGGGACAAGTGTCTGTCACCCCCCTGGGACAGCCAGCTGCATTCAGCCCTGCTGTGTCCTCTGGTGTCACACCCCGTTGTCCCCCAATGTCACATCCCCGTGTCCCCCAATGTCACAGCCCCCTGTCCCCCAATGTCACAGCCCTGTGTTCCCTGTGGTGTCACACCCCGGTGTCCCCCAATGTCACACTCCTGTGTCCCCCAATGTCACAGCCCCATGTCCCCCAATGTCACACCCCCGTGTCCCCCAATGTCACACCCCCATGTCCCCCAATGTCACACTCCTGTGTCCCCCAATGTCACAGCCCCATGTCCCCCAATGTCACACCCCCGTGTCCCCCAATGTCACACCCCCATGTCCCCCAATGTCACATCCCCCTGTCCCCCAATGTCACAGCCCCGTGTCCCCCAATGTCACACCCCCCTGTCCCCCAATGTCACAGCCCCGTGTCCCCCAATGTCACACCCCCCTGTCCCCCAATGTCACAGCCCTGTGTCCCCCAATGTCACACTCCTGTGTCCCCTCTGGTGCCACACCCCCGTGGCCCCCAGTGCCACACCCCTGTGTCCCCCAGCGTCACACCCCACTCCATTCACCCTCCCCGTGTCCCCACGTGTCCCCCAGTGTCACACCCACCCCATGTCCCCCCAGTGTCACACCCTCTCTGTATCCCCCCATTTCCCCCAGTGTCACACCCCGTGTCCCCTGTGTCCCCCCCTCCCCGTGTCCCCCTGTGTCTCCCCAGTGTCACACCCCGTGTCCCCCGTGTCCCCCCCTCCCCGTGTCCGGGCCGTACCTGGCCGGGGGCTCTGTCCCGGTGCCGGTGCCGGTGCCCCCGCGGTGCTCGGCGCCCACGGACAGCAGCGCCATGGCCGTCACCGTCTCGGCCTCCTCGGTGTCCCCGCGCTGCGCCTCCAGCAGGGACCGGCCCACGGCGGCGGCGAAGCGCCGCACCGAGCCCCAGTGCCGGCCTGGGGACGGGCAGGGCTGGCACCGGGCCCCGGGACCCCCTCTGTGCCCCCCCAGGACCCCCTCTGTGCCCCCCCGGGACCCCCGGTGTGCCCCCGAGACCCCCCATGTGACAGAATCGGCCCCAGGGACCCCTCAGGGCCCCCCCGTGTGCCCCCAGGACAGAACCCCTCAAGGACCCCTCAGAGATCCCCCGTGTGCCCCTGGGACCCCCCATGTGTCCTCCCATGTCCCTCTGAGTGTCCCCCCTCCCTGTGACAGAACCCCTCAGGGACCCTCCTGTCCCCCCAGGAAAGAACTGGGACCCCTCACGTCCCCCCATGTCCCCCCACGTCCCCCCCGTGTCCCCCGTGTCCCCGCTCTCACTCTGGATCTCGATGACCTTCTCCAGCGTGGCCACCGCGTTCACGTTGGGCTTCTGCTGCAGCAGGGCCGGGTCCAGGGGCTCCAGCTGTGGGGGGACACCCCGTCAGCCCCCCCAAACTGCCACCGGCACCCCCAGAGCCGGGGCAGGGAGGGAGCGGGGTCCCCGCAGCCAAGGCGGGGAAACTGAGGCACAGCGCGGGCCGAGGCGCCCGGGGCCGCCGTACCTCGAGGCCCAGCAGGGCGGACACGCAGGCCTCGGAGGCGTCGCAGATGGCCGTCAGGTCGTGCCCCCCCTCCAGCGCCAGCACCACCCGGCCCCCCGCCAGCATCATCAGCTGCTTGGTCAGGTGCCCGAAGCCTGGCGGCGGCGGGCAGGGCGTGAGGGGCGAGGGGCGGCCGGGCCGGGGTCCCCCCCGCGCCCCCGGACCCCACTCACACTTGGCGGTGACGGAGTAGCCCCCGAGCGGGGACAGGTGGCCCTCGACGGCGTCGAAGCCGGCGGAGACCAGCACCAGGTCCGGGCAGAACTCGGTGGCGATGGGCATCACCACGGTCCTGGGGGCGGCGCCGCTGGGACCCCTGCCAGGGACCCCCGCCAGGGCAGGGACCCCCACCAGGGCAGGGACCCCTGGCGCTGGGACCCCCGCCAGGGTGGGGGAGCACCCAGGGGTCGGGACATGGGGACCCTCCCAGGGTACAGGGACACCCCAGGACTTGGGGAGCCACGCAGGGAGCAGAGTGTGCAGGGACCCCCCTAAAGTGTGCAGAGACCACCCAAAGTGTGCAGGGACCCCCCTAAAGTGTGCAGGGACCACCCAAATTGTGCAGAGACCACACAAAGTGTGCAGAGACCACTCCAAGGTATGCAAGGACCCCCCCAAAGTGCACAGGGACCCCTTTAAGATGTGCAGGGACCCCCTGATGCAGGCCCCCCCCACTGCAGAGACCCTTCCCCAGGACACAGGGACCCCTCCCATCGGACAGAGCCCCCCCAGGGGCTCAGGACCCCCAGGCCAGGGGGGTTCCCCGAGGCAGGACCCCCCCCAGCCGTGCCCCCCACCTGAAGGCCGTCAGGTACTCCACGTCCCCAATCGGGGGGTCCACGCCGCCCGTCCAGGCGATGTTGATGTTGTAGCCCACGCCCAGCCCGCTGCCCACCTGGGCACAGCCACGGGTGACCCCCGGTGCCACAGCCAGGGCCAGGGGGGCATGTGGGGCCCCCCAACCCCAGAGACCCCCTGGTACCTCCTCGGGGGCCCCGCTGCCCGGGAAGAAGTTGCCGTCGTCGTAGCGGTGCAGGGAGATGTAGAGCACGTGCGGGTCGCTGTAGAAGGCCTGCTGGGTCCCGTTGCCGTGGTGGATGTCCTGGGGGGGCACCCGCGTGTCAGGGACCCCCCCACGGCCACCCACGCGCCCCCCGAGGCTGCAGGGCCCCCCCTTACCCAGTCCACGATGAGGATCCTGCCCACGCTGAGCCGCTGCTGCAGCAGCTTGGCCGAGATGGCCACCGAGTTGAAGAAGCAGAAGCCCCTGGGGACGAGGGACAACGGTGGAGGGGTGGCCCTGGGTGAGGTGGCCCTGGGCGGGGGGTGGCCCTGGGCAGGGGTGGTCCTGGGTGGGGGTCCCAGCCCGTCCCTGTACTCACATGGCTGTGGACTCCTCGGCGTGGTGGCCTGGGGGGCGGATGACGGCAAAGCCATTCTGGGGGACAGAGAGGGACACGGGTGGGACACAGAGACACGGGTGGGACACAGAGACATGGGTGGGACACAGAGACATGGGTGGGACACTGAGGTGTGTATGTGTGACAGACACGTGTGGCATTGGGACACAGCTGGGACACAGGGACACAGGTGGGACACAGAGGGATGTGGGACACTGAGGTGTGTGTGTGTGACACACGTGTGGCACTGGGACACAGCTGGGACAGAGGGATGTGGGACACTGAGGTGCGTGCGTGGCACTGGGACACAGCTGGGACACGCGGGGGACAGGCAGGGACACGTGTGACGGCAGGGACACGTGTGACGGCGACACAACGCGCCCACCTTGACCTCGCCCGCGGCCACCTTGAAGGCCAGCTCGAGCAGGCAGCCCACGGCCGTGCGCACGGCGCTGGACGAGTGCAGCTCGTTCCACACCGTGTCACTGTCCACCTGCGGGCACAGCGGCGCTCAGCGGGGCACGGACCCGGGCACCCCCAGCCCTGCCCCCAGACTCACCCCAATGCCCCCGCACGGCAGCACCGCGTACGTCTTCGGAGTGATGGGACCTGCGGGGTCAAGGGGTGGGGGGGACAAGGGGATCCCATGGGGTAAAGGCAGCTCTGGGCACCCCGAGGGATGGGGACAAGGGGATCCCGTGGGATAAGGGCAGCTCTGAGCACCCCGAGGGACGGGGACAAGGGGACACGGGGATCCCATGGGGTAAGGGCAGCTCTGGGCACCCCAAGGGATGGGGACAAGGGGACACGGGGATCCCATGGGGTAAGGGCAGCTCTGGGCACCCCGAAGGATTGGGAACTCCAGGGGACACTGGGGTCCTGTGGGGTAAGGGCAGCTCTGGGCACCCCAAGGGATGGGGACAAGGGGACACGGGGATCCTGTGGGAGAAGGGGAGCTCTGGGCACCCCGAGGGATTGGGAACCCCAGGGGACAGAGGGCTCTGCGCACCCCGAGGGATTGGGAACCCCAGGGGACAGAGGGATCCCCTGGGACCCCTGAACACCCCAAGGACTGGGACCCCCATGGGACACGGACTCTCCTGGACGCCCCAGGGGATGGGGACCCACAGGGAACAGAGGGATCACAAGGAACAGAGGGATCACAAGGAACGGGGCAGCGAGGTGACCCCGCTGCGGAGAGGGGGGGTCCCAGGCATCGGGGACCCCCCAGCACCCACCCAGCAGCTTTTTGCTGTCCAGCTTCTGGCGGTTCAGGGGGCTGGTGCCGTAGAGCAGCGCGTGGTGCTCCGAGTGCACCGTCTGGATCTCCTCCAGCGTCGCCTTCCTGCCCCGGATGCGCTGGCAAGGGGCACAGGCTGAGCCCGCCGGGCTCCCCGCGCCGCCCCCACGCCCCCGAACGTGGGGAGCCCCCCTCACCTCGCACTTGCCCAGCAGCCCCGTCTCCTGCAGCCGGGACCAGATGCTCTGGATGCGGCCGGCGTGCTCGGGGTGGATGGTGGTGTTCCCGCAGGTGCACTGGTGCTTCAGCATGAAGGTGTCGTACACCACGCCTGGGCACAGCACGGCTGGCACCCGGGACACCCCCGCGGGGCAGCCCAGGGGCAGGGGGATCCCGGGGGATCCGGGGAGCCCCGGGCTCCCCAGGGTGTTGGAACAGCGGGAGATAAAGGGGGTCCGGGGGATTGGGGGACACCAGGCAGCCCCAGGGGACAGAGGGATCCTGTGGCATTGAGGGACTCCAGGACACTCCAAAATCTGGGGAACCCCAGGGGACAGAGGGATCCTGTGGCATTGAGGGACTCCAGGACACTCCAAAATCTGGGGAACCCCAGGGGACAGAGGGATCCTGTGGCATTGAGGGACTGCAGGACACTCCAAAATCTGGGGAACCCCAAAGGACAGAGGGATCCGAAGGAGTAGGGGGACATTCCAAAGTATTGGAAACCCCAGAGTGATCCTATGGAGCAGGGGGACCCCAGGACATTCCAAAATATTGGGAACCCCAGAGGACAGAGGGATCTGATGGAGTAGAGGACCACAGGACATTCCAAAGTATTGGGAACCCCAGGGCACAGAGGGATCCTGTGGAGCAGGGGCACCCCTGGGTGCCCTGAAGGATTGGGAAGCCAGGAAAGAAGGGAGTCCCACGGGAGAGGAACACCCACAGCCCCAGCATGGAACGGGACACTCGTGGAGGTCACCACCATCCCCAGCACTTCCCCTGGCACAGGAGCCCCCCAGGCCCCAGAGCCGGGGGCACAGGGACCCCCGAACCCCCCCCGGCCGTACCTGTGGTGAAGAGGTGCTTGGGGGGCCCCTCGGGCGGGGGGGGTCTGACGCTGGCAGGGGAGGACTGGGCGCGGGCGAGGGCGGCGTGGGGCAGGGCCAGGACCCCCAGGGGGGGCGCGGGGTACAGCGGCAGCTCGGGGTACACCTGGGGGGCCGGGATGAGTCGGGGGGTCACGGCGTGGGGGCGGCGGGGACAGGGACGGGGGGGGGTTGAGTCACTGACCCCCCGAGTCACCAACCCCCCGAGTCACTGACCCCTCGAGTCACCCACCCCCCAAATCACTGACCCCCCGAGTCACCGACCCCCTGACCCACCGACCCCCTGACCCACCGAGCCCCCGAGTCACCCACCCCCTGACCCACCGACCCCCCGAGTCACCAACCCCCCGACCCATCGCCGCCGCCGCAGCCCCCAAAACCGGGGGGAGGGACGCACGGCGCGGCAGGGGGAGGGCAGGGGGTGCTGGAGGTGCATTTGGGGGATGGAGGGACACGAATCCCCCCCAAAAGCCTCACCTGCTTGTAGGTGACGCCCAGCTCGGCGACGTCGGGGTCCCCGGGGGCCTCGTCCCCGCTGTCACCCGGCTCCTGGCCGCCCTCGGGGTCCTGCGGCTGCTCCGGGGGGTCCCCGGCCTCGGGGGGCGCCAGGGCGAGGGGGGGGCCGAGGGGGGGCCCGGGGGGGCCTCTCTCCCCCGGGGGGGGCGACTGCTGCTCCGTCAGCTCCTCCTCCGTCTCCTCGGGGTGCGTGGGGGGCTGCCGCGCCAGCTCCCCCCCCTTGGGGAGCAGCTGGGGGGGCGCGGGGGTCAAGCGACCCCCCACGTCTGCCCCACGGCCCCCCCGTGCCCCACAGCCACCCCACACCCCCCCACACACACCTCTGTGCAGCCCTTCCCCAGCTTCCCGTGCCGTGCCTCAGTTTCCCCGCTCACATCGCCCATCCCCGCTGCAGTCTGGGGGTCAGTGGTGCCCTGTACCCCATTCCCCATGCCGTGCCTCAGTTTCCCCTGCTTGCACCCCCACTGCAGTTTGGGGGTCAGCTGTACCCCACACCCCACTCCCACACTCCCACCCCACTCCCCATGCCGTGCCTCAGTTTCCCCACTCACACCACCCCTCCCCGCTGCAGTTTGGGGGTCAGCCGTGCCCCGTACCCCACTCCCCATGCCGTGCCTCAGTTTCCCCGCTCACACCACCCCTCCCTGCTGCAGTTTGGGGGTCAGCCGTGCCCCGTACCCCACTCCCCATGCCGTGCCTCAGTTTCCCCGCTCACACCACCCCTCCCTGCTGCAGTTTGGGGGTCAGCCATGCCCCACACCCCACTCCCATCCCCCGTTCCCCATGCTGTGCCTCAGTTTCCCTGCTCACACCACCCATCCCCGCTGCAGTTTGGGGGTCAGCCGTGCCCCGTACCCCACTCCCCATGCCGTGCCTCAGTTTCCCCGCTCACACCGCCCCTCCCCGCTGCAGTTTGGGGGTCAGCCGTGCCCCGTCCCCCCCCACCCCACGCCCCCGGCCCACCTTGAGCTGCTGCTTGTCCAGGAAGTGGTGCTGCAGGGCGCCGTGGGGCAGCGCCGCGGGGCTCTGGGGCAGCGGCGAGGACTGCGTGCGGCTCAGGGGCCGGTGGCGTGGCAGCTTGCTCCCGCGGGGACCCCCCCCGCGCCCCCCGGTCACCAGCGGGGACTGCCCGTGCAGGGGCACTGCGGGCACGGCGTCAGAGCCACCCGAAACCCGGGACAGAGGGGGACAGACGGGGACAGACGGGGACAGACAGGGGGACAGCCGGGGAGGGAGCGAGGGGTGAACTGGGCGGGACTGGGGGTCACAGAGAGCAAACTGGGGAAGGACTGGGGACACTGGGAGGGGAGCAGGGGGACATTGGGGGGACATTGAGGGGACACTTGGGGGACATCGAGGGGACACTGAGAGGGGAGCAGGGGGACATTGGGGGGACGTTGAGGGGACACTGAGAGGGGAGGAGGGGGACATTGGGGGGACGTTGAGGGGACACTTGGGGGACATTGAGGGGACACTGAGAGGGGAGCAGGGGGACACCACGAAAGGACTGAGGGGACAGTGAGGGAAGACTGGGGGGATCGGGGGGACACCGAGGGGACAGAGCAGGACACTGAGGGGACACCGAGGGAGGACTGGGGGGATCAGGGAGACACCAAGGGGACACTGAGGGCACGGAGCAGGACACTGAGGGGACATCGAGGGGCAATCAGGGGGACACTGAGGCAGGACCAAGGGGACACTGAGGGAGGACTGGGGGGATCAGGGGGATACTGAGGAGACAGTCAGGGGGATAAGGGGCACACGGGGGCACACCGGGGCACACGGGGGCACACCGAGGGCACACCGGGGGGGATAAGGGGCACACCGAGGGCACACGGGGGGGATAAGGGGCACACTGGGGCACACCGGGGGGGATAAGGGGCACACTGGGGCACACGGGGGCACACCAGGGGCACACCAGGGCACACCGCGGCACGCAGCGCCGGGGCTCACCAGCGATCAGGGCGCTCTGCTGCCGCGCCTGCTCCAGCAGCAGCACGTGCTGCAGCAGCGACGGGGACCCGGCCGGGGCCTCCCCGTCCAGGGCCACCCCCAGCAGGCAGCCCGGGATGGACGAGGTGCTCAGGAACTTCCCGGGGAGGGCGGCCCCGGGGCGCAGCGGGGACACCCCCGGGGACACCCCCGGCCGCTCGCCCTCCGCCTGCGGCGACAGCTTCGGGGACACCTGCGGGGACAGCGCTGGCACCGGGGCGCCCGTGCTGCCCCCGGGGTGCCAGGTCCCTGTCCACCCCCGCGGGGTCCCCACATCCCTGCCAGAGGGTGCCAGGCCCCCATGTCACCCCCACGGTGTCCCCATGTCCTCCCTAGGGTTCCATGCCACCCACCACTGTCCCCATGTCCTCCATTGGGGTTCCATGCCACGCACCATGGTGTCCCCATGTCCTCCATTGGGGTTCCATGCCACCCACCACTGTCCCCGTGTCCTCCATTGGGGTTCCATGCCACCCACCACTGTCCCCATGTCCCCCTTGGGGTTCCATGCCACGCACAACTGTCCCCATGTCCTCCATTGGGGTTCCATGCCACCCACCACTATCCCCATGTCCTCCCTAGGGTTCCATGCCACCCACCACTGTCCCCATGTCCTCCATTGGGGTTCCATGCCACCCACCACTGTCCCCATGTCCCCAGGGGTCCCTGATGCCCCCGTCCCCGTGGGGCTCCCACATCCCCGTGCCCCACTCACGGGCAGGTGGGCGCTGGTGACGGTGACAGTGGCCTGCAGCCCCAGGGACAGGTTGGGCAGCGACGGGGACGTGTAGAGGCTGAGCTGGGCCCCGTCCAGGGCCAGCCCGTGGGGCTGGGGCAGGAGCTGCTGTGGCGGCACAGCAAACACGGCGTCAGTCCCGCGGGGACAGCGCAGGACAGGCCACATGCGTGGGGACAGGCCACATGCGTGGGGACAGGCCACACGGACGCCGCCAGCCCCGGCGTGTCCCTGTCCCTGTCCCCGTGCCCGCCGTACCTCGCTGTGGATGTTGGGGACGGAGGCGGCCAGGCCGTTGTGGGCACCGTGGGAGCTGTTGGGGGAGCTGGGCCCCGACCCGGGGGCGCTGCTGCAGACCGACGACACTGTGGGGACACGCGTGTCACACGGGCACGGGGACACGGGTGTCACACGGGCACGGGGGTCACACGGGCACGGGGACACTGCCTCATGTCACCCTGACACTGTGGGACACGTGTGCATCACATTAACACTCTCTGTGTCACACTGACACCGCAGGACACACGTGTGTCACACAGGCTCCACGTCACACAGTGTCCCACACCCTGACACTCTGCCCTGTGCACACGTGTGTGTCACGTGTGTCACCCCAGAGGCCAGGGGGGCTCTGGGGACAGCGCGGCAGGCAGTGAGCCCAGCCCGTGTCCCCACGGTGTCCCCGTGGTGTCCCTGCAGTGTCCCTGTGGTGTCCCCATGGTATCCCCTCGCTGTCCCCCCACTGTCCCCGCTCTGTCCCCATGGTATCCCCCCGCTGTCCCCACTCTGTCCCTCCGCTGTCCCCGCTCTGTCCCCATGGTATCCCCGCGCTGTCCCCCCGGTATCCCCGCTCTGTCCCCCCGTCCCCGCACCGGTGATCTCCACGTGCCGCTTGCGGAAGGCGCTGAGCACGGAGCCGTCGCGGCGCCGCAGCAGGGGGCTGCTCCTGCGCTCTGCCACCTTCTGCTTCAGCCGCGAGCGCACCTTCAGGTTGGGCTCCGAGGCTGGGGACACAGCCGTGTCACCGGGGTGCCACCGCCACCCCGGCGCGCCCCCGCCCGCCGCACCCACCGGTCTTGCGCAGCGGGAAATCGTCCCGGCCGTCGTAGGTGCCGAGCAGGGGGAGCTTGTAGGACGGGGGGGTCCCCGGGCTGCCGGTCTGGGGGGGGAACTCTGGTCCAACGAGGTGTGGTGAGCCCTGGGTGGGGGGGTGAAGGTGGCAGAGACCCCGCTCGGACACCCCCAGGGCGCCTCGGGGGGGTCCTGCGGGGCTGGGGGGCACCTACCAACATTTGGGGTGCTGGGGGAGGGAATGGTTGGGGGCGCCGGGGCCCGGCTCCTTCGTCTTGCTGAGCAGGAACTCCTGGAGCTTCAGCTTCACCTCCGTGCTGGCGATGGCGCCTGGGGCAGGGGTGGGGGGTCAGGGGGCAGTGGGGTCCCGCAGAGCCCCGCTGCAGCCCCCCAGAGCCCCCCAGAGCCCCCAGCCCCGCTCACTGTCGCGGCCCCGCTCCTTGGGGCGCAGGCTCTGCAGCTGCTCCAGGCGCTGCTGCTGCTCCAGCTCCTGCCGCTCCCGCTGCCGCTGCTGCTCCAGCTCCTGCTGCCGCCGGGCTGCCAGCGCCTCCTGCTGCTGCTGCGGGCCGGGCACCGCCGTGGGACCCCCACGGCCCCCGGCTGACTGCCCCGGGGGCAGGGGGGCACCCCCGGTGTCCCCCCAGAGCTCCCTCACCCTCCATCAGTGACACCCCAGGGCTCCATCGCTCCCAGGGTCCCCACAACGGCTCCATCAACCCCAATACCTCCCCAAAAAGCTCCATCACCCCCAGACTGGTGGCACTCCACAGCTCCATCACCCCAAACTGGTGGCACCCCACAGCTCCACCATCCCCAGTACCCCTCCTCACAGCTCCATCCCCCCAGACTGGTGGCACCCCACAGCTCCATCCCCCCAGAACCACCACCCCCCACCTCTCCAGCACCCCCAGCCATTCCCCCCAACCCCGGCCGTGCCCCCCACCCACCTTGAGGTGCTTCTGGAGCTGGACCTGGTGCTGGCGGGTGAGGTGCTCGTGCTGCTTCTGGAACTCGGCGAAGAGCAGCTGCTTCTGGAGCTGCTGCTGCTGCTTCAGGGCCACCAGCTCCCGCTGCAGCTGCTGCTCCCGCGCCGCCGCCAGCCCCGCGTCCACCCCCGCCTCCTCCGGCCCCTCCGGACACGGACACGCTGTGCGGGAAAGGGACGGGACAGCCGGGAATGACGGAGGGGACGGGACAGCCGGGAATGACGGAGGGGATGGCGGAGGGGAGGGGGGCACACCGGGAATGATGGAGGGAATGATGGAGGGGAGGGGGACACCCTGGGAATGATGGAGGGAATGATGGAGGGGATGGGACACCCTGGGAATGATGGAGGGGATGGCGGAGGAGAGGCGGGCACACCGGGAATGATGGAGGGAATGATGGAGGGGAGGGGGGCACACCGGGAATGATGGAGGGAATGACGGAGGGGAGGGGGACACACCGGGAATGATGGAGGGAATGATGGAGGGGAGGGGGGCACACCGGGAATGATGGAGGGAATGACGGAGGGGATGGGACACCCCGGGAATGATGGAGGGGATGGGACACCCCGGGAATGATGGAGGGGACGGGACACCCCGGGAATGATGGAGGGGATGGGACACACCGGGAATGATGGAGGGGAGGGAAGCTCTTTAAGGGGCAGGTTTGGGGGGGGCAGGGATGCAGGGGGGGCTGAGAGTGGTTTGGGGGTGCCCCGGGGAGAATCGGTGGAGGACTCGGAGGGGGTTCTGGGGGGCGTCAAGGAAACCCTCAGGGGTCTCCCCCTGGATCAACCCCCACCTCAGTTAAGCCCCCCAAAAATTAAAAACGGGGAGGGGGGGGGCAATCAAACCCCTCCATCTGCAGCACACACCGCCCCCCCCACCCCGAACATCCCCCCAGGGACCCCCGGGGGGCACAGGACCCCCCCCCAGCAGGAGGGCCGGGCTGTGCAGGATCGGGAGGGGGGGGCGGCCCCACGCTCACAGGAAGGCGGGGGCGGGCGGGGGGCGCGCCGTGCATGCCAATGAGCCCCCCCAGCCCCGCCGCCCGCCGGGCACTGACGCGGCCCCGCGGCCCCACGGACGTCACCGCGCGTGGAGGGGGACAGCAGCCCCCCCCGGCACCGAGAAACCCCCCCGGGGACAGCCAGCCCCCCAAAACCAGAGCCCCCCCAGAACCACACAGCCCCCCAAAACCACACAGCCCCCCCACGTCCCGACCACCCCAGCCCCATCCAGCCCCCCCACCAGCGCAGCTCCGGGGTTTGGCTCTCCCGGGGGGGATTTGGGGGTACTCCTGCAGCCCCCCGAGCGTGCCAGCCCCAGCCGGGGGTCTCCGGGGGGTGTTGGGGTGCAGTGGGGGGCGGCAGCACCCAGCCCTGGAGGGGGCAGCGCTTGGGGGGCTCAAAAACCCCCCCGGAGGTGCCAACCCGGCACTTTGGGTGCCACAGCCCACCCTGTGGGACCCCCACCCTGCGGGATTCCCACCCTGCGGGGACCACCCGGGACGGGGATGTTTAACCCCTCGCTGCCCAGGACCCCCAAACAGAGAGGTGCCCGTGGGCACAACAGGGGTAACCCCACGGAATGGGGGCACGGGAGAGGCCGGGGGTCTGCAGTGGGGGGGGGGGGGGGGGAGCACCCCCAGGGCTGGAGCAGCTCCCCTTGCACACCTGTCCTTGCACACCTGTCCTTGCACACCTGAATCCACTCGCATCCAGCCGCTCCCCCTGCACACTCATGGGGGATGTCACCGGGTTTGGGGTGCTGTCACCGGGTTTTGGGGTGGTCTCACTGTTTTGGGGGGCACGGGGGGCCGCCCCCCACTCACCTGGGGCGGGCAGGGGGACACGGGGCAGCAGCTCCAGCGGGGGCTCACGGCCAGACCCCCCCTCTGCAGAGAGACACCCGTGACCCCCTGAATAGGCTGGGAGCGGGGGGCCACGCGCGCCCCCAGACCCAACCTCAGCTCCCCAAATCCCTCCTCGGCGGCTGGGGGGGGTCAAGGAGCATCCCTGGGTTTTGGGGTGACGGGAGCAAACGCAGCCCCCCCGCTCCAGGCAGGGCAGGGCAGAGGGACCCCCCCACCCAGGGGCCCCCCCACCCACGCCCCCCCCCAGGCTATTCTCTCCGGCGCCTGGAAATAGCCGCGCACGGGAGGAGCCGGCTAAAAATAGGGAATTGTGCCGGGAGGGGGGCAAACAGATCCCGGAGGGGATGCGCTGTGTCCCCCCCAGACCCAGCTGCACCCCCAAACTGCCCCGGGGCCGGGGGGCACGGGCTGCCCTGGCTGAGGAGGCTGCGGGGGGCTAGGGTCCCCACGCCCCCCCCCCAGCTCCGTCCCACCCCCCGCATCCCCCTAATTGCCGGGGACGCTAATCCGCCTCAGCGCTGCCGAGCCAGACCTGCGATGTCCGGAGTGGGGGGGGGATTAGCCCCATTTTTGGGAACGTGAGGGCAGGAGACCCCCCCACCCCACTGCAGACCCCCCGAGCCCCCCCAGGAGGGGCTGGGGGCGCAGCCGCCAGCTCAGCACATTTCCCGTGGGATCCGTGTCCCCACGTGGCCCTGCAGGGACACGGGGGGGGTGACACCGTGCCGAGCGTGGAATCCCCCCTTTTTGGGGACGGGGGCATCCCCCCGGTTACGGGGAGCCCCCCCGCCACCCCGGCCGTGCGTAACCCCCCCCCCGGGGCAGCGCCACGTTTATTTACCAGGCGTTAATCCCGAGCCAAGACTTTTAATAGCCGGGATATTTCTGGGACACCCCGTGCCCCCCCCGGGGTGCTCTGGGGCTTGACGTCAGCCCGGCTATTTCTGGTGCTGCCAGCGGGCAGGAGGCCGCGGGAACGGGCCCGCCCGGCTCCGGACCCCTCAATGCTGCCCGGACCCCCTCAATGCTGCCCGGACCCCCAGTCCGACCCCCAGACTCCTTCCCGGCCCCCAGGGCAGGGCAGGGGCTGCCCGGGCCCGCGGAGCCCCTCCGGAGCTGGTGGCACTCCTGGGGGACAGCGGGACCCGCAGGGATGTTGGGGGACCAGTGGGGACCCCCAGGAATTCCGGGAGGGAAGGAGGGGAGCGAGGGATGGGAGCGGCACCCACGGGACCCCCGGCTCTGGGATGGGGCCGGGAAAAGGAGCCCTGGGGGTCCCAGAGCCCCCGGGGGCTGACCGGGGACCCCCGGGGGCTGATTTGGGATCCCCCAGTGGGTGATTTGGGGTCCCCCAGTGGGTGATTTGGGACCCCCGGGGGCTGGTTTGGGACCCCCGGGGGCTGATTTGGGACCCCCGGGGACACGGGCCGCCTCCGCCACATCCCCGACAGCCCCAGCCCGGCCGAGACCTCCCACCTCAGCACCCCCGAGGGGGTCCCCCAAGGCCCGCAGGCAGCCCCGGAGCCGGGAGGGGACCCCAAGGAGCGCCCCGGGGTTGGCGGAGGCGGCCCGGCCGTGTCCCGGTGCCACCGCGCCGCGTGCCAGCCCCGTGCCAGGCACGGCCGGGCGGCGCTCCAGCCCCGCGGCCGCTCCAAAAATACCGCCTGGGGGGGCTGGGGACAGAGGGGACACACGCCCCCCGCCCCGGCGAGCCCCCGCAGCGGGGCACGGGGCGCTGCCGCCGCCCGGGCCTCAGTTTCCCCGCAGAGGCGCGGTGCCGGTGCTGCCGCGTGGCCCCTCGGGGCGGGGGGGGGACACGCGAGCGCGTCCAGATGTCGCCGGAGTTCCCACCGGGATAATTACAGGGCGGCTCCGCCGGGGAGCCAGCGGGAGCCGGGACAGCGCGGGAACGGCCCCGGGGGTCACCGCGGCTGTCCCCACGCGTGGCACGGCGGGGACCCGCCCCCGGCGGCATAAAGAGCCACGCGTGAGCCGGGCCACGGCGGGGCCGGGAGCCGTGCCTCAGTTTCCCCTCCCAGCGGGAGGATGCCGGGGTCTGGGAGCACCGGGGTGGGGGGGCGGCGGCACGGGCTGGGATAACCGGGGTGGGGGGCGGCTGGCACGGCCCCGGGGCCCCCCGGTGCTCCCCGGCTGGCGCGGATGCGCCCCGCCGCTGCGACCCCCGGTACCCAACCTGGGGGTCCCGCGGGGGCTGCAGGGCCGGGGGACGCGCCGGGGACACGGCGCAGTCCGGCCGAGCCCCTCGGGCCGCAGTCCCCGGCTCTCACCTGCGTCGCTCGGGGGGTCCATGGTGGCCCGGGGGGGCTCGCAGAGGCGCGGGTCCGTCAGCGCCGGCCGGGGCACCGGGGCTGTGCCCGCGCCGCCAGGGAGCCCTGCGGGACCAAGCGCGGGTCAGCACCGCGGGACCCCCGGAACCTCCCCCGCTGCAAACGGGGGGGCGAGCCCGCACCGAGCCCCCCCGAGCACCCATGCGGGGCAGGATGGGGGGGCTGGGGCACCCCCAAAGGGACCTGGGGGTCGGCAGCGCCACACCCCCAGGCTCCGCAGGGAAAGGGAGGGCCCGCAGGGGGACCCCCGGCCGTGCCACCCCCAGGGACACGGGTGGGACCCCCATAAGGAGGGGGGACACAGGCTGACCCCCCGAGAAGGGGTCCCCGCAGAGAGAGGGGTCTGGGGGCGCCACCCACGAGGGCCCCGCGGCGGGACGGTCCCCGCGGGGGGGGGGACACGCCGCTCGCGGTGCCGGCAGCGCCGAGCCCGGCGCGGTGCGGCGGGGCCCCCCCGGCCCCCCCGGCCGCGCTGCGGAGCCGCCGCCGTGCTGGCACGCGGACCCCCGACACTGCGGGAACCCCGGACCCGCGGGGACCCCCCCCGGGCACGGTGCACAGCCCACCGCACCGGGACCCCGACCCGCACCGACCCCCCCGCACCGCGCCGGGACCCCCGAAGGTGCCGGGCTGCCCCGGACCGCAGGGCCCCCCCATTGCACGGGCGCTGCCCCCCGAGCCGCACCGGGACCCCCGGACTGCACAGGACCCCCACCCGCAGCGGGGGTGCAGCCCCGCACCGGATCGCGCCGGGACCGCCGCTGCAGCCCCCCCAAAGCACACGGGGACCCCCGGGCCGCCCCGGACCCGCACAGGGCTCCCCCCGCTGCACCCCCCGAAAACCCGCACCGGGCCCCCCCGCTCCGCACGGCGCACGGCCCCTCACCGCGCGCCCCCCCAAGCGCACCGCGACCCCGCACCGGACCGCACCGGACCCCGGGATCGCAGCCCCCCCCCACCGCCGCGCGGAGCCCCCCCGGAGGCGCGCGGGGGTCCCGGACAGCGCGGGTCCCGGCGGGCCGCGGTGCCGCGGTGCCGGTGCCCCCGGCCCGCCGCCGCCGTACCTGGGGTCCCCCCGGTGCCGCCCGGCGCGCGCCCCGCCGCCCCCCCGCCGCCGCCTCCATCTTCGCCGCGCGGCCCCGCCCGCCCCGACAACAACATTCGGTGACGTCACTCCGCGTCACGTGACGGCGCCCGCCGCTAAAAATAGCCCCGCGCGCGGGCCCCCCCCCAACCCGGTAAAGGGGCGTGGCCGAGCCGGGGGGGCGGGGCCTAACGGGGCCTTAAAGGGGCCGCGCAGCGAGTGAGGGCCAGGCGGTGTCAGTGGGGAATGGTGTGTGACCGACACAGGGGTGTGAGTGTGTAAGAGCACACAGGCGTGCGAGTGCAGGACACACGCACAGACACACGCGTGTGCCCCTGCCGGCCGCGGCACCTGCTCGTGCCTTGCCCACGCGCGTGGGTGTAGCAGGCCCAGGTTGGGGGGGTCACTCAGCCTGTGCGGGGATGAATCACGCCGGGCCGAGGCCGCGCTGAGTCACCGGCGGCGCCGCGGGGCCCGGCCGGTGACGCGGGGGCACACGCGTGTGCACATGTGACACGCGCGGGGAACGGGGGTGCGTGGCCCTTTAAGGGGCGCGCCCGCCGCCAGGGGGCGCCCGGCGCCGCGGGGGAAGCTCCGCCCCTTCCCCGGGGCCGCGGGTTCGAGCCCCGGCCCCGCCGCTTCCGCCTCCGGGGCCGGGCCGGGGGTCGCGGCGCTGCCATGGTAACGGGCCCGGCGCGGATTTGGGGTGCCCTGGGGGGATTTGGGGTCCGCCGAGGCAGCCCTGCGGGCCCCGGCCCGTGCGGGGTGCCCCCGGCGCGGTGTGAGGCCCCGCCGCCGCCCGGTGCTCCCGCACGAACCACGGAGACCCCCGGGCCCCCAGCTCGCGTGTCCCTCCCAGCCCCATTCTTCCCTTTTTCCCACAGTCCTGCCACTTCCAGAGGCTCTTTGGGACCGACGGGGAGCTGGAGGACGAGGTGAGGGCCCCCCGACATCCTGGGGCTGCCCCGGGGCGCCCGGGCCCGAGGCATCCCCGCTGCTCCTTTCCCCGCAGGATTTCCTCTCCGCTGTGCAAGATGCAGAGAACCAGTTTGTGATCCCCGGACATTCCTCGCCCAGCGCCGTGCCGGTTCTTCCCAGTGAACCCCAAACCAGAAAACCCCATCCCAGTGAACCCCATCCCAGTGAACCCCAACCCAGCGGACCCCAAACCAGAAAACCCCATCCCAGTGAACCCCAACCCAGCGGACCCCAAACCAGAAAACCCCATCCCAGTGAACCCCATCCCAGTGAACCCCATCCCAGTGAACCCCAACCCAGCGGACCCCAAACCAGAAAACCCCATCCCAGTGAACCCCAACCCAGCGGACCCCAACCCAGTGAACCCCAAACCAGAAAACCCCATCCCAGTGAACCCCATCCCAGTGAACCCCAAATCAGGGAACCCCAAACAAGCGGACCCCAACCCAGCAGACCCCAACCCAGCGGACCCCAAACCAGCGAACCCCAACCCAGCGGACCCCAACCCAGCGGACCCCAACCCAGCAGACCCCCCAGCCTGCGGCCCCTCGCCCAGCAGCCCGTGGGCCTGCGGGTTCCCCCGTGGCGGGGAGCAGCGCCCCAGGACGAGCAGGACAATGCCCTTTTCCTGGCTGCCTGCAGGGAGCTCGAGGGGCCCGGCGCTGCCCCGCTGCCCCCCGGGCGCCGCGAGAAGCCGCCCTGGAAGGGCGCAGGGAAGGAGAACGCTCAGGAATGTGGGGTCCCCAAAAAGCTCAGGCTGGCACAGGAGCTGGTCCCCGGCTCCGGGGGGCTGCAGGAGGGGCAGGGCCCCCTCCCCAGTCCCAGACCGGTGCTGCGGCCCAGCGCGGCCGGCGCCCCCAGACCCCCCCCTTCCCTGGGAGAGCCAAGAGGGTCCGCAGGCTCCGTCCCTGCTCCGGGGGCTCCGTGCCTGAGGCCTGGCCAAGCGCCCCCGGGAAGGAGCAGCTCCTCGGTGCCCTGGACCCCCCCAGCACAGAGCTGCCCCCAGCCCCGGCTGCCCCCCAGACCCCCCTCGGGCCCCCCCAGCTCCGTGGAGTCCCCCGGCTTCCCGAACCCCCCCGTGGCCCCCAACGCCCCCGGCCCCCCGAGCGTCCCCGTGGTCACCAACCACCTGGTGCAGCTGGTGGCAGCGGCCAGCAAAGCCCCCCCGGGAGCCCCCCGAGCCCCCGGCCGCAGGGAGAGCCGGCGCTTCCCGGGGCCCGCCGGGATCCTGCCCCAGCAGGTGGGCTGGGATGGGGAGGGGAGGCTGGACAGGGGTGAGAGAGGGCCTGGGTGGGGATGGGGACAGCATGGGAAAGGATGGGATGGGGATGGGGATGGGGATGAGGTCAGGAGTGCAATGGGTGTGGGCAGAACGGGAATGGGAGTGGGCTATGGGATGGGATGGGATGGGATGGGATGGGATGGGATGGGATGGGATGGGATGGGATGGGATGGGATGGGATGGGATGGGATGGGATGGGATGGGAGCAGCTGGTGCAGCCAGGCAGATCCCTGGACGTCTCTCCCTCTCCCACAAGCACTCTGGGAAGCTGCTGGAGGAGATCCTGGTGGCTGCTCCCCAGGCTCCGGCTCACGGGGCCGTGGCGAAGCCACGGGCTCAGGTAACCCCCCACACGGGCTCAGGTAACCCCCCCATCCCAGCCCTGCCCCGGCAGATCCCGGGGGATCGGCCCCGGTGCTCCTGACCCTGCGTGTCCCTGCCCCAGGCGCTGCCCAGCTCCCCGCTGCCCACGGAGGAGGATTTCGGGAAGGGGCCCTGGCTGGCCATGAAGACGGAGCTGGGGCTGGATGAGAGGGACCCCAGCTGCTTCCTCCACAGCTACAGCGTGGTCATGGTGCTCCGCAAGGTGAGGATTCAGCCCCAGCTCTTCCCTCAGCCCCCGGAGCTGCTTGTGGGGCTGGGGGTCTCTGGGGAAGGGGCTGAGCTGAGCACAGACATCCACATCCCCCGGGTGATGAGGGTGTAAGATCCAGCAACATCCCACGGGAAGGATCCTGGGGTTCAACTGCCCAAGGTTATCCCAAAATCCCCGTTGTGCTGTGCAGGCAGCCCTGAAGCAGCTCCCGAAAAACAAAGTTCCCAGCATGGCCGTGATGATCAAGTCCCTGACCAGGAGCAGCGCTGGTGCCGGTGCCGTGTTCCGGGACCCCACAGGTGAGTGGGGGTTACCTGTGCCCGGGGGTCCCCGTGCCCGGGGGTTACCTGTGTACCTGTGCCCGGGGTCCCTGTGCCCAGGGGGGCTCAGGGATGCCACCCCTCGTTCCCAGGGGAGATGCAGGGCACCCTGCACCGGCTGCTGCTGGAGCAGAGGCAGAGCGAGCTCCGGGCCGGCTCCGTGCTGCTCCTGAGGCAGGTGAGGAGAATCTGGGGGGCTGCTGGTCCCACCCCAGCGGGGTCTCTTCCATCCCTGGGGAATGCGGGGTGGGGGATACAGCACATCACCTGTGCCATTCCCAACCCCGTTGCACCCTGGAAGTGGGAATGTAAATATTAGGATAAGGGGATAAGAGGAACTGGTGTGGTCATGTGGTACGTCCCTGTTCCCGTTCCATAGCACTCTGGAATAAAAAAATATCAAAAATATAAATACAAGAAAAGGATCTCCCACGGTTTTGCACCTCGGATTTTTCTCAGCTATTCCTAAAATGTCACCCCTCATCCTGAGATTTCCATGAATGGGGACCTGTACCTTGGGGGTTTATCCAGGAGCTGTGTCTGCCCTCTCCGCAGGTCGGGGTCTTCTCCCCCTCCCACCGCAACCACTACCTCAACGTGACCCCCAACAACCTCCTCCGGATCTTCCCACCCGAGCCCGAGGGCTGCTCCCCCCGCCAGGTCAGGGGGGCACCGGCGGCCCTGGGGGGCTGCTGGGACCCCAGGGGGGTCTGGGTTCTGGGGACCCTCGAGAGAAGGGGGGGCTGGGTAAATCCCCCAGGAATCCATCCCCGCTGGGTTTTGCAGGTCCCTGGCCTGGCTGAGCTGAGCCCAGAGCCCCCGGCACGGCCCACCCGGGCTGTCCCTGCTCCCGAGCACCGGGGACAGCCGAGGACAGGCGGACCCAGCGCGGAGCAGCGTCCCGGGGGCTCCTCCCTGCGCCCAGCGAGCTCTGATCCCGGCTGGGAAGGACCGGTGGGAACGGATGGATGTGACCTGGGTGAGTCGGAGCCACCCTGGAGGGGAGGAGAAGCTCTCCGGCCTGGGGAAAGCCGGGCCTGGCCCCTGAGCAGTGCCACGGTCACACACACACACGAGTGACATCCTCTGTGCCTGCAGATGACCTGGACGGGCTCCTGGGAGAGCTGCCCGAGGATTTCTTCTCAGCCCCGGCTCGGGTTGACTGCGGCTGAGCCCAGCAGCTCTGCTGAGGGTGGCGGTGCCAGGAGCAGGTGGCACGGCTGGCACCCCCCTGCTGCTCCCTGCGTGTCCGTGGTGTTTGCTGTGGGGCCGAGAGCCGGGGCACCCCGAGGCCTCGGCGCTGCTCCGGGCCCCCAAACCTGCATTAAAGGGCTCTTTGGTTTCTGCATCACCTGTGTCCTCGTGTGTCACCCCTGTTCCTTCCCGGGGTCCCTGCTCCTCCGGGTGTGAGGAGCCGTCTCCCCAGGCTCTCACAGCCCTGCAGGACCAGGGATCCCCAGGTCCCTCCCCGTGGGACGTCCCCACCTCGCGCCCACCAACAGTTTAAGCTGCCCTGCACCCCGTGACTCTGTTTACCACCAGGAGTTATTTATAATCCCCTGGCTCTGGGATTCGATTGCACACCCGCCTGTGGGGCACGGCCCTATTTATATCCCCGAGCTGTGCCCCGAGCCCCCCGCCCTGCCCTGCCGGGTGCCCATGGCCCACGAGAGCTTCGCCTTCAGCCCCTCGGCGCTGCGCTCGCTGCGGCTGCAGCGGGAGCTGCTGGAGCGGGAGGATCGCCGCCGGGCGCTGGCCCGGGCACCGGCCTCGCGCCCCCTGCCCGGGACCCCCCGCGCCCCCCCGAGCCCCCCGCGGCGGCGCCAGCTCTGCCGGGACCCCGCCGTGCACAACGCCCTCTACGCCGGGGACCTGCCCCGCGTCCAGAGCATCTTCAGGGACGAGGCCAGCGCCAATCTGGTGTTGGAGATGGTCAGCGAGGAGCTGGTGTGGTCACCGGAGCAGGGTACGGCCGGCCATGGGGCTGGGGGTCCTTCCCTGCTTCTCCCTCCCCCCCGTTCCCCTGCAGAACGAGTGGGGGGCAGGAAAAGGGGGTGCAGCTCCGGGGGGAGCGGGGCTGGCTGCTCCGGTTTGTGGGTGACAGGGAGTCTGGGGCAGGGCGGGTGCTCGGGGCAGCCCCATGGGCGCCCCACTGCTCCCGCCAGCTCCAGGGTGGGTGGGTGTGGGTGAGGGGGGTCCAGCGGGGTGCGGGCTGTCCGGCAGCCCCCGCTGACCCCCGCAGGGCTGTGGGTGCTGAGCCCCCGCCGGGAGCACACCTCGGCCCTGCGCATCGCCGCCGCCCGCGGCTACGAGGCCTGCGCCCGGCACCTGCTGCTCCGCGGGGCGGCCGTGGACGCCGTGGTGGGGGGCCGGGCCCCCCTGCACGACAGCGCGGCCGCCCCCCACCCCAACTGCGCCCGCCTGCTGCTGGCCTTCGGAGCCGACCCCAACGTGCTGAGCGCCGACGGCTCGGCCCCGCTGCACCTCTGCACCGCGCCCCACAGCCTCAGGTGCGGGCTCACCTGCGGGGTCTCACCTGTGGGGTCTCACCTGCAGGGTCTCACCTGTGGGGTCTCACCTGCAGCCAGGGCGGGCTCACTGCAGGAGGGGCCCGTGAGATCCTCACTCCTGCCCCACCCACGCAACCTGGGAGCCAGGGGCCTGGGGGGTGTCCTGGGGGGTGCCTGGGGGTGTCCTGTGGGTGACAGGTCACTCCAGGGTGCCCATGGCAGCGTCCCGTGGGTGACAGGTCACTCCAGGGTGTCACTGGGTGTCCCTGGGGGTGTCCCTGAGGGTGTCCCATGGTTCCCAGGTGACTCCAGGCTTTCCCGGGGTGTCCCTGGGGGTATCCCATGGGTGACAGGTCACTCCAGGGTGTCACTGGCCGTGTCCCACAGGTCACAGATGACTCCAGGCTTTCCCGGGGTGTCCCTGGGGGTGTCCCATGGTTCCCAGGTGACTCCAGGCTTTCCCGGGGTGTCCCTGGGGGTGTCCCTGAGGGTGTCCCATGGTTCCCAGGTGACTCCAGGCTTTCCCGGGGTGTCCCTGAGGGTGTCCCATGGTTCCCAGGTGACTCCAGGCTTTCCCGGAGTGTCCCTGGGGGTGTCCCTGAGGGTGTCCCATGGTTCCCAGGTGACTCCAGGCTTTCCCGGGGTGTCCCTGGGGGTGTCCCTGCGGGTGTCCCACTGCAATCACGTCTCCCTGGCACGTCCCGGTCGCGTCCCACGGGTGCCGCGTGTCCCCGCCGCGCCCGCTCACCGTTCCCACGCGCTCCAGGTGCGCGGAGCTGCTGCTGGCGCACGGCGCGCGGGTGAACCTGGGCACGCGCGACCGGCAGGTGACGGCGCTGCACGTGGCGGCGCGCCACGGGCTGCCGGCCCACGTGGAGCTGTACCTGCACCACGGCGCCGACCCCGAGCGGCGCACCCAGCAGGGCGAGACCCCGCTGAACGCGGCGGCGGCGGCGGCCGAGCGCCCCGAGGACGCCGAGCGGTTCCTGCGCGTGGCCGAGCGGCTGCTGGCGGCCGGCGCCCGGGCCGGGGCCGCGGGCCGCAAGGGCCACACGCCGCTGCACAACGCCTGTGCCAACGGGCACGCCGCGCTGGCCCGGCTGCTGCTGCGCCACGGCGCCGACGCCGCCGTGCCCAACGGCGCCGGGGACACCCCCATGGACTGCGCCCTCCGCGCCGTGCCCGAGTACCGGGAGCAGCGGCCCGAGGAGATCCTGGCCCTGCTGCTGGACCACGGCGCCCTCCCCGCGCACCCCAAGGTGGGGCACGGGGTGACGGGGGACTCGGGGTGCCGGGGGGGTCACCCCGGTGACACGGCTCTGCTGGCAGATGCTCAGGCTGTGCTGCCAGCACCCGCCGGCGCTGGAGGTGATGCTCAACGCCTACGACCGCGTGCCCCCCGCCGACGGCTGGGCGGAGGCCGTGCCCCCCGAGCTCTGGGAGGTAACGGGGTCCTGGGGGGTCCCGGGCCGTGCCCGTGTCCCATCCCGGCGCACCGAGCCCTCCCGTGTCCCCCCACGCAGGAGCACCGGGAGTTCTACGCCTCGGCCGTGCGCATGGCGGGGCGGCCGCGGCGGCTGCAGCACCTGGCCCGCGTGGCCATCCGGCGCCACCTGGGCGCCCGCTGTCGCGCCGCTGTCCCCGAGCTGGCGCTGCCACCCGCACTGCGCCGCTACCTCCAGCTGCCCATCGAGGGTCTCATCTCCTGAGGGCACTCCATGTGTCCCCGCCGCTGCCCCCTTCTTGCGTGCCCTCCTTGCTCCCCACGAGTGTCCGCTGCCTGTGTCCTCCCCGTGCCCTGCTGTCAGTAAAGGACATGGCAGAGGTGGCTCCCGAGGTGTCCTTGTCCCCGTGGGACCAGCGGGGCAGCGTCACCTGCAGTGGGGACGGGGGAGGAGGGGACAGAGCCCTTGGGTGGCAGGGGGGGGACAGACGGGCCCCGGAGGATGTGGGGGCCGTGGCGGGGGTTACAGCCGGGCCGGGGGGTCCGGGGGGTTCCGGTCCCGGGGGGGCTCAGCCCGGGGTTCCCACGGTGCTCCCGGGCCCCGCCCCGCCGGTGACTCCGCCCCAAGTGGCCCCGCCCACGCCGGCCCCGCCCACTCGGGGCGCGTTCCGCTGGCCCCGCCCACTCGGGGCGCGTTCCGCTGGCCCCGCCCCTCTGGCCCCGCCCCCGGGGCGCGCCCGCCGCCCCCGGCCGCCCCCTGGCGGCGGCGCGCGGTGACGTGGCGCTTCCGGCGGGGCGGCGGCGGCGGGAGGCGGTGAGTGGGGGGGGCACCGGGACCCCCGGGACCGCGGGGACACCCGGGACCGCGGGGCTGGCAGGGACACACCGGCACCCCCCGGGATGGCCGGGCATGGCGGGCACGCACCGGCACCCCCGGGAATCACGGGGACCGGCAGGGACACACCGGGAGCCCCGGGCACGGGTCGGGACGTCCCCGGTTCCTCCCGCCCCGCCATGCCCGGGCCCCGCTGACCGCATCGCTCTGCTCCGTCCAGGTCGGGGATGGCCTGACCCTGCCCCGCTGGGCACCGAGGGGCTGGGGCACCCCCGGGACTCTCCGCCGGGCCCGGTGAGGTGAGCGCAGCGCCGCCGGTTCGGTGTCTCGGGAGCGAGGAGGACAATCCGCAGCGAGGAGCTCCCGTCCCTGCGGTCTCCGGGTACCGGGAGCGGCCCCAGGGTCTGTTGTGAGCCCGAAGGTGGCACCGGGGCAGCCCCGGGGGTCCCCGCTGCCGCCGCGCCGCTCGCTCACACCGGGCACCGGGAGGTCGAGGCGGGCATCGCGGAGATGGAGCCCCCGGCCGCCCCCCTCATCGTGGGGGTGGGGGACGAGGTGACGCTGGTGGCCGGGGTGGCCGTGCTGGTGCTGGCGCTGGTGCTGGCCTGGCTGTCCACGTACGTGGCCGAGGGCGGCAGCCAGCTCCTGGGCACCGGGGACGCGGCCGTCATCCGCCTCGGGCCGCTGCCGCCCTACGCGGGGCCCGCGGGGGCGGCCGAGGCCCCGGAGCCCCCCAGGAGCCCCGCGGGCGCGGAGGAGAAAACGGAGGAGGAAGGGGCGGCGGCACCGGGGGACAGCGGGAGCGGCCCCGAGCCCGGCCTGGAGCAGCTGCTGGACGCGCCCGGCTTGTCCCGGGGCGCCGCTGAGCCCGGGGGCACCGGTGACGCGTGCCCCGGCCTCATCAAGATCCGCCTCAAGTTCCTCAACGACACCGAGGAGGTGGCGGTGGCCCGGCCCGAGGACACCGTGGGGGTTCTCAAGAGGTGAGGGCCGGGGGACGCGGGGAGCGCTGCCGGGCCCCCGCTGCGAACAGCCGCTTCCCACGGGACGGGGGAGGGCGTTCATCCCTCCCGATGTGCCAAAAATACCGGGGGGTGTGGGCTTTGAGACAGCAAGTTCGAAAGAGGCGGCGGTGGCGGTGCCGTGGTGAACCCTCCCCGTTTAACGGAGGGGCTCCCAGCCCGGGCGGGTCCCTCCCCGGGCGGGTCCGGGGTCTCCGCCGCCCCCACCCTCCTCCCTCCTCCCGCAGCAAATGCTTCCCGGGCCAGGAGGCCCAGATGAAGCTCATCTACCGCGGGCAGCTGCTGCAGGACCAGGCGCGCACGCTGCGCTCGCTCCGCATCACCGACAACTGTGTCATCCACTGCCACCGCTCCCGGGGGACCACCGCGGCCACCGCCGCCCTGCCCGAGCCCGGCCCCGCCGGCCCCGCGGCCCCGGGGCTGCCGCTGGCCGGGGGCACGCTGATGGTGCCCACGGTGATGGTGGTGCTGGCGCTGGGCTGGTATTTCCGCATCAACTACCGGCAGCTCTTCACGGCCCCGGCCACCGTGTCGCTGATCGGTGTCACCGTGCTGGTCACCCTCCTGGCCTTCGGGCTGTACGGGCAGGCGGGGTGAGCCGGGGCGGCACCGCGGCCTCCGTCCCCGCGCTGGGTCCCAGCCTCGCTGCCGGACTTTGCCCCCCAAAAAGGGGCTGTGCCCCCCCCAGACTCCACTGCCGGTCCCCAGCCCCAGCTCTGGGGGAGCTGGACAGCACTGGAACGGGCCGTGGCTTCTTCCCAAGGACTTTTTAATGCAAATAAAGGGTGTCAAGTCACCCCAGTGGTCGCCTTCCTGCCCTGGGAGCTGCTCTCCTACCCACCCACACTTCTGGGTCTTATAAAAACAAATCCGGCTCCCCCCCCCCCCGCCCCGTGCTGAATGGAGTGGGTGGAGATGGAGGTGGGAGGGGTAAAGGCCCTGTTTAATTAACGAGCTGTAATTAATGCCAGGGATACCAAGTCAAGATGCAGTTTTATTTACAGGGGCAGCCACAACCCACTCACGGGACACACAGACCTCACAAGGGCTCAGTTCCCCTGCGGGGGGGACGCGCAGAAACACCGGGGGGGGCAAGGACACCGACCTGGGGGGGTCACAGGGCACGGTCTGACCCCCCCAAGCCCCACTGCACCCCTTGGACCCCAAATCGCAGTGCCTCTCCTGCAGCTGAAGGGGCTCAGGATGCCTTTCCCCCACAGCCCCAGCTCGCCATGCCCCCCCAGGCAGTCTGGGGTGGTCCCCCGTGTTTTTGGGTGCCCACAGCTCCGTCCTGGGGCCCCGGGGCACACGAAGGCCAGCTCGGCGTGCTCCGGCGGCCCCGCAGCAGCGGGGACCGCTCGGGGGTCCCCACGAGGGGGGCCCGCAGGGTTCTGAGGTGCCCAGGGCTCTGCAGGACCCCCCCAGCCCAGCCTTTAGCAGCAGTTTGAAAACAATAGTGAATCCAGAGTCGAGAGCACCATAATGTGGGAGTCCCTGCGAGAGACGAGCCACGGCACCGGGGTGGGGGGACAGACACGGCTCCACCCCGGGGACACATGGCCAGATGGGGGTCAGAGAGCAAGGGAGGGACAACAGAGCCAACCCTGTCCCAGCACAGCCCCTGCCACGGAGAACAGCTGTGGGGAGGGAGGGGATCACGGGGCAGGGGTGACCTGGATCCAGCCAGAGGGACCTGTCCCCCCCAGCCCGCACAGCAGGGCGCTGGTCCTGGCCCCCCGAGCGAGAGCAGAGCTGTGGGGGGGTCCCCACTGACCCCCCGACTGCAGCAGCAGGTCCCAGGCACGCGTGGAGGGCACGCAGAGCTGCCCTGGGGACACCAGGAGTGGGGGGCTCTGCGCTGAAGCTGGGCTGGGCTTTCCCCCCCCAGGTTTTGCTCCACTTCCAGCTCCCCCCTAGACGTCCCTGATAGGTTGGGGTCCCCCCTCCCCAAACAGTTTGGCACAGGGATGGTCACAGCAGCTCCCCCCACCCCCAGACCCACCCCCAAGGATGCAGCATGCAGCCCCCTGTGACCCCCCTGCGTGGGCACTGCCAGGCCCTCAAGACCCCCACCAGCTGACTGCAGGCACAGCTGGACAGATTTGGGGGTGAGAGGATGCTCCCTTGTCCTCTGAGTATGAAGGGACCCCCCCAGTGTGACCCCCCCTTCCTGAGCCAGCCTGACCGGCGAGTGCCAGCCCAGGGCAGGGAGGGGGGGCAGCCCCAGAGTGGGGGGCTCACCCCAAAACCTCAGGGCAGGGGGGATTCACAACCCCCTGACCCAGGCCCAGACCTGCCCAGGGTGTCCAGGTGCCCCCCACCCCATTGGGGTGAGTGAGGAGCGGGTGTGGGGGGGCACAGCTGGCTTTGGGGGTGCTGGGAGGGAAGGGGGGCTGTACCCCCACGTTTGAGAGTGACGCCCCGATGGGAGCCCCACGTACAAAAACTGTCACAGAATAAATAGAGGCACTGGGGCAGGGCGGGAGGAAGGGGGGCACGAACGGGGGCTCCCCAAATCCAGCCCCACTCCAGCCGAGTCCTCTGAGCTCCGGTACCCACACTGTGTCCGGCCTGGGGGTGCCCGGGGGCTGGCCTGGCCTCTGTCTGTCCCTCTGTCCGTCCCTCTGTCCGTCCTGCCCCTCCCCAGCTCGGCGGGGCTCAGTTGTTGATGTCATCGTAGATGCTGGGGGTGTGGGGGGCAGGGGGCTTGGGCTTCTTCTTCTTGCTGGAGCCGAGCCCTGGGGCGCCGCTCACCAGCCCCAGGTGGGGCTTCTTCTTCTTGGTCTTGCGGGACTCGGAGTTGTTTGTACCTAGGGACGGGAGAGAGGGAAGAAATGGGGGTGTCAGGGAGGAGATGAGCCCCAGAACAGAGTGGATGATGCCCAACTCTGGTCAACACCCAAGAAAATGTACCCCGGAATGTTCCTGCCCCTCCCAAGTGGGGAACAAGGTGCTCCAGGCTTTGGAGCCATGGTCTGTTCAACCCCTCTTGTACTGAGGACATGCCAGAACAGCCAGTTTTGCTCCCACAGAGGTATCTGTGCCTCCGGATTTGCCCCTCGGAGGGGTCTGTGCCACCCGTGTGCCCCCAGCCCCTGAGCACTCACTGGCTTTGGAGGAGGCCGAGTCGGAGGGGGAGATGTCGGAGGAGCCGTCCCACTGCAGGCGGCTCATGAGGGCCTGGCTCTCGGCCACCTCGAAGCTGTCGTTCTCCACACCGGCCTCAGCCTCGGGCAGGGACCTGGGCACGGGTGTTACAGAGGGTGGGTGGGGACAGAGCCCCCCAAACGCCAAGGGGATGCCCAGGGGCTCGGCCCAGCCCCACCACCCTGCCGGGCTGCAAATCCCAGCCCCAGCCCGGGGCTCCCATCCCCTGCAGGCCTCCCCAGGGCCATCCCTGTCCAAACCCCACCTGAGCACCCCATGCAGCCCCCCCAGTCCGACCCCGGGACCCCGACCTGCACCCACTTACGCCGAGGGCCCAAGGAGGTAAACCCGGACTGCCCTGCGCTGCTCATCCGTGTGCTGGGGACACCGCAGGGACCTGGGGGTGACACACGGCACTGAGGCGTGCCTTCCCCCCTCCCATGAGGATGGGGGCATGTGGGGACCCTGGGGAAGCCCCCCAGAGCAAGCTGCCCTCACCTGGTGCACATCTTCTTGGTGTGTTCCGAGATGACCCCGCATTGCTGGGCAGGGAAGGGCCAGGTGAGTTTGGGGGGACAGGCGAGTGACCCCTGGGCTGTGCTGCACCATCACAGCCCTGGGGCCCCCCAGTCTCCCAGTGCTGTGTCCCAGACAAAGCAGCCACTGCCCCGCCTCGGGACCTGCTGCAGGTCCCCATTCCCAGCCGGGCAAGCAGCCCCAGCGGGGAGAGACCCCCGGGTCCCGCCCGCCGTGCTGCCGCAGCCCCCAGTCCCGCACCGTGGTGAGCAGCGTCCGCAGCTCCTCGGGGCCCAGCGTCTCGTAGTTGATGCCAGCCGAGTTGCTGTACTGGGGGGCAGGGAGCAGGCTCAGGGCTGGGGGGACCCTCCCGGGGGGCAATGCAGCCCCTGGGGAGGAGAGCACTGGCAGCCATCTCCCCCAGCCCCGGCTCACCTTGAAGGGATCGGGGTTCCCGCCGATCTCGCCTGGGAGGGAGGAAAGGTGAGGGGGGGTCCTGCCCGGGACCCCCAGGGCCCCCTCCCACTGCCACCAGCCCAGCCTCCCCACCCCAAATACCCCCCAACACCAGCCCAGCCCCAATGTGTGAGCCCCCTCCCCGTTTTTCAGCCCCACCCCGGGGGTGCCAGCTCTGCCCCCTCACCATTTTTGTGTTTCAGGGACTTGGACCTGCGGGGCGAGTTGGGGTTCTGCAACGAGAGGAGGGTGTTGGGGTCGTCCTGTGGCCTCCCCGTGCCCCCCACCCTTCCCTGCAGCCCTCACCTTATCCGATTTCCTCTTCTTTGCTATGGAGAAAGACAGAAAGGAAAGATTGGACCTTTTCCAGTGGTGCAGCCTCAAGCCCAGAGCCACAGCCGCCTCCCCAGAGCTGGGACCACCAGTCGTGGCTGCTCTCCCCTCACACCCACCCAGCACTGGGGTTCAGGGGCCACGGGGCACGCAGGACATGTCCCCCACCCCTCAGGACACCAGGGACCCCTCCCCACCTTTCTTCTCGGAGCCATAGGACCAGTCGTTGTCATTGATGTCATCGTTGTCCTCCTGGTCACTCTCTGACTTGTTCAGGTTGTTGCTGCTCGCGATCCTGAGCGGGGAGGGGAAGGAGATCACACCGGGGTCTGCCCCACATCCTCCAGGGAGCCCTGGATCCATCCCACGTCCCCCTGCACCTCTGTCCTCCCCGGCACCCAGGGATCCAGAGAGCCACCGAGGCAGGGACAGAACCCCCAGGGGGGACACAGGACACAGCCCCCAGGATTCCCAGCTTCTTTTCCCAGGAGAGATAAACTGGCAGGGAGGAACAAGAGGAGCTCCAGGGGGAACCCAGCTGGACACCCCCAGGATGGAAAGCGAGGACAGGGGAGACACAGAATTGGCTGAACTGGCATCCCAGGCTCCTCAGAGCCCGAATCCACCCCGGCAGGCCCAGCGGTGCCTCGGTTTCCCCGGGAGCAGCCCAGCCCCACCTGCGGTTGGCGATGCGGCTGCTGTTGCGGCCCATGCCCAGGCACTTCTCCAGGTGAGGGGCGAAGCGGGAGGCGGCGATGCTGCGGCTGCAGTTGGGGCACACGCACTCCTTGTTCTTCCACTGGTTGTACACCTGCCCGAAGATGTCCACGCCCGGCTGGTCCACGATCTCTGCGGGGGACACGCTCAGCCCCTGCCCCGAGACCCCCAGCTGCTCTGGGGGGCCTCGGGCAGACCCTTGCCCGGAGCCTCCCCACAGCCTCAAGGGGACTCGGGGGAGCTGAAACCAGCGGCAGCTCTGCCAGGGGGTCTCTGCCACCTCCCACCCACACCCCAGCTGTGCCCCCCAGGGCCCCAGCCCCACGCTTTGGGGTTCAGTACCCCCCCATTTTCCCCTCCAGCACAGTCTGCTCACTGCTGGGGGGACATGTGGGTGTTTAATCCCCCTCAAAGCCAAATCCCGGTGTGTGGGGACACCGAACCCCCACGGGCTCTCTGGGAGCAGGGCCTGGCTGTGTCCCAGCATCACCCTGGCCCTGGGGGCCTTGGGGGGCTCACCGAAGTCCTTCATACTGTCAGGGTCCGTGTCATCCAGGAAGAAGTAGCCGCACTTGACAGCCCGGTGCACCTCGAAGCAGAGCCCCAGGCAGGCATCCTCCACCAGCTCCGTGTAGATCTCATGTGCAATGGCCTGGGGGCCCAGGGGGCTGTTAGGGACGGGGGGGGACACACGGACACCCCAGGGGACAGACAGACCCCCGGAGGGGGCAGCTCACCTCCAGTTTGCTGTTATCCAGGCCAGACAAAGACATATCCTCCATTTTCATTTGCAACTGCTTGCGGAGAAGTCACGCCGAACACTCATAGCACGGGACACGGGGGGCTGGGGGCACGGGGGGGGTCTCACTGGCACCTCAGCCCTCACCTGCAGACCTGTCCCGACCCCCTTCCCAGCCAAAATCCCACTGCACACCCTGGCATGGCCCCAAGATGCGCTCTGGGGGGTCCCCAAGGAAAACGGTCCTGGGGTTAAACCCTGCTGGAGTGAAGTCGGGGGGCTCGGGGGTCTCCCAGCTGGGCGTGCCCCTCCCCAGCCTGGCATGGATCCCCCCAGGTTAGTGGGGGACACTGGCTGACAAGGGTGGGGTGTCCCCTGTCCCCCAGCGTGCCCCCCAGCCCTCAGGCCAGCCTGGGACACGCCCAGCGCTCAGAGAGGTGGCACGGCCCCCACAGCAGCCCCACCTCACCCCACACTGTGTCAGGACTGTAGGTGAGCACAGGGGACTCGGGGTGTCCCCAAACTGCCCCCACCTCCGGGGGGGTGATTTTGCTGCATCACCCTCCCTGGCAGGAGATGGAGGGGAGCACCGTGTGCCCCCCAAAATGGGACCTGGCCTCCCCTCCCCGCCAATGGGAGTCTCAAGACCCCAAAGCCAGGGTCAGACACCCCCAGCACCCAAGGGTGCTGCCCAGTAGAACCCCTGTTTGTCATGGAGCTGGGGGGACACAAGAGGGGTCTCCAGGCCCCCCGTACGCACCCCAGTCCCGCTGATCCAAGGATTTCTTCCTTCCACAATGGAAAGAGGAAACGGGCTGGAATTGGCTCAGCCCCCAGCACACCCCCCAGGCTGAGGCAGAAAAGGGGGGGAAAAGGGGGGAGGTTCAGGGGGTCTCCCATAGGGCTGGGGGGTCAGGGAGGGTCCCAGGGGCTCTCGGGATCAAGGTAGGGGTAGGGAATGAGGGGTCTCAGGGCCTGGGGGGGTCTCAGGAGAGGAGGGCGGGGGGACAGACACCAAAGGGGGGTTAGGGGCAGCTCGGGGGGGGTCTCTCGCCCGTCTGGGGGAGATAAGGGAGACGCCAGGGCTCTCAGGAGTGGATGGAAAAACAGGAAAATGGGGGGAGAAGGGAGATCTGGAGGCATGGGGCTGGGGGGCCCAGTGAGGGTTGTGGGGACTCTGAGGAAGCGGGGGGCAGGAAAGGGGGCAGGAGGGGAACCAGGAGTGCCCAGCAGGTCCGGGGGGCCCCTGGGGGGTTCAGGCAGAGAGCGAGGGAGGGGGAAGGGGAGGCTCGGGACCTGGGGATCCCGGGCAGGGTCCCGGGGCCCCTCGGACCGGGCTGGGAGGGCACGGGCGGACCGCGGGGTCCCCGAGCGCCGGCGGGGAGGTCCCGGGGCGGGGTCAGCAGGCCCCGCTCCGGTGCGGCGGGGCCCCGCGGGCGGGCAGGGCCCGGAGGGGCGGGGCGGGCGGGCACTCACCGGCGCGGAGGCTCCGCCGGGGCCGGGGCGGGGCCGGGTCAGCGCCCCCCGCCGCTCCGGCGCGGGGCCCGGCGGCGAGTGGCCATGGCGGGGGCCGGCGCGGGGCCGGGCGGAGCGGCGGGGCCGGGCGGAGCGGCGGGCGGGCGGAGCGGCCGGGCCGGGCCTGGCGCTGCCTCCGCCCGGCGGCGGCGGCCCAGGGCGCTGAGGGCGCTGAGGGAGGGGCGGGGCGGCGCGCCCGGCGCGCGCACCGCCGGCCCCGCCCCCGCCGCGCCCGGCCAATGGGGAGGCGCCGTCAGGGGCTGCGGCCAATGGGGAGGGGCCGGAGCCGCCGCCGCCGCCGCGCGGGGCCTCGTCACAGTCACGGGGGCGGGGCGGGGCGGGAATGGGCGGGGCTTGGGCGGGGCCGGAGCTCCCCCCCGCGGCCGGACCCCGCAGGGACCCCGCAACCCCCGGACCCCCGGACCCCCCAAACCTGAACCCCGCAACCCCCGGACCCCGCAAACCTGAACCCCGCAACCCCCGGACCCCGCAACCCCCGGACCCCCGGACCCCCCAAACCTGAACCCCGCAACCCCCGGACCCCGCAAACCTGAACCCCGCAACCCCCGGACCCCGCAACCCCCGGACCCCCGGACCCCCGAAACCTGAACCCCGCAACCCCCGGACCCCCGAAACCTGAACCCCGCAAACCCCGGACCCCCCAAACCTGAACCCCGCAACCTCCGGGCCCCGCAAACCCCGGACCCCCAAACCTGAACCCCGCAACCCCCGGACCCCGCAAACCCCGGACCCCCAAACCCCGCAAATCCCGGACCCCCCAAACCTGAACCTCGCAACCCCCGGACCCCGCAAACCCCGGACCCCCGGACCCCCCAAACCTGAACCCCGGATCCCCGGACCCCCCAAACCTGAACCCCGCAATCCCCGGACCCCGCAAACCCCGGACCCCCGGACCCCCCAAACCTGAACCCCGCAACCCCCGGACCCCCGGACCCCCGGACCCCGCAAGCCCCGGACCCCCGGACCCCGCAAGCCCCGGACCCCCGAAGCTCATCCCTACACCCCACGGGGAGATCCCGGTGACACCCCGGAGCCGCGGGCGCCTCCAGAGCCCAGCCTGCAGCTCCCTGGGCGCCACAGAGCCCCAAAAACGACCCCCAGGGCTTCCCTCCCCCAGGAAGGAGGAAAAACACTCCTCACGCTTGTCCTTTTTTTTTTTTTTTCCTAAAGTTTTATTTTTTTATAGTAATGACATGAGAACAGAAACATTATTTTTCACTTTATTATACAAAAAAAAAAAAAAAGAGAAAAAAAAGGAAAAACAAAAAACCCCAAAAAACTCAAAAATAAACAAAACAAAACAAAAAGAACCAAAACCCCAAGCAAACCGGGATACCAGGGACACGACCCCTGCGTCCCGCTCAGCCGTACAAATTCCGAGTCGGGATTATTATTATTTTTCTTTTTTTTTTTCCTTTTTTTTTTGTCTTTTTTTTAAACCTACAAAAACACTCTTTAAATATTAGAAAAAAAAAGATGATTTTTTTTAATCTTTTTTTTTTTTTGGTGTTTTTTTGCCTTTTTTTTTTAACGTAATTCACAAGAACTTCCATCTAAAGGATCCCGGGATTTTGTGGCAGTGCCAAAATGCACTCAGGAATTCTCTTGCAGCGCAAACGTCTTTCCCACCCCCTCCCCAGTTGTCGGCGCTGTAAGAATTTTTCTTTTTTATTATTTCATTTTTTTTACCTTTTTTTTTTAACAGAAAAAAAGGTGGGGGGAAAAAAAGGTGGGGTTTGATTTTTTTTTTTTGTCTTTTTTTTTGTACTAAAAACACATCCACTAAAACACGACAGTGCTGGGTACATTCAGCAGAAAAAAGGGATGGGGGGTTCCCCTTAGGGGATTTTGGGAGGGGCGGCGATTAAAAATTGGGATGAAAATGAAAGGAAAATCCCAAATGGATTGGGGTAAGTGGGAGGGGGAATCAGAGGGACGGACAGATGGACATTTTGGGGGGGGGGCGGCACCATCTGGGTTCTCTTCGGGGCCCCGGTCCCGGGGGGACACGGGGGGATTGTCCGTGCGGGAGCACCCGGGTTCACCCCTTCCCCCACGGCTGGGGGCAGTTTGCCCAAAATGGTGTTTTTTCAGCCCAAACTGAGGCAAGGCCAAGGGGTGCTGCCCCCACCTTCGCCTCAGCACGGAGGGGGTCCCCAGGGTCTTTTTGGGGGGTGGGATTTGGGGTGCTGAGAGCAGCAAAACTGGGGGGCATCACAGAGCTGGGGGGCAGGGACCCCTCAAACCCCAAAATCTGCAGCATGGCCCCCCCTGGCCCCCAGCCCTGCGGAGATTTGGGTGAAGAGAAAAACGAGAGAAAACCCCCCCAGGTCCCCCATCCCCTTCCCTGGGGCTCCCCAAATCCTGTCCCCCAGCCCAGCTCCTCTCCAGGGACAGGATGGGGGGGGGCTGAAGGAACAAATCTTGAGCCCCCCAGGTAGAATGGGGGTCTGGGGGGGTCCCCAATGACACTGGGTGGGTTTTGGGGGGTGGCACGGGGTGGGGGGACGGAACCCTGCAGGGAGGTGCCGTGGGATTGCTGGTGCTCGTGTCTGCTTAAAAAAAGGGGGGGCCCTGCCAGGGCCCCCCATGCACCCACCCCGGTCCCCGCGGCCCCAGCCCCTCCTGGGAGGGGGGCATCGACCCCCCAAAATAAACCCAAACCACACCAAAATTTACAGCATGGCCTGGGGGGTGGTGAGGCCCCCCAGGGGGGGACATGAACTGGCGTTAACTGGGGTAAACTGAGGCAAGGGGAGCTCTGGTCCCCCGCCCAGGATTTGGAAGGGAGAGGAGCAGCTTCACCAGAGACAGAGAGGAAAATGGGGGGGTGGGGGATGGAGGGCAAGGAAAAGGGGTAGGGGGAGAAACGGGGAGGGGGAAATGAAAAATAAAAAAAGATGGATCTTTCTTGTTTTATAAAAAGGGAAAAAAAAAAACCCGAAAAAAAAAATAAAATAAAATACAACGGCACAACAACCACCGACAACAGAGCGGGGGGGACCCCGCACCCCCCTTGGTCACGCTGAGCCGCCGGTCCCGGGGTGGGGGCGGCCCCGGTGCCCCCCCAACACTCGGTGCCCCCCAACACTCGGTGCCCCCCCAACACTCGGTGCCCCCCACGCTCGCACGCTCGCACACACACCCAGACCCCCCCACGCCGCTCCCACCCCCCCGGGACACGCGGGGCGCTCCCAAGTGCCGTGGATGTGGAGATCCCGGGCGGCTCCCGGGGCAGCTCCCAGACTGTACAAGGTTTTTGGGGGGTGGGGAGGACCCCCGAGATGCTGGGGGCGCGAGGAGGGCGGGGGGGTCGCAGGGAGGCATTGTCCCACCGGCTGAGTCCTGAGCCCCTCGGCTCGTGCTCCGTGCCCGCTGCCGGAGGGGCTGCGCGGCCAGGGCGTTTTCTTCCCATTTCTGGGTTTTTTGATAAAAAAAAGGTGTGTGTGGGGGGGTGTTGTTGTTTTTTGTTTTTTTTTTCTTCCTGTGTGTTTTTCTTCTCTTTCTAGAAAGTCCAGAGCTGGTAGCGAGGGGGTTATGGGGGTAGGGATGGAGAGACACCCCCCTGGAAAGAATGAAATTCCAAAAAAAAAATCGCTTCCCCTCGGGAGTAAAGCGGGGGCAGGGGTGGGGGGCTCTCTCCTCGCCCCCCAGATGGGGGGAAGCAGCCCCTGATCCCCCTCCGTAGTGTGAGCTCGGCGGAGGGGTGCCCCCAGCCCCCGCTCCAGGGGTCCCACAGGGGGGCAGGAGGAAGAGGAGGAAGGATTTGGAGGGGCTGCAGGGGGGATTTGGGACCGAAACCGAGAAACCAAACGACGTTACAAAGAGCTTGGCCGATCAGTTGGAGTCGGAGTCGGAGGAGTCCCCCGAGGAGGAGGAGGAACTGCTGCTGCCCTCTGAGTCGTTGTCATCCTCGTCCTCATCATCCTCATCCTCATCGTCCTCGTCGTTCTGGGAGGGGGTGGCAGAGAGGAGGGGGAGGTCAGGGCAGGGTTAGTCCACGTCGCTCCTTGTCCCCCGCTCACCCCCCCGCAGGTGTGGCCCCCAGACCCTCCCATCGCTGCCCCCGGGTCTGGGGGTGCAGGAGGAAGGGCACGGCAGGAGCCGGGAGCGAGGGCTCAGCTCGGGGCGCCGGAGCAGCGCGCGGGGTCCTGCCCTCACCTCTGCCACTGCCTCGCTACACGATCCGAGGGAGGCTGCCCGACCCGCCTCGTGCCTCAGTTTCCCCCCTCTAAAGCCAGGGAAGGAAGAGGCGTGAGCTGAGACCAGCGAGGGGGTGGAAACACCTCACCTGTCCGGTGGCGAGCACAAGGCACGGACACGGTTTCTGGCCCCAGCGCCATCCAGCATAGGCTGATTTCAGTTGCACCGGTGTAAAGCTTTGACTCTGGTGACTTACTCGGCATTCACACTGGCGCAAACGGAGCCGAGACCAGACTCAGTATCTCCACCAGGAAAAAGACAGGAGATTTTTCTCTGCTCACTGGGGGCTCTGCACATCCCCCCCGCACCTCTACGCCCCGCGGCTGCTCCTCGTGCCCGCCCCGGGAGCACCGGGGGCTCCTGCTCCCCTCCTTCTCCCCGTGTCCCCCTGCTTCCCGGGGGGCTCCTCCGCCACCGATCTATCTGAGCCCGGCTGCAGGTGCCCCCCAGCCCCGGGGGAGGGTGAGGGGGGCCCTGTGCCCTCCCCGTGCCACGGCCTCACCTCGTCCCCGTCCTCGCTCTCCTCCTCGCTGCTGGACTCCGAGGAGTCGCCGCCTTCCTCTGACGAGTCGCCGTTGTCATCATCATCATCCTCATCTTCATCGTCATCTTCCTCCTCCTCTTCCTCCTCGTCGTCGTCCTCTGACTCCTGCAGGACGGGAGGGGCTTGGTGAGTCCCTGGAGCTCCACACCCATGGGTGCAGCTCCCAGCCCATCCCTGACAGTCTCCTTTGGGTTCCTGCAGCCCTGGAGCACAGGAGATTCCCCACCCCACACCTCACTGGGAGCCTTTCCCCATTTATACTGGGAACTGCACCAGAAAGGGTTCCCGAGCAGCTGCCAGGGTCAAAATCCCACCTGGACGGGTTCTGAGCAGGGATTTGGGGAAGATTTATGGTCTCGAGGACCGGGCAGGGAGCTGGAAGCACCAAGGATGGCTCAAACAAGGGGTGTGGGTCCCCTCGACACGCTCCCCAGGGAGGGGGCCTGGGCGGCCCCACGGGGCTGCTGTGACTCACCGACTTGGACTGCATCGTTGGCTTCATCTTGGGGTTGGGACCCCGGATCTTCCCTATGCTCTTGCGTTTCTGTGGGAACAAAGCAAAGCCTTTCAGGGATCAAATTCAGCTCCTTCCTGGTGCCCAGCCCAGAGGAAATCCCACTGCCGAGCTGCCATGGGGACAAATCCCCACTGGAGGGGCTCTCTGGAGTGTGGCACATCCAGACCTCGCCCAGGACTGACCCTGCCCAGTCCCAAGCCCCCAGGCTCCCCAGCCCAGCCCCAAGGCCCCAGTGACCCCACCCCACTGCCAAGCTCCTGGGATCCCACCGCAGCAGTGCCACGTGGATACTCACGTTGGAAATGTGTTCCTTGTAGGCAGCCCGCTCCTGGGGCGAGAGGCTCTGTGGGGACAGGGACACAGTCAGGGATGGGAGGCCACGGACAGAATGGGGGATGGAGTGGGGAGGGGCTCCAGCACCATAAAAGTATGTAACTTTTATCCTTTTAAGTTACAAAATGTCAAAAAATGGGAGGTGGTGGTTTCCGGAGGAGGGGTGGGAACAGAGAACCAAGCCAAACATCATCCCCAAAACCAAGGGATCCCAGCAGGCATCAGGATCCAGCACCCACCTTGAGCCAGATGTCGAGGTGCACCTTGTACTGCTTCTGCTGCTCCTCTGCCAGTTTTTTGTAGTGGTCCTTCTGGCCCTGGGAGATGCGCTGCCAGCGGCTGCCGATCTCCACCATCCGCTCCTTCAGCGGGAGGTGGTTCAGCTCCCCGTTGGACAGGAGCTCCTGGGAGAACTTCTGGTAACCGTTCCTGCACAGGGAGAGCGCAGGGACCGGGCTGGGACAGCGGGCACAGACAACCCAGGTGTGCAGAGCCCTCACCCAGCCACACCAGGCTCCAGCCCACCCTCCCTCCTCTTGCTCCAGGCCCTTCCCAGCAGCAGCACAGGCAGACCCAGTTCTTCACACCCCAGGTACTCACATTGGGGGTTTCTTCGGCTCTCCCTGGAATTTCATTTTCTTGGTGGAGTTGGTGGAGCACGGAGGGGCCCGCATCTCGCTCAGCTCCCTCTGAGCCACAGGAGAGACAGAGGGTCAGGGAGAGGGGCAGCGCTGGCTACGGGACACGGCGAGGGGCAGGATGGGGCAGAGACCCACCTCGTATCGCTTCTGATCCTCCGCCGCCTTCTTGATCCACATCAGCTTCTCTTTCTTCTCCATGTTGTTCCAAGTGGCCTCCATGGCCTTCAGCGCTTTGCCCCGGTCGTTCTGTGGGACAGAACCACCACGATGCACCAGGTGCACCCAAAAACCCTGGGACACTGGGGTGCTGCTGCTGGGGCACTGCTCCCCCCGTGACCCCCATCCTCCCCATGGCTCCCAGCCCAAACCCAGGTGTGACAGCCAGAGAGAAATTCCAGGGAATTCCTGCTGGTGGGAGGGATGATCCCACCTCCAGCCCCTTTCCCAGCCCACTCTTCACCTTGAAACGAGCCAGGTAGTCCCCGATGACGCTCTGTTGCCAGATCTCCTCAGCAGTTTTGGGAGACTCGGGCAGCTTGCCGCGCTCCTCTTTATCTGAGCCGTGCTTCTTCTCCGACTGCGCCTTCATCGCCGCCTCCCGCGCCTTGTACTTGGCCTGGGCAGGGGGCACGGGGTGAGGGGGCACGGCAAGGGCACAGGGGACACTGGAGCTCCCCCAGCACTGTCCCACAGCAGCCCTGCCAGTCCCCGACCCTATCTCGGGACTCCCTCCATCAGGAAAACCACCAAAGCCTTAAAACTGAGGCTCAAGGGCTCTCTGAGGTTTCTTTATCTGGTGGGTTTTGATCCCCCGGGTGCTGAGCGGGGCAGGCACAGCCAGTGCTGACATTGGCACCTGTGTGACAGGTCAGGGGCCGTTTGTGCCCCGTGGTGCAGGACAAGGACAGGAGCACCCCCTGCACTGCCCGAGCCGGAGCAGGAACACAGGGATGGTACCAACCTTCTTCTTCTCGGAGAGGTCGTTCCACATGCGGGCCAGGAGCCGGGTCAGCTCGCTCTCCGACAGCTCCGGCCGCTCCTCCTGCAGCTGCTTCCGCTTCTCCTCCGAGAAGATGAACATGGCTGAGATGGGCCGCTTGGGCTTCTCTGAGCTGGCCTGAGGGCACACGGGGCTGTGAGGGGGGCGAGCCCATGCAGGGACCAGAGCCCCTTGGGGATCACCACCCATCCCCAGGCTCTGGCAGGTGCCGCCCCATCCCTCCCGGGGCTGCTCCCACCTTGCCGGTCTCTGGTGAGGACTTTTTGGATGCGGGACTCGTCGCCCCTTTCCGGTTGCTGCCCAACATCTTCTCCTCGCCCAGCACCCGCTGCTGCTCCTCCTCGGGCAGGCTCTGGGTGGCACAGGAGGAGAAACATCGTTAGACAGCCCGGTGCTAACGAGGCTTTGAGGCAATGGGGGAATAGGGACCCTGGGGAAGAGGAATTAATGCACTTGGGTGTCCTGATCAACACCCTGTCCCCGTCAGAACCGGCATCTGGAAGTGCACATGTACAGACTGGGGGTCCCCACGCTGTCACCCCCTATCTGGGCAGTGTCCCTCTCCCCCAGCTCTGTCCCCTCCCCGGCTCAGCAGTTTCTCAGGGACAGCAGGTGGGCAGGTGCCTGGATCCGGGCACACTCCTGGGTTTTACACCCCTGGGTTTACATCCCTGGTTTTACACCCCTAGGTTTACACCCCTGGGTTTTACTCCCCTGGGTTTTACACCCCTGGGTTTTACTCCCCTGGGTTTACACCCCTGGGTTTTACACCCCTGGGTTTTACACCCCTGGGTTTACACCCCTGGGTTTTACACCCCTGGGTTTTACATCCCTCGGTTTTACATCCCTGGGTTTTACACCCCTGGGTTTTACACCCCTGGGTTTTACACCCCTGGGTTTACACCCCTGGTTTTACACCCCTGGGTTTTCCAGCCCGTGGCCCCGCAGCCGCAGCCGGGGCCGCGTCACATCCGCCGGGGACGGGGACGGTGCTGGGCGGCCTCGGAGCGTGTCCCCCGCCCACGCCCCGGCCAGGGAAGGAAGTGAGAGGCTGCACGGCCACAGCCACTGCACACCCTTCTCTCCAGCTCCAGGCCTCTGCTCACCCCAGCTCCCCTCCCAGCTGGGGCCCACCCTCACCTCCCAGTGCCCAACTGGAAGACACTGGGGCAGAAATAAGGTCAAGGCTATGTGCAGCCACCTGCACGGCACCCACAGCTGGGCCCAGACATGTTTTGGGGGAGCAGAGAGGGCAGCTCCCCATTTAAGTCATCCCAGCCCCTGGGCAGAGTTCTCCATTCCCAGGTTTGGGATCTCCAGCACCCGATGGCCGAGCACCCCCTCCTCACTCACCTCCAGGAAGCGGAGCAGCTCGATCTCGTAATCTTTCTTTTTCTGGAAGGAGATGGAGACATGTGGTTACACAGAGATCCCTCACTCCATCCCTGACCCAGCCTCTACCCCTTGGCAACAGCACCCTCCACCTGGACCATCTGTTTGTCCCACAGGAGACAGGAAGGATGAAGGGAGGTGAGCGAGGACCTCAGGGAGAATCGGTGATGCAGGCTAGCACAGGGACTGAGGAAAGGCTTTGTTTCCAGGGATATTTCTAGCCCAGACTCTCCCGTCCTGCTGTTACTTTCCCATAGCACAGGTGCCCTTCCTCTTCCCCTACCTGTCCATCCTCAGCCCTCACCTGGTCACACTTTTTGTGGTAGGCGTCTTTTTCCTTCTGAGAGAGCAGCTTCCACTGCTGGCTGCACAGCACCATCCGCTCTGTGCTGGGCACGTCTTTCATGTTGGCCATCAGCTCTGCACAGTACAGGGAGTAGCTATTCCTGAAAAACCCACAGAGGCACCCAGCATTAGGGAAAACTTGTCCCTGTGCAGCTGGCTTGGAGCAAAAAAGCCTCTCCAAAATCCCCCAGCTAGGTTGCACCAAGCAAGGAAGAGAAGTGCCTGTGTTTCAGGGCAGCAGGGTGCTGGATCACCCCCTAAAAGCCAAAGTATCACTGTAAATCTCACTCAGATTCTCCCCAAATTGTGTATTTGATGTACACTTAAGGACTGGTTTAAAGGAATTATCACAGAATCATGTAATCTTTAAGTCTGGAAAAGCCCTCCAATATCATTAGTCCAACCATGAACTAACACTGCCAAGCCCACCACTAAATAATGTCCTCGAGTGCCACATCCACACTTTCTGAACACTTCCAGGGATGGTGACTCCACCACTGCCCTGGGCAGCCTGTGCCCAGGCTTGACCGTGAGGAAATGGTTCCTATAAATCCCATCTAACCCCTGTGCGATCCCAGAAGCTCTCTGGGCTTCCCAAGCCCAGCAGAGTGCAGTTTCCTCGCCGGCCAGACCCAGCAGCCCCGCAGGCCGTGGCTCCAGGAGGGACAGGACTCACGGGGGTGGCTTCGTGGGTCGTCCGTCGAACTTGTCCTTGAGCTGCCGCTCGGCCTTGGTGAGGGTGGAGCGGGTGATTCCCTCCTCGCTGATGTTCAGCTCCGGGTGCTTCTGGATGTAATCCCGCATGATCTCCTGTGGGAGCGGAGAGCGGTCAGAGGGGCTGCCACCCCCGCCTGCCGGGCCGGAGGAGGAGGAGAGAGAAGCCAACCATTGCCCTAATCCTGTGCCTGGGGATGCTGCTGCCTGCCCTGCACACGGCTGGAGAGGCAGGGCTCAGACTCACTAGGGACCTGCCAGGACCTGCCTGAACCCCCACGCTGCCTATCAGGAGAGGCCACGCAGGGCTGGGACACAGAGCGGCTCGGAGTGAATGTTGGGACCAGTGTGGAGGGGACCGGGTGGGGCTGCTCCCTACCTCGTACTCCTTCCGCTGTTCCAGGGCCTTATGAATCCATTTCAGCCTCTTTTTATCCGAGAGTTGAGACCACTGCTTGCCCAGCGACTCTTTCACCTCCTTCGTGGTGGCCTGAAAACCCAAAGCCAGAGGTGAGGGCAGAGGGGTAAAATCCAAAAAAAAAAGAGAGGGATGAAAAAATATAAAAAAATGGCAAAAAAATGGCGTTGCCTGGTGGGGCCTGACGGCACCCGGCATGGGGTGGCTGGGAGCCGTGGGGGTGTGTGGGAGTGAGGGGCATGGCCAGAGGTGGATGTCTGTGCTGGAATCCTTTCCTGCCCTGACTCAGGCTGTGGTCACCTCTTCCTGGCAAAAAGTGGGGGCTGGATCCCTGAGCCTCTTCCAGGTGTGCAGAGCCCCTCCTTACCTGGGTCCAGGCTCCGGGAGCTCCTAGCGGTGTCCTCCATCCCGACCCCCTGAAATGCTTCTCTCCCTTCCACCTCCTGCCCCAGCAGCGGGGTCCAGGACCCCCAGCACTCACACTCGCACTCACTCCCACCCACCGTACTCACATCTGGACGCACTTTCAAGTAGATCTTCTTCTCGTGGTTGTACCACAACTGCTGGGGGGTCTTGGGCTTTTCGGGGACGTCGGATTTCTTGGCGTTCTGGATGAGATCCGGGTGGTCTTCCCTTCAGCAGGTGGGGAGGTGGGGAAGGGAGAGCGTCAGGGAGGTGGCAGTGGCAAGGAGAGAACCCCTAAACCTGCCTGCTAAGGGACTGTCACTGCAGGGCACAGCCTCCATGGGCTTAGCTACTGGGGGGTCCCCAAAAAGAGCAGGAGGCTTTTAGAAGACATTTAAGTTTGTCCCTCCTTGGGGAGCAATGGCTACAGCCACCCCTGGGCTCGGCTGCAAGCCAAAGCAGCAGCAGGATCCACCTGGATCACAGCAATCCAAGGGGAAGGTCTGCAGTGACTGGGGGACGCTTCAGCTCTTATCAGTGCTAGTGGCAGGGCTCCTGTCCCCACCTCGCAGACCCTGACCCCCAGAGCATGGCTGGTCCTCTGCTCTCCCCCTCATCCAGTCTCCCAGCCGGAGGGTAGCTCTCAGACACCTTTTCTTTGCTCTCTTTTTGCTGAATTCCCCCTTCTCTTCAAGCCGAAAGCCCATCAGGGCCTCCTCTATGAGCTATGCACAGAGGGGAACCTGGATCTGCCTGGAGGGGCCTGGGGAAGTATGGAGGGGGAGCTGCCTGCTCACCTGAACCTCGCCAAGTTCCTCTCAAACTCCTGCTTCTCTCGCTGGAAGTCCTGGATGTATTTCATCTGGGGACACAAAGCCACCGCAGAGGTGGAGAGGGGCGTCAGCACCAGGGCACAGGCAGGAAGATACATCCCCATCGACCTGGCTGGGCATGCCACCACCCCGGGAGGGACTCACGGGCTCCCCAGCCTACAGAATGGTGCTGCAGAGGGTTTCCAGCCTGCCTGAGGCTCAGCAGCCGGGCACCTCTCCTCTCTGTGTATCCCAGCAGCCCTGGGAAGGGCACAGCAGGACTTTGTGCTCTGGACACCCCGGAGTTAAAGCTGGGCACCCTCAAAGCCCTGCCCAGGCTCTGCCATTCTCCAGGTGGGCAGATGTCTGTTCCCAGCATCTCCCAGAGCCTGTCCCCGTGTCCCTCGCCCGGACAGGGCGGCACAGCGGGGCGTGTGCCACAACCCCTTTAAACACAGATCCACCCAACGGCAAAGCCACCACCCAGGTCCGTCGGGAAGAGACGGACCAACGGACAGACCCAACCGGCCTCGCCCCATCCTGGGTTCCCATCCTGGGAACCAGGACAGGAAAAGCCAAGGAAGTCTTACAGGTCTGACAGGACTAAACAAACACCTGGCTTCTCCCATTGAGAGCCGGATTAAGCCCTTGCCAGGCAGAGCTTGAGCTCTGCTGGTTTTACTGGAAGAGCTGAGCAGGGCACAGCACACAGAGGCAGGCACATGGTGGGAAGGAGCTTGCTGACCCCACCTCCCCTCCACAAAATACCTTTTTCTTCTCGGGAAGCTCCTTGTATTTTTTGGACAGGATCTTGGTGAGATCCAGGTTGCTCATTTCGGGGTGAAGCTTGGCGTATTTGGCTCGCTTCTCCATGAAGAAGCGGAAATAGGGAGTCAGGGGCTTCTTGGGGAAGTCAGGGTGTTTCTGGGGAGACAGCAGAGTGGAAGACACTGAGCATGAAGCTGGCAGCACCACCAGGGCACAGCAAAACCCGTGGCTCCCCAGTGCTGGGGGCTGCCTCCATCCAGCCATGCTGGTGGTCCAGGCACAGCAGGCAAGGAGGGGGAAACTGCTGGGAACAAGGGCTCCCCAAGGAACTAGAGTATCCCATGGCTGGGAACCTTGGGAGCGGCCTCCAGGCATCCAGAGCTGTCAGCACAGAGCAGGAGGGGACACTGGGGCTGGAGGAGGGGATGGGACCCAGCTCCCAGGGATGGACCATCCCCAGGGCCACCCAGCCGAAAGCACCTGGCAGGCCAGGAATAGGATGGCAGCTCCTGGGCCCTCTGGAGCTAAACTTGGATGCAGGCTGCCAGCAGCACAGCCAGCCATATTAAATGTACCCGGGAGTTGGCCCAGGCCCAGCGCCGCGGCCTCCGGAGCCTTGGGCAGCCGGACACCAGGATTAAGGGCACTGAGGTGCCTGCAGGGGCTCCCACGGCAGAGCCACGCAGAGCTGAGATGCCACAGGGACAACAGGCCTGCATCCTGGGGAAGTGTGGGGTCACGCCTTAGGGACTGAGCCTAATTCCTGCCCAATACCTTGAGCTTTTTGCCTTTGTAAGGATTCTTCACGTGCTCTTCAGCGTCCATAATGAGCTCTGTGAGGGTCCGGAATTTCCTCACCTGTGCAGGAAATGAAGAGACAAAAGCTTGAATAGGGGACAGGGCAGATCCCCAGCACAGCAGAAAGCCACTGGGTTTTGTAATGCCACCCCAAAAATGACTGATGCCAGCCCCTCAGAGGGGGTCACAATGCTGACAGCAGCAAGGGCCGAGGGCTCTGGGCACTCAACTCGAACAATTCCAGCAGTCCTGGGAATGTCAGTAGGACATCAGACCCTGCTACAATACACCCAGGAAGCCCCATTCAGCATCAATTACCTCATTAGAGATCTCCATCCACTTCATCTTGCACATCTCCCCTGAGAAGTCCTTGAAAGCCACTTTTTCCCAGTCCAGGTGGGACTCGGTGGTTTTGAACTTGCTCCCGTCGTTGGAGGGCAGGTTATTCTTCATGCACTCCAGGAGGGTCAGCATGTCCTCCTGCGACCAGCGGTCTGAGCAGCGAGAAACAGGATCAGCCAGGGGCAGGAAGCCCTTTCCCTTCCCCTCCCTTCCCGGCAGGACACCGGGACTACAGCTCCCGGCGTGCCGCTCCGGACCGCACGCCAGGACATGTAATCTCCACGTGCTGCCTCTCGAGATTAAAGATCAAAGGGACGTGGCTGTTTCCATCACCCTCAAGCAACTTTCTATGGGCCAAAACCATCTGGGCAAAGCTAGAAATTCCACTCGGTGCAAACCAGAGAGACTCGCTCATCCCAGAAAGCCATCAGATAAGGGATGGCTCTGCTGCACCGGAGCAGAGGGCTGTTTCCTACCCCTGTGGAGTGACACGGGAGCAATGAGCTCTCCAGCCAAGCAGGAAGCAGGGAACCTCGTTTCTAAGTGCATGTATCCAGAGCAACTGGAAAGCCTCAGCGTTGCTTTTCCTGCACCTCGGAGAGCTTTGCAATCACCTGGGCCCATCTCCACAGTGACCTCTGCCAAGGTCAAAGCTCCCAGACCACAAATTGAGGGCAGACAGAGCCTGGCACAGCCACCCTGTCTCACAGAGGGGTCCCTGACATGCAGGATGATGTTCATGTCACCCCAATATCCCCCAAGCTGCTGGGAGGAGCATCCCCAGCTTCCATAGGAACATGCTACTGGAATGGTGGGATGGGCACGTGGCAAGGCCGGAGAGCCTGGAGCAACCTGGAGGCCAGGACAGGCAGCAGCACCATGCCAGGACAGGCAGCAGGCAGCATATCCCAGCCCTGAACGCCTCATCCAGCCCCAACCTCGGGGCTGCTTCCTTGCCAGGGGAATTCCTCCCTGCTCTAGCCAGCAGGGGAGCACAGCCCGGGGTGCTCTGCAAACATGGGTGGCCCTGGGGAATGCGGCAGGGCCTGGGAGCGGAAGGAAAATTCCCTGGGGATGGGCTGGAGGAGGAGCAGAGCCCGGAGCCACCTGCCCACGCAGCCCTGGCTGCCTCACCCCGGGATGGGCACCCGGGATCCCGCAGCGCAGCACAGGGCTCAGCACCACGAGGCATTCCCTGCCTCACACCTCTGCCAGGTGAAGGCTGAGGCCTTCGGAGCTGCCCACGGGACGTGGAGCACCCCAGAGATGGGGACAGTGTGGCTCCTCATGGATCTGAGTGGAGCATCTCTCCCTCCATCTGCAGGAATGAAACCGAGCTCCCAGAAATATCCAGCTGCAGATTTCTCCAGCTGCAGCTCTCCTTCCACTCAAGACTCAACATGAGGAAAACCACCTCCACCTCCTGCCCTTGCAGGAGTCTGGGGAAGGACAATTCCCCTGGAATCCCAAATCCAAGCAAGGGATGTTAAAGGACATACGGGAGCTGGTGAAGGGAGCACAGCCAGGATGTGACCCCCCCCACCCCCATCCCATTTCCCCTCCTGGACCTGCCTCGTTGGGGGTCAAGGCAGGAACAGTTTGGGATCCAGCTGGTCCCTAAAGTGACCTCATTAGGAATTCATATGGAAGGAGAAGACAGAAAGAGCCCCCCTGGAAAGCGAGGGCCTGGTGGCTTGGGGTGTGTCCCCATGCTCATGGCTTCATCCCAAAACACCATGAAGAGGCAAAAGAGATGGGGAACTCCCATTCCCTACAGAGCTGGGGGAGATCCGAGCTGGGGAAGGGAGAACACAGCCCCAAATTCTGTCCTCCTGTTTTCCCCATCCACTTTCCAGGCCTCCCAGGCAAGGACCAATGAGGCTGAACAGGGCTGGGAAGCTGGTGCCAACTTTACTTGCAGAAATCAGGAGGAATTACCAAAAGCAGCACAGCCACAAAAATCCAGAGGGGATGAAGGAGATGAAACACCCCCCCAAACCTGCCCCCATCAAGCCCAGCGCCTCAGTTTCCCTCTTTGAATGCAGGAACACCCAGAGACCTTTGGCCCTGCGTGAACCCCCACTGGCAGACAGCCGGAATAACCACATCCCAAAGGAATATGTAAAAAAAACAGTGGAAACATCCCAAAATCCTCACTGGCAGCAGGGTGGGGACAACAGGGACCCCCACAGTCAGCTCTCCATCCCTCTGCTCCCCCTCCCTCAACCTGGGGCATGCTGAAAAAGGCTGGAATTGCAGCATTCACCCACCAGGATGAATGGGGTTGTCTGTGCCCTGGGACCGATTTATCCCGGCTCTCCTGGCACCGGCCGGGCCGGGTCTATATTAGGAAAGCTGCCCCGGTGTAATTAAATCCATCTAAAGTCCCGGAGAAGGACACGTGCTCCGGCCGGGTTCGCTCGAGGCAACAACCCTGACTGCAGCAGGGAAGGAGGAAAATGAGGGGACCTGGCAGGTCCAGAGGTTTGGGGGACCCAGGGGGTTTTTGAGGGGTGGAGTGGCAGAGCCCTGCGAGCTGCCCTAAATAAACATCTCTCTTTTCTCCCTTGTTTTCCTTTTCCAATAAAAGTTGAAGCTCTGATGTCATGCTGGGGTCTGGAAGCCGGAGGCCCAAGGTAACGGCTCGGCTTTTAATGCAGCCCAGATGTGAGCAGGCAGGGCAGCACCTCTGTGCCAGCCCCCCCTTCCCAATCCCCCCGGAATTCCAGTGCCCCCGAGGAGCATCCCAGCGCCAAGGGGCTGCCGGTGGCCCGGAGCATGAATCTGTGTGCTCATACACGTGTGTGCGTGTTCCCTGCAGCCGTGTGCTCGTACATGTGTGTGCGTGTTCCCCGCGGCGGATCAGAACTCGGAGAGGCAGATTCCCACTGGCAGCCGGGATCACGGATCCTCCATCCCTCCTCCCTCTCCATCCCTTCTCCTCTGCCATCCCTCCGAGAAAAGGGGCGCTCTGAGGTTCATTTGTTATCATTTTTAAGCGTGCCAGCAGTGTTCCTCCGGGAGCACCGGCATGCTGGGGGGGCTGCCGGGGGCTCACCTTGGTTTTTGGGAGCTGTCATTTCCAGGTCTGCAGGGCACTCGGCTTCGCCGTTCATCCTCCACCTGCCTGTGCCCAGGACGGTCCCGCCGGCTCCCTCCTCACCCTCTTCCCGAAATCACTCCCGCACGGCTCTGCAAGGAAAGGGAGAACCCTGCTAGGCATCCCCACCATGATGGGGGCCTCAACTCCTAACGGGAAACCTGATCCAGGCATCCGCCCATCCTCTCCACTCCCCGGAGAGAGAACGAGTGCAGGAATACCCTTTCCCACCCATCCCTGCGAGGTTTGGGGAGAGCTCCAGGAGGGGGGATCCTTCACGGTGATGGGACACCCACGTTGGTCAGGGGAGGAGAAAAGGGGTGTGTGGGCAGGGGAGCAGGGTCCAGGGGTTCATCCCCAGGGTGGGGGAGGATTTGAGAGGGATCCCAATAAATCCCAGAGGAGACAGGTTCAAGGTGGCTCCCTGGGGTGGGTGGGATCCAAAAACCTGGGATCAAGAGAATCTGAGTCTGAGGGCTCCAAGGGATCTCCTGTAAGGGGGTTCCTTCCCCCCAGTGCAAAATGGGGGTTTCAAAGGAAGGCCCACCATAGATCCAGCACAATCCTCTCCAGAGGTGGGGACATGCTTGGAGAAGAAGGGGATCCCCCAGATCCAAGGGAGCTGGGGGGGCATTTGAGGACCTCGGGGGGTATTCAGGAGTCTCCCATGGAAGGAGAACAAGCTGGAGGGAGGTATTTCAACAGCAGGGGCTCCAGGGGAAGGATGTCCTCAGGCCCGCTTAGGAAGGATATTATGTCTCCACGGGGAAGGATAACCGAGGGAGGACACCCCAAAACTTGGTGGGAGCTGTCAGGAGGGTAGCCCGGGGGGGATCCCCGTCGGGGATTCCACTGGGGAGTCCCTGGAGGGCAGGTGGGGCTGGAGGCCTCAGGGGATCCCGAGGGACAGGCCACAGGCCTGGGGAGCAGGCCCGGGCCCGGGGAGGGGCCGGGCCCGAGGGGCTCCCGGGGGAACCGGGGCTTGGGGGGCCGCGGGGAGGGGTCCAGGGGCTCCGGCAGAACCGGGCCTGGGTCTGAGGGGATCACCCGGCAGGGCAGAAGCCCCGGGCCCGGCAGATCCGGGATGGCCCCGGGGCAGAGCAGCTGCCGGGAGGGGAACGGGCCAGGCCCCGCCAGGCCGGGCCGGCCCCTCGGGGACGAACCTGGGAGCACCGGAGGGATCCGGCCCCGGCGGGGACGAGGGGCGTGCGGAGCCCAGCAGCGTGGGACGCGATCACCCGGGGCGGGATGAACCCGCGGGGACGGGGGAGCGCTCCGGGCTTGGATGAACGCCCCGGCGGGGCGGGGCGGGACCACCCCCGGGCCGATCGGGGACCACCCCCGGGGCCGGCGGAGCGATCGCCGCGGGGTGGGATCAAGCCCAGCCCCCGGGCGGCGTGCGGCCGGGGATCGCCCCGGGCGGGGAGCGGGGGATCGCGCCGGGGGGCGGCGCGGGGGCGCCGTGAGAGGCGGGATCCGGCAGGGGGAGGGATGCGTGGGACCATGGCGGGGCGGGGCGGTGCGCGCGCACCGGGATCCCCGGGGGCGCGCGGGGAGGGGGCGCGGGATCCCCCCGCGGGGGAGGCGGGGGGACCGGATCCCGCGCCCGGGGGGGGAGGAGGAGGAGGAGGAGGCGGGGGAGGAAGGGGCCGGGCCGGCGGGCGGAGGCGGGGAGCCCGCACATGCCCTGCGCCGCCGGCCAGCGCCAGTCTCCTCCTCCAGCAGGCAGCAGGAACCGGGTGGGACCGAGCGCGGGCGGCCCCGGCGGCGCCTCCCCCGCCCCCGGTTCCCACCCGGGCGCCAGCGAGCTGAGCCCCCCCCCCCCTTTTTTTTTTTCTTTCCCTCCAACAACACCCGGGCAGACAATGGAAGGCGAGTTCGGGGGGCCGCGGGTGCGCAGAGGGGCCGGGGGAACGCGGAGCGGCTCCCCCGGCCCCTCTCCGCACCCCCGGCCCCCCGGAGCGATGCGATGCGCTGCTTCATCCCCCCCTCACCGCATCCCCCCCGCATCCCCCCATCGTTACCGGCCGCTCTCCGCCGCGGCACACAATGGCCGGGCTGCGCCCGCCTCCGCCCGCCGCTCCTTCCCCTCCACCCGCGGTTATAAAGCCGAGACAAACCCACCTCTCCGGGCTGCTGAGGGGGAGGAGGAGGAGGAGGAGGAGGAGGTGGTGGTGGTGGTGGTAGTGGTGGTGGTAGTGGTGGTGGTGGAAGAAGGAGGGAGGAGGTTGGAAGGGGGGGGGGGTGTGGGGGGGAGCTCTAACCGAGCCGCCGCAGCCCCAGCCCCGCCGCCGGAGCCGCTGGGGGAAGAAGAAGGAGAAGGAGAAGAAGGAGGAGGAGGAGGAGGAGGGGGAAGGGGGGGCGGGGATGCCCGGCTGGGGGCGGCCGGGCAGCTGCAGCTAGCCGGGCGAGGGCAGCGCGACCTCCCCGCACCGACCCCCGGGGAGCGGCTCCTACCCGATCCTCCCCCCCTCTCTTTTCCCCACCGCCGCCCCCTCCTCGCTTTTCCCTTCCTCGCTTTTCCTTTCCTTTCCTCCCTTTCTTACCCCCCTCTTTTCTCTCCGCGACCCCTCCTCGAGCCCGCGAACACCCACCCACCCAGCGGGGGGCTGGAGCCCCGCTCCCGGTCCGGAGGGAAGAAAGGAAGGGAAGGGGGGTGAAAGGCGGAAAAAAAAAAAATAAGAGGGGGAGGGAAAAAAATATAGAAAAAAAGAAAATAAGGAGAAAAAAGGGATGAAGAGGGGATACAGCGAGGATAAGGGGAGATGAAGCGCGGGGGGGGTCGGCCGAGCCCCGGCACGCACCGGCGGAGCGCGGCGCCCAGCTCCCGCCGCGGCGCGGGACTCACCCGGGCTCGGGAAAAACAAGCGGGCAGCGCTGGAAGCCTGCCCCCGAAATCCAGCTGCGGCACCGGGGAGGAGGGAGGGAAGGCGAGCGGGAAGGAGGGAGGGAGCGAGGAGGAGGAGAGGGAAGGGAAGGGAAAAAGGAGGGAGAGAAGGGGGGGCACACCGGGGCCGCCGAGCCGGGCGCTGCCCCCCGCCCCGAGCCCCAGCGCGGTGCCCCCCGCGGGCGGGCGAGGCGGGCGAGCTCCGGCGGTGGCGGTGGCGGCGGCGGCTTCCTGCCCGCGGGGCCTACGCGAAACCAGCCTTTCTTTAAAAAAAAATATATATATTCTCTCTTTTATATTTATCTATCTATCTCGCTAAAAAAAAAAAAAAATCGCTCCGGTGGGCGCGACCCCCTCCCCGTTCCCGTCGGAGCGGCGGCGGAGCGCCTTACCGAGCCCGGAGCGCGGCGGTGGCGGCGGCGGCAGCGGGAGCCCGGGGAGGAACAAAGCGCCTCCTCCAGCCCCGCCGGCGGAGCGGCGCGGCGGCGAATGGCGAGCCCGGGCGGCGGGCACGGCGCGGCGCGGCGGGGCACGGCGGCGGCGGCTCCCCCGGCGCGGGCACGTACCGGCGGGGCCGCCGCTTTGGGGGGCGGCGGGGGCTCGGGGCTCGCTCGGCGGGGCCGGGGCGGGGGAGCGGCGGTTGAACGGCGGCCAGCTCTGCAGCGCTGGCCCCGGGCGTGGACGCGCTCCAGTCCCCGCAGAGACGATCGCGCTTTCCCCCGCCTCCATGGCGCTGCGTTCGCTCTTCCAATCAGCCGGGCTGAGCGCGCCGGGATCCGCCGGGATCTCCCCGCCAGCCCCGCCGCCCCGCCGCCGCTTTCCGCCGGGTTTTTTATTGCTCTTTGCTTTTGCAACACTGTGGTGAGAAGAAAAAGAGGAGGAGGAGGAGGAGGAAGGAGAAGAGGAGGGAAAGGAGGGGGGGGTGGGGTGGGGGGGGGGAAGGGAGGAAGAAAAAAAATCTCCTTACATGTGCAACAATCCTCGGCCGGCGTTTGCATAAAGAAAAAAATCTTAAAAATAGGGGGAAAAAAAGAGAGATGAGGGAAAAAAAAAAAAAATAAAGGGGGGAAAGCGGGTGGGGGGGGAAGGGAGCCGAGCCGGGCCCCCTCGGCACGGCGGGGCCGCGGCCCTGCCCGCCCCGCGGCCCCGGGACACGGCGGCGGGGGGGCTCTGCCCGGCGGGGCGGGCGAGGGGCAGCTTCCTCCCCTCCTCCCTCCCTCCGCTCCCTTTCTCTCCTCTCCCTCTCTCTCCCTCTCTCTCTCTCTCTCTCTCTCTTAATTTTTTTTAATGGAATTTCTCCAACTCCACCTTTGTTGTGCTGGGCGTCATTCCCCGCAGCCAATCCCGGCCGGGCAGCGCCTGCACATTCCCGGCCATCCCGGCTGCCGGCACAGCACGGGCCATCCCGGGCTGCTTCCGTGCCACCGGCCAGCCCGGCGGCTTCCGCGGTGCCGAGCACCCCTGCGCTACCGGCAGCTCCCGTAGCACCGACCGCGCCGGCCGGCGGCTTGCCTGCACGGTGCCCGCCGCCCCTCCGGTACCGGCGGCACCGAGCAGCCCGGCTGGCCGCGCTGCGGCCGGGCCTGCGCGGCTGCCAGCGGGCTCCGGTGATCCGACCGCTCCGGTGATCCGGCCGCTCCGGTGATCCGGCCGCTCCGGTGATCCGGCCGCTCCGGTGATCGGCCCCGGCCGGCCGCGTGCTCCGGGCGGCTCCGGCCATGGCGCCGCTCCCGGCCGGGCCGGCTCCCGCAGCCCCGGGGCCACCGGCGCAGCCCCGCCGGGCGTGCGGGACGCGGTCTGACCGAGCTCGGAGCGCTGCGTGCGCCTCCCGGGCCGAACCCGGGCGGTTTGCACGCCTGTTTACGTGGAAAAGGAAGCAAGAAATAGAATAATCCCTAAACCCGGGAAACAATCTCCCCTCCCCCGGCTGGTTTGGGGTGCGGGGGTAGTGGCCGGCTGTGCAAGAGGCTTCTTTGGGCTTTATCCCGAAGGGAAGGATCGGGCAGAGGGAGGGACAGCGGCTCCTCCGCCACGTCCTGCCCGAGCTCTGCCAAGCCCGGCCACCGGCACTGGCGCCGGCTGGTTAATCCCTCCTGTGAGAGCTCAAAAATAAAAATATATGGATTTATTCTGTGTGGAAAAGGGCCTGGGCTGGATCCAGGAGTTTCAGGAATTGTCACTATTTTGCATAAGGGAAAAATGATAAAAGTTAAAAAAAAAAAACCAAAAAAACAAAAAAAACCAAACATAAAATACTTAGAGCCAATCAGGCCCAACATGTGAAAATTGACATTTTTAATTTTTCAGTTTTTTGGTTTTTTTTTTTAATCAATGGAGTTGTCAATGTGCTCCAGTCCCAATTCTCCCAGCGTGGTCTTGGGGCTTTTGTTGCCAGTAAGAGACCTGGGAATGAGCCACTGACCCTGCAGCAGATGGGCTGGGAATGGGCACCCCCAAATTCCCATCTGAACCATCCCCCTCTCTCCTTGGCCTTCCCAGGCCTTGCTTCTGACCACAGGAATTTTTAATAATTTTTAATATGCTGATACTTGTGTCAATTAATATTTTTGGAGAATAAAGCCGCGGGTTTAGTGGAGGGTTTTGTTTACTTTTCTGCTATTTCAGTGCACGGGCAGTGACACGGTGTCCCATGTCCCCTGCCCGGGGGTGGCATGGGGCACCCTGTGATGCTGCGGGCACTGGGGTTCCTCCTTCCAGGGGTGATGCTGCACCATGATCCCCCTCTGGAGCTCCGCGCTCCTCCCCCTCATTAGCAACCAATTAATTAGCATTTATTTCCCCCTGGTTTCTCGTGACCTTCCCTAATTCCCTCCCCATTTCCCAGGGCTGAGGCAAGTTCAAAGAAGAGCTTGACCTAAATTCCCACCCGCAGTGGCAGTGACCTCGCTGCCATCTCCCAGGGAGCGGCGACCTCTCGCCAGGGCGGGACGTGCGGGGTGGGTGAGGCGGGTGCGGGGGTTCGGGGGCAGCGCTGGCAGCCCCCGGGTGGCACCGGGGCGGCTTTGTCCTCGTCAGGCTGGCACAGGGAAGGAGCTGCCGGCTCCGTGCCTTGGGGCTGGGCAGCTGCCCTCTCCGGGAACCAGGGGCTGGCAGCTCTGCCGGGCTTGGCATCATTCATCCCAGCCCCCCGGGGAGGCTTTGGGGTCCCGGTTGGGAGCGATCCGGGGTGCTGCCCCCAATTCCTGCGCCGTGCAAGGGCTGGGGGCAGCGGGCACGGCCCGGTGCCGGTGCCGCCCGTTCCTTGGTGGGATTATGGATAACCGGGGGCGGTGCTGTGCCAGGGGCCGCTCCGGGTGCTGTGCCAGCAGCACTGTGCCAGGACATTCCCGGCGCCCGGAACGGGCACAGCGGAGCGGCGGCCGGGCCGGGCGGGATGAGCTGCCCGGGATGGATGCGGGGAGCCACGAGGGATGATCGGGGAGCGCTCCGGGGCGCTGGGATGCAGCGAGGATTTGGGATTCTGGAATTCAGTGATACCCCAGGAGCCCGCGGCAAGGATCCTGGTGCAGGGGATGGACACCCCCAGGGGATGCTGCTGCTCTCTTCTGGGGGAGAATTAAGGCACCAGCCCAGACAATTCCCAGCTGGAAAGAAAACCCCATCTCCTTCCTGATTTTATTAATTTGTTTATTAAAGCCTGATACAGAGGTGTGGGGAAGGGAAGGAGAAACCCCCAAAGACAAAAACATTTTTATTTCAGACGTGTAATTAATAAAACTAAACCCACCCAAACACGAGGCAGCGCAGCCCCAGGTGTGGCTGCCCCTTCCCACCCCCCACCCCCCACGCTGATTTTGGGGTCACCTGCTCTGATTTATGCAAAAAAGGAGAAAATTTGGAGCCTGATCTGGCGCTCTACACCCTGGTCACCTCCAACCCTCGGGGCTGCCCAGGGCAGGATCGGCCCTGGCAGGGTCAGGGGATGCTCAGCTGGACTGGGAGCAATCCCAAGGGAAATGGGGCAAGAATGGTGAGCAAGCAAGGGAAAAATCAAGGAAAAACTACATGGATTTACCCGAAACACTATAAAAATAAAGAGGACTAATTAACTAATTAACACTAACTTATCAGTTAAATGATGCTGCCAGACTGGTCCATAGAGTTTAGGCCCTGACCAGGATTATTTAAAATCATCTTTTCTAGAAAATTCTAGATTTTGCTATAATTCTCTATTATATACACACACGCACATGGCCCACTGCGGCAGGGGCACAACCAGCCTTAAAAATAAATTACAAACCCCCCCAGTAGCATCAAATATACAGATCACTCCTTGCAGCTACTTTTTTTTTCTCTTTTTCTTCTTTTTTTTTTCTATTTTTGAGGTGCTTTTTTTTCAGCTTTTTTTTCTTTTTTAATTTTTGCTTGGCTCTAAGTGAATTCTATCTGCAGAAGCACCAGCATAATTTTAAGTATTTTTCTGTGTGTTTTAAGCACGATTGTTTTCATTGTAAGTGTACAGACCCCCTTGCTGGACTATGTACATCCTGACTCCGGGACGTGCTGCGACCATCCCGTGGAGCGAGCGATGGAGAAATTGGGAAAAGGCTCCACGGGGCGAAGGGTCTGTCCCAGCTTGTCCAAAGTTCATCTGGGGAGAGGGGCTGGGCTGGGGGGCTCCCTGGGGAGGGGGAGGACAGTGGGGAGGACCCCTTCCTGCTGAATCTCTGTCCCTTCCCTGCCTTCCTCCTCCTCCCTCCGGGCTCCGGGGTCTTCCTCCGGCTCCTTCCCCCGCTGGGTGCCCGGCGGTGGCCTCGGGGACGGTGACACATGCCACCTTGCCACGGGTGGAGCGTGGCTCGTGGGGCCCGGCCAGCCCGGGCAGCCCCTTCCCCAGCAGGCAGCGAAGTGGGGGTGAGATCACATCATCCAAAATACTTTTTCAAACAGACCAGAACAAAGGGAAAACCAAAAAAGGCGCCATTCCCGAGGGTGGGCGGGCGGGGACTGCGTCCCCAGTCCTCCTTGGTAGCCCGGTGGCCCCGGGGTGGCAGCAGTGGAGGTGGAAGCGGGGCTGGGGGCGCACTGGGGGGCCGGGGGCCGGCCCTTAACTGGGCATCTGCACCTCGTTGTACACATCTGTCCCCTCTGCCTCTTCAAAGGTCACCACGGCGTCATCCGCGTCCAGCTGCAGGGAAGAGAGGCCGTGAGGGGCGCAGGGATGGGGACGGGGCTGAGGACAGGGACACTGACGCGTGGAGACGGAATTCCCACAGGCTGGTGTGGGAACAGGGGCTGGGATGGGGCTGGGGAAAGGATGCGGACGGGAATGGGGCAGGGACGGGGCGAGGATGGGGACACGGGTGGGAATGAGATGGTGACAGAGATGGAGACAGAGGGAGGATGGAGACGGGGATGGGGCAGGGACAGAAATGGAGATGAGGATGGGAGCAGGAGCAGGGAGAGAGGTGGGGCTGGGGCAGGGCCGGGAGTGCCAGGGCTACGTACACATTTGAGCTCAATGTCCCGGAAGATCCTGGGGAGCAGGAAGCGCCGCAGGGGCACGGTGAGGATGAGGACAAAGGGCAGCGCCAGCGAGGCCGGCGTGGACTTCACCACCCACAGCACCACGAGGAAGATGATCTGGGTGAAGGTGAAGAGGTGCATCCTCCAAGTCTTCACCTGTGGGACGAGGAGCCGAGGGTTGAGGGCAGGGGTCTCACGGCCTTCCTGGGGCGTTGGCTGCTGCGGGGTCAGCACAGCGTCCCGAGGAACCCAGCAAGGGTCAGCGCTGCAGGAGGAGGCTCTCTGGGGAGACCCGGGCAGCTGCAGGGGCGTCACAGCCCAGGACACCCCCAAACCCACAGCCACCCTGGGGGCCACTCACGCGGGTGACGTAGGGCTCATCAGGGTGGTACTTGGGGGGCTTCAGCAGGAGCAGGATGCGGTCGAAGAGCTGGATGCCAAAGAGGGAGGTGACCCCCATGTAGAGGAAGATGCCGAAGAGCACGGCCAGCGGGATGTACTTCAGGATGGGCTCCATCAGGATGGAGACGCCTGTGGGGGTGAAGGAGAGGTTGGGAAGAGTCCCTGGGGACCCCCGAGCCTCCCTGCCCACCTGGGGACCCCTCCCCAGCTCACCAATGAGCACAGCCACCAGGAGGCCGCTGATGCGCTGCTCCTTGACCTCCAGGATCTGGGATTTCTCGCCCGGAGCAGAGGTCTTGCTCATGATGGTGAGGGCGTTGGCGTGGGTGATGGTGCGGACGGTGGTGGCACTGAGCCAGGGCATCCCAAAAAGGGCTGCCAGCCCCCCCATGGCCACGATCAGCAGCAGGTCCAGGTGGAAGCCGGTGCCCTTCACCAGTTTCCTCTCGGGCTTGCTGACGATGAGGCTGTGGGGACGCAGGGACCGGTTGGTGACGCGGCGCCCCGAGGAGCTCCCCTCTATCCCCAGCCCACCAGGCGCCCCACAGCCCTCCCCCGCCCATATCTCCATCCTCACGTGGTGATCTGTGTCTCGAGGAAGATGAGGATGAAGACCAGAAGGGCGGGAATCACGGAGGCAAACATCATCCAGATGGGGAACGGGGCATTGTTGCCCATGGGGTGGATGAACCAGCCCCGGGCAGTCGCGTTGGTGACCTGCAGCCCTCTGGGGACGCTGAGTTTCTGGGTGGGAGCAGAGATGGGGGAGTGAGGGGTGGGACACAGGGACGAGCACCCGCTCCCACGTCCCCATGCGGGGACACCCATCCCCCCCCAGCCCTGCCCCCTCAGACCTGGGTGTAGGTGTCGTTGATGAAGAAGTCGGCCAGTGCCATGATGAAGATGGAAATGGGCACGCCGAAGTCCCCGATCAAGCGCCGGACCTGTGGGGACGGCGTGAGAAACCTGTGCGGGCCCCAGGCCGGGGGTCCCGGCACCCCCTCCTCTGCAGAGCGTGCGCTGCCTGCACGGCTCAGCGCCCGGCCCTGGCGTGCCCCGGGGCGCAGGGCACCCTCACCTTGCCGGGCAGGAAGGAGCTGTTCTTGAACACGCGCAGGAAGAAGGCCATGAAGAAGGTGCCGGCCATGAGGACGAGGGACAGCAGCGCCGTGTTGGGCTCGGGCACCCCGGGCTGGAATTCAGCCTGCACGTTGTACTCCCGCTGCAGCGGGTGGTGCTTGAAAATCTGGGGAGGGAAGAGGAGAGAGTGAGGCAGAGCGGGGATGGGGGTCCCTGCACCCCTGCCGTGCTGGGAGCCCTGTGGCACCCTCCCGGTGGGCTCAGGATGGGAACCAGGGGCTGGGTGAGGCCAAGAGCGCAGCACAGATTGAGCACGGGGTGGTTTTGGGGTTGATTTTCTGTGTGGCTTTGGAAGTGGGGACAGAGCGAGGGCTGGGTGGTACAGAGGGGATGGACATGTGTGCCCCAAAATCCCGCTGCAGAGAGAAGCGTGATCGCAGAATCACAGAATAGTCAGCACTGGAAGGGGCCTCACGAACTGGGAAACACCTGGAAAAGGGGAGGAAGCACCAGGAGACTCCATCCCTCACCTGCATCCCACTGTTTCTATGGAAACCTGGGTGACAACCACAACCAGCAGCCCCCACCCCCACCGTGGGACCCCGGTGTCCCTCACCGTGACCAGCTTGGAGAAGGTCTCGAAGATGAAGATGAGGGAGATGAGGAAGGAGAAGATCTCCTGGGTGTAGCGGGACAGGTAGCGCACCAGGAAGCTGCCCTCGCAGGCCACCACCACCAGCACCAGCAGGATCAGCCAGAAGCCGATCCACACCCGTCCCACGATGTATTCCAAGCCATTGCTGCTGCAGAACTGGGGAGCCCGAGGGCACGGCCCTGTCAGCGCCCTGGAGCCCCTGGCATGGGCACCAGCTGTGCTGGAGCCACGGTGGCTCTGCCTTCCTGGGATGGGGGTAGGGGTACCTCGGTGTGGCAGGACCCCCGTGGGATCACCCACCCAGCAGCAGCTGCCCAGCATCGCCCATGGGGTGTCACCCACACGGGGCCAGCTGTTTGCCATCACCCACGGGTGCCATGCACCTCACACCACCCCAGGGCCACCACCTGGGTGGCTCTACCTGCGTGGTCTCACCCCTGGGTCATCACGGGTGGCACCACCCCCATACACCCTCCATGTGCCAGGCTCCCCGTGCCAGCCCCCCGTGCCATCCCCCAGACAGTTGCACCATGTCCCTGGCCCTGTCCCTGTCCCCGTCCCTGGCCCTGTCCCTGTTCCAGGCCTGGTGGAGACACCCAGCCTCACTGTGGGACAGCTGGTGGCAGCACCCAGGGGCGCAGGGGCACCCACCGAGTAAAAGGCTTCCTCAAAGACCAGGAGGGGTCCCGAGAAGCCGACGACGAGGAGGGGCTGGGCGCTGAGGAGGCTGAAGAGCACGCACTGCACGCAGGTGGAGATGAGCAGCTCCGACACCCCCATCATGCCCTTGGTCTTCTCACCTGACGGGAGCGGAGCCGGTGGGTGCCGGGCTGGGGGGCTACACCCCACCCCACGCCTCTCCCCACCGGGATTAGGGGGAAGAGCCCCCCTGGAGCATCCTGAGGGATGGTGGGGAAGGCAGAGACGCCTCCAGCCCCGCGGCCAGCTGGGGGGACATCCCCGTCCCCGGCAGCGTCCCCAGCCTGTCCCCCCCTTTACCCAGCAAGCCTCCGAAGGTGATCGCGGGTGACAGCGCCGCGAAGTAGATGAAGATGACGGCGGCCAGGCACTGCGGGTTGAGGGCGTCCTTGATGTCGCTGAGGTATTTGGGGTACCGGCGGCGGATGTCCCGCACCAGCCCCCCGAAAGGCCGCCCCGTCCTGCGCAGGGGGTCATCGTCCTCCGCAGCCGCCGCCTCCTCCGGCCCTGGGGACACATCAGGTGGCCGTGAGGGCACCCCGGGCCCAAGGGGGGATCCCCCAGCCCCGGGGACAGGGGATGGCGGGGGGGCCGGGGTGGTCCCCGCCGTACCCAGGTCTTTCAGGAAGCCCCCGATGTGCAGCCTCTCCAGGGGCTGGTAGCGCCGTCGGAGCAGCTCCCGCTGCAGCGGGACCAGGGCACGGAGCAGCGGCTCGCTGGGGGCCTCGGCGGGCGGCAGGACGATGCTGGCGTCCAGGAAATCCTCCACGGCCCGCAGCAGCTCCTGCCGCGCCTCGGCCAGGTAGGCGTCCCGGCGGAACACCTGCGGGGCGGCGCGGGACTGAGCCGGGCCCCGAGAGTCCCTGCGGGGACGCGGGGGCCGGGGGGACGTGGGGACACGGCCTTGGGGACGAGGGGACACGGGGAGGTGAGACGGAGTCTTGGGGATGGGGGCGTGAGACCGCAGAGGCACGGGGACACGGGGATCGGAGGGGACGTGGGGATCGGAGGGGATGTGGGGATGGAGGGGATGTGGGGATGGAGGGGACATGGGGATCAGAGGGAATGTGGAGATGGAGGGGATGTGGGGATGGAGGGGACGTGGGGATCAGAGGGGACATGGGGATCAGAGGGGATGTGGGGATCGGAGGGGACATGGGGATGGAGGGGACGTGGGGATCAGAGGGGACGTGGCATGGGGGACAGGCTGCACCCCATGGGGATCAGAGGGGACATGGGGATCAGAGGGGACACGGGGATCAGAGGGGACGTGGCGCAGGGGACAGGCTGCACCCCGTGGGGATCAGAGGGGATGTGGGGATCAGAGGGGACGCGGGGATCAGAGGGGACGTGGCGCAGGGGACAGGCTGCACCCCGTGGGGATCAGAGGGGACATGGGGATCAGAGGGGACGCGGGGATCAGAGGGGACGTGGCGCAGGGGACAGGCTGCACCCCGGGGTGCCCGGCGGCGGTGGCACCGGCGGGTGGCCCGTACCCTCTCGGACATCATGGTGGCGATGGCGCGGCCGATCTCGTGGTAGCTGATCTGGGGGGAGTCGGGCCCCAGGACCACGACGAGGAAGCGGACGGGCACGGACACGTCGAGGACACCGTCCAGTGTCACTGCGTCCTTCAGACGCACGAAGGCCAGCATTGGCTGCTCCAGGAAGGCTGCACAGCCTGGGGGCAGGATGGGACGGGACAGGGATCATGGGGACCATGCAGGGGACACAGGGGACGGGGATGTGGGGACGTGGGAGCACAGAGACACGGTGACAGCAAAACGCGGGGACATCGGGAATGGAGAGGAGGTGGCACAGAGGCATGGGGACAGAGAATGGGAGAGGGACACAAAGGTCACCGAGACAAAGGGCAAGCGGGCACTCAAGTACAGGGACATGGGGCATGGGCACGGGGACACGGGGACACACGGATGGGTGGGCATGGCAGTACAGGGACACAGGGACATTGGGACACGGGGGACATAGAGACATGAGGACATGGGGACAAGGACACGGGGAGAGGGGCCCAGAGAGCAGCACTGAGCAGCAGCAGGCGGCGGTGAGAGCTGAGGACGGGGAGAGGCAAAAAAGGCACAAGAAAAGCAGCGCGTGAGCGAGCGCAGCGACGGGCACGTGGCAAAGCTCCCCCTGCACCCCTGAGTCTGCACCTGCCCCCCAGGCTCGCACCCCCAGCCTGGCACCCAGCACCCAGCCTGGCACCCAGCACCCAGCACCCAGCACCCAGCACCCAGCCTGGCACCCCCAGCCTGGCACCCCCAGCCTTGCACCCCCAGCCTGGCAACCAGCACCCAGCCCAGCACCCAGCACCCAGCACCCAGCACCCAGCACCCGGCACCCAGCCCGGCACCCAGCACCCAGCACCCCCAGCCCGCTCACCACTCACCCACAAGGACCAGGGTGGCCTCGGCACCCTCTGGGATTGACTCCAGGAGTTGGGGTCTGGGGACCCCGCTCTGTTGCAGGCAGTTGGAGGGCAGGGATCAGCCAGGCAGCCTTGGTGGCTGTCCCCCGTGGTCCCCCGTGTCCCCTCACTCTGCCCCTGTGTGTCACCCACTGCCCCCTGCATGTTCCCCTGCATCTCCCTCTCCCCCTTTGTCCCTTGTCCTTCCTGTTCCCTGCGTGTCCCTCTCCATCTCCCGCATGTCCCCCACTACTCCTGAGTCCCCCCTCTGTCCCCGAAGTGTCCCCCGCTGTTCCCTGTGTGTCCCCCTGTGCAGGTGTGTGTGTGCGCACCTGCGTGTGCCAAGGTGTGCGTGTGCCCAGGTGCATCTCCCGCACCCCACTGTCCCCAGTGCCCCCCGTGCCACCTGTCCCCGCTCACCTGCTCCTTCCCTGCCATCCTGCTCATCTCCAGGGGCCGCTGCTCCCGCAGAAGCGGCCGCTCCACGTCGGCCCGGGTGGTGCCCGAGCGCTGCACCAGCGCCGGCGGCATCGTCCACACCGACTCGTCCTCGGTGGGGTGGCTGAGAGCACCGGGGCGGTGTCAGAGCCCCGGTGCCACCAACCCCTCCCCGACCAGCCCCGTGGGTGTGAGGGAACCCCCAAAGAGGGCTGAGGGCAAAGCTTTCCCACCCCGAGCCAGGCTCCGGCTGCGCACTCCGGGGAGGGTCCCAGGCCCTGGGGTCCCCCCGGCTCCCCCCCGGCCGTACCTGTGGCGCAGGAGCAGCGTCCTCATGACATCGTCCCGGTCCTGCGGCTTCACCTGCCCCTCGTAGATCAGCTGGTCCAGGAGGATGTGCACGATGGCCGGCAGCGAGTTGGCCTCCACGTTGAGCAGGACGGCACCTGTGGGGACAGCACTGTCACCGTCCAGCCAGTGCAGCGTCCTCGCCACCCTCCTGGTGGTCCCTGGAGGTGTCCCCACCTTTGTTCAAAGCCCGGCGGATCTCCAGGAGGCTGTGGTAGGTCAGGAAGGAGAGATGGGGCTGGCTCCAGTCCCCCGACTCCTGGAAGTCCTCCTCCAGCTTGAGCCAGTGGCCGGCCTCCATCCAGCACAAGTCCTTTGCATTGTCCAGGACCAGCTCGTGCAGCTCCACGTATCCCTGTAGCCAGAGATGAGGGGCTCAGCCTCCCTGGCCACACTGGGGACCCCCAGCACACTCAGCACCCCCCCAGTGCCCTGACATCCCCAGGGCTGAGCTGTGAGTTGGCCCCAGGGTCGCCACAGCCCACCCACCCCCAGAATGGGGAGGCAGTGGGGATCCCTGGGGCAGCACCCACCTCATGGGTGTCCTGCTGGGACAGGAGCCTCCTGCTGCCCGCTGCCTCCAGTTCCACATCGGTCACTGACACAGCTGCAAGTGGAGCCACCAGTGTGTTAGCCAGTCCCTGCTCCGGCACGGACCCCCCCGGGGCCTGCTTGTGGTGCCTGCCAACATCACACCCATCCCAGCCCCTTTGGGGTCACCTGGACGTGTCCCCTTCTCCACCATCCCCACCCCAGCCCTGCTGGGCACTCGCTGGACGTGCCCCCCGTGTTGCCCCACCCCAGACCCAGCTGGAGTTTGCTGGACGTGCCACTCCACTTTCTCTCGCCCACCTCGGTCCGTCACATCCCCACAGCCCGGCCCCAGGGCAGGGTGACAGTCCAGGGACATCACCGGAACCGGGGCGAGGACGGGGCTCGCGGCCACCGCCCTGCCACCGGCACAGCCCCAGGACCGAGCGGCACCACTGGAAGGGGGACACGGGGACAGCACATCCCCGGCCAGCCGGACCCCCGAGGTGTCCCTGTCCCCGTGCCTGCCTACCTGCGGCCCCCCCTGCGCTCCCCATGTCCCCGCCGCTCCGTCCCTATAAGGTGGGGACGGATCCCCGCGGCCGCCCTGCGCGCACCGTAAATCCCGCAGCACTTCCTTTGCTGACAGTAAACACCGGCGGCTCCCGCCCGCCCGCTGTCCCCGCACCGCGGGGTCGGGCTCAGCCCGTCCCCTCCGGCCGCGCGGGGACACCGCGCTCCCCCGGCCGTCCCCACCGGGTCCCCCGGCGGGGCGATGCTGCAGGAGCCGCATCCCGCTCCGCCGGGGAAGGATGCTGCGCCCGCGGCAGCCGGGACGGGGCGCGTCCCCTGTCACCGTGTCCCCGGGGCGCTGGCCCTGGCACGGCCGCGTCCTCGTCCCTGCCCGCCGCCAGCGCCACCGAGCCGCCCGGCGCCGGCAGCGCTCAGCCCCAAGCGGTTCTTGTCCTCACCCCAAACAAAGGCTTTATTTATCCTCAATCAGTGGGCGATTACGGGCAAGTGGCAGCGGTCACCCCGCGGCGTGCCCTGACGCCCGGGTGACCGTCCCCCCGCGGCGGGTGGGACACGGGGGTGGCAGCGCGACTGAGGTGGGGGGGACGCCGGGGCCGGGCTTTGTCCCCCGGGGCCCCCGCGGTCACTCACGCTGCCCTTCGCCACGGCTGGGGTGTCCCGGGGGGGCCCCGGCCGAGCGCCTCTTCCCGTCCAGGTCATAAAATCCCCGGCGGCCGGGCAGATACTGGCTGCAAAACACACACCGCGGGCACGGGGGTTCAGCGCCGGGCACCGCGGGTGCCACCGGCCTCCCCCGGGGATGCCAGCCGGGCAGGCGGAGCCCCCGCCCGGACCTGGGGACTCACCGCAGGGGATTCAGATCCTCGGCCCTGGCCCTCCACGCCTGCAGGGGGGACCCGATGCCAGCGCCGGCCCCTGCGCGGAACAGGCGGCAGCGTTACCCCGTCCGTGCCACCCCAGCGGGGGACCCGGGCCCGAACGCCTCCTCGGGGCGGCAGCTCCGAAGCAGCCGTGCCGGGGCAGGGGGATGCTGCCTGGCACGCAGACCCCGCTCCCCTCACCTCCCTCCCGGGGGCTCAGCCCCGCTCCAGGTACCCGCGGCTGGAGGTGGCACCTCAGCGCTCCGGGTTTTTGGCAGAGGGGTCGCAGCCCTCGGGGTGTGTGTCCCTGCCCTGAGGGTGGGTGTCCCTGCCCGGCCCGCTGCGAGCGAGCCCCGCTGCCAGTGCCACGCTGGCACCCAGGAAACGCATCCATGGGAGACGCCTGTGCTCATGCAACTCATCTGTGCAACCCATGCAACGTGCCTGCGCCATGCTGGCACCCACGCAACGAGGTGCCAAAGTGCCATGCGTGCCCACGAGAAGCTGGCAGCCATGAAACGCCTGTGCCCATGCACTGCTGGTGCCTGTGCAACGCCCCTGAGCCATGCTGGTGTCCCTGCATAGCTGTGCCCACGAAACTCTGCTGCCCACACAACGTGTGACCTCGAGCCACCGGCGGCCCTGCAATGCTGGCACCCAGCTGGTGCCAGTGGCCCTGTGGTGCCATCAGCCCTGCAAAGCTGTCACCTGTGTAATGCCATTGTCACACATGCAACGCTGCCACCTCTGCGACACCGGCGCCCGGGTGACACGCCAGCACCTGTGTGTGCCACACCTTGCAGCACTGGCACCCCTGTGACACTGGTGCCCATGCAGTGCCAGCCCTGTGCGGCACTGGTGCCCATGCAGTGCCAGCCCTGTGCGGCACTGGTGCCCATGCAATGCCAGCTCTGTGCGGCACTGGTGCCCATGCAGTTCCAGCCCTGTGCGGCACTGGTGCCCATGCAGTGCCAGCCCTGTGCAGCACTGGTGCCCTCTCTGCCAGTGTCCCCAGAGCCCCAGGAGCCACTCACTGCTCATCTCGCCCAGGGACAGGTGGGAGCTCTTTAGGCCGGGGTCCTCGTAGCCTTCGGGGTCCAGGGTCCTCCTCATCCCCTCCTCGTAGGCCTCCTGTGGGACAGAGAGAGGGGTCAGCAGGGTCCGGCCCCCCCAACGCCTCGCCGGGGCCGTGCCGGGGCGCAGCGGCGGAGCCGGGGCGGGGGGCCGGGGGTCCCTACCTGGCCGGGCCCCTCCATGGCTCCGGGCTCGGCCCCCGCTGCCGCCTCGGCGCGTCCCGGCGCTCAGCCCGGTGCCACCATAACCCGGCGCTCTGCGGGGCGGGCACGGGGGAGACGAGAGAGAACAAGTTAGTGGAGAGCAGGGCATCGCAGAGAACAAGTTAGTGGAGAGCAGGGCATCGCTCGGTGCCCCCGGGACCGGCGCTTGTCCCAGGGGCGGGGGCTGGGGCCGGACGCCGTGGCCATTCCCGCAGCCCCTGCCTGCCTGACCCGCTCCCCACGGGCTGCGAGGTCCTGGGGCTGGGGGTTCCCAGGGAAGTCATGCCCTGCCCTGTCGCCAAACGGGATGGGAACGGACGTCAGGACACGGCAGAGCGCCGGCAGCTTCCCACAGGGACGTGGCATCCTGCCCTGAGCCACCCGTGCCCACGCACGCCGTGCCCTGTGCCCAGGGTCAGCGCCCGCACGGACCCGCAGCCGGGGTCGGGTCCCGTGTGGACCCACGCTCGGGGACTGCGATCCCACACGACCCTCTCGTGTGTGGGCGGGGGTCCCATACAGACCCACGCGCATCCCTGGGGTCCTGCACAACCCCTTGCAGCCCCCTGCAGCCCCCTGCACACGGCCCCAGCCCCTGGCAGAGCCGGGGGCGGGGACAAGGGGGGAAACTGAGGCACAGCTGGACTCACGAGACACCCCAAACCCGGACGGGGGGGTGAGCACCCCAAAGCCCCCCAGGGTGCAATGCTGGGGGGGCCCTGCTGCTGCCCTTCCATCAGCCGCCAGATCCTCTGCAGCGCCCGGTGCCCATCCCCCGTGCCCCCCGTGCCCCCCGTGTCCCCCCGTGCCCCCCGTGTCCCCCCGTGCCCCCCGTGTCCCCGTGTCCCCCCGTGTCCCCGGTGCCCCCCGTGTCCCCCGTGTCCCCCGTGTCCCCCGTGTCCCCCGTGTCCCCGTTCCTCCCTGCGTGTCCCCCCCCCCGCAGCTGCCCCGGGGCTGCGCCGCGGGACGTCCGCCAGGGGGCGCCCTGCCCCGCACTCCCCCCCGGGGCAGCCCCGGAGGGACCCGGGGCTCCGGGACCCCCCAAAACCTCCTCACCGCGACCCCCGCCCGCCCCGGCCCCGCGCCTCCCAGCAGGGCTGCCGCGGCCCGGGACCCCCAGAGCCGCTGCCCCGGCCGCCCCCCGGGGACCCCCACGGCCCGGGGGCCGAGGGGCTCCGGCTGGCCCCGCCACCCCGGCCCAGCGACCCCACAGCGGGGCTCAGGGGCAAGGTCAGGGCACGGGCGGCTTTGGGGGAAACCAGCCCCCCCCGATCTCACCAGGGTGATGCAGGAGCTCGCTCCCGGCCGGGGGTGGCGGAAGCCGGGGTGGGGTCCCGGACACCCCGCGGGGGCCACGGGAACCCCGGCGGGGCGCGGGAGCCGCGGCGGGGCCGCGGGATGGACGGCAAGCCTCTGACTCGGCCGTCTCCTTCCTGCCCCGCCTGGCCCCGGGACCGGCGGCCCCCGGCCCCCCAGCCCGGCCTGTCCCGGGCCCCCCCGGCCCCCCCAGCCCGCCGGCGGCTCTTGCATCAGCCCGGTGCGCCGGGCTGTGCCCCACTGATAACGCCCGGCACCGGGCGTCGGCCCCTGCCCCGCTCCACCCGCTGCCCCCCGCTCTGCCCCACAGCGCCCCGGGCCGGCTGCGGGGCCGGGGACCCGCGGGGCGCTGCGGCACCGGGCAGCGAGGTCACCGGGACCCGCCGAACGCATCCCCGCGCCGAGCCCACGCTGCAGCCCCGGGCACGGCAGGATGGAGCTCGGCCCCCCCCGAGAACCCCCCGGGGTCCCCGTCCCACAGCGTGTGCGTGGGATGGAGCCCGCAGCCCCACGGCGCTCAGCCGGCGCGGGGCCCGTGGGGTCCGCACATCCCCCGGCATGGGGCACGGCTGGGGTCCCCCCCCGGTGGGCACAGCCCCGTGAGGTCCCCCCCCGGTGGGCACAGCCCCGTGGGGTCCGTACATCCCGTGCCACGCTCAGCACCGGGCTCGCACCCCTTGCCCCCAACACCCGCACGGCTCAGCACGGAGCCTGCACGCCCCACGCCATCCCCGCGCGATCAGCGGGATCCTCCCCGCAGCCATCACGGCCCCGTGGATCCCTCACATCCCACACCTCCATGGGGCATGGCCGGGTCCCTCCGGCCTCTTCCCTCGGCTCCCTCTGGAGCAGCACATCCCAACCCACGCGCGCAACGTGGGGCTGCTCCTTCCCTCCGTGGGTACAACCCCGTGGCTCCCTATGGAGTCCGTACATCCCAGGCCATGGGTGCAGCACGGCCGGGACCGTCTGTCCAGCACGGCTCAGCACGGCTCAGCACGGCTGGGACCTTCCATCCAGCACGGCTCAGCACGGCTCAGCACGGCTCAGCACAGCTCAGCACGGCTCAGCACGGCTCAGCACGGCTCAGCACAGCTCAGCACAGCTCAGCACGGCCGGGACCTTCCATCCAGCACGGCTCAGCACGGCTCAGCACGGCTCAGCACGGCCGGGACCTTCCATCCAGCACGACTCAGCACGGCTCAGCACGGCTCAGCACGGCTCAGCACGGCTCAGCACGGAGCCCGCACATCCCAGGCCGTCCTCAGGCACGGCTGGGTCCCCTCGGTGGCTCCCTGCGGTCCCACGTCCCCATCCCGCAGCACCTCCCGCGCCAGGAGCCCCGGGGGCAGCCCCGGGGGCAGTCCCGGGTGCCCTCCCAGCCCCACCTGGCCCGGGACACCCCGAGGTGACCCCGCACCTACCCTGGGGTGCCTCCGACGCCCCTGCGGCGCTCTCTGCGGCTGCCCGGGGTGTGAGGCTCCGGTGCCTGAGTCACGCTCACCTCCCTAATCTCGCCCCCCTCGGGCTCACCCGGCCCCCCCGGCCCCCCGTAAAAACAAGGTTATCGGGGCGCAACATCTGCGAAAGCTGCGCCTGGCCGAGCCCCGCCTGCGCCCCGCGCCCTCCCGTCCCTCACCCGGCCCGGCACCCCGGGGCTGCTCCGCTGCCCCCCCGCGTCCCCCCGGTCTTGTTTACCTCCGGGTTTCCCCGCAGGGAATCCCCGGGATCCCCCCGGTGTCCCACCCCCCCCCCCCTTTCCGCGGGGTTGGGGTGTCCTCTTAAAAAAAAAAAATGGAAAAAAAAGGGGGTTCCTGGGGAGGTTCCCCGGGAGGAGGCGCGGGGGGAACCGGGGACAGGGCGTCCGTCCGTGCCGTGGGACCGGCGGCACTGGGGTGCCCCGGAGAGGGGCGGGATGCTCTGGAGGAGGGCAGGGTGCCCACGGGCACGCACGTGTGTGTCTGTGTGTGTGTGTGTGCGTGTGAGGGGCGCCCGTCCCCGTGTGTGTGCACCTGTGCTCACACCTGTGCACGTATGTGCACACATAACATGTGTGTGTCGCTGCGTTTACAGCCTTTCTAAAAGGATCTCAGCCCCAAAATCCCAATCCCAGAGCCCAGGTGAGGCGGGCGAGCCTTGCACGCACACACACACACACACACACACACACACACACGCACCCCTGTGCACACACAGTCCCACCCAGCCCGGCTCCCGGGGGCTCCCACAGGTCCCCCCAGCAGTGAGGTGGCCCCCGAGCTGTCCCCACTGCCCGAGGGCCCGTCCAGCCTGGGGACACGCTGGGGACCCGGCGGCACCCGGGGTGGGCAGAGGGGTGGCGCCGGGTCTGCGTGTCCCGATAAGGGCCCCGGCCTTATCTGGGCGCTGCCGAGGGCTCCCCTCCCTGCACAGCCCTGGGGATTTTGGGGGTCCCTCCCCGCACTGTGCCCACTGCCCCCCGGGGGGTTAGTTGGCAGGGGCAGAGCGGGTGTGTGGTGCCCCGGCGGGCTCAGGGAGGTGGCACATGTCCCCACGGGGGATGTCTGGGTGCTGAGGGTGACCCTGATTTATCTGGGTGCTGTGGAGGTTTCCGTGGGTGCTGTGGGATTCGCCAGGATCCCCCCGCTCCCGATTTCTCTGTCACAACAACGGGGAAACTGAGGCACAGTGAAAAGCGGGGGGGGGGCGGTGTTGCCCCTCAGCAGGTCAGCCCCCGCTGAAGGGGGAGGTGATGCTCAGCCCCCAAAAAGGGGACCGAGGCAGGCCAAGGCAGGGGGTGATGATCTGAGCTGGGGTGGGCAAAAGCCCCCCCGAAAACCCCGGGGCTGCCCCCTCCCCGCGGCTTTACCCACGGGGTGCCCCAGCAGTGTCACGTCACGCCGGGAGGGACAGGGGGGACCCGCCGGCCCTGCCCTCGTTCTTCTGCCCCCGGAGAGGGATTTGGGGGGCCGGGGGCGGGGAGAGCATCCCGGGGGGGGGCGGCGCAGGCCCGTGGCGTGGGCACCGGCGGAGCAAAGCCTGCGCCGCGCGGGGGCCGCGCCGTGGGGCGGGGGGTCCCCACGGGGGAAGGGGCATCGCCCGCGGCCGCGGCGCCGGGGCCGCTGGATGGAAGCGAGCTGGGTGCCGGCTGCCATGGCTCTGGGGCTCTCCTCCAAGAAAGCTTCCTCCAGGAACATCGCCGTGGAGAGGAAAAACCTCATCACCGTCTGCAGGTGGGGGCGGCCGGGGGGCTCCGCGCCGCGGGGGTGGGGGAGAGCAGGGGGGAGGGAGAAGCGACCACCGCCGGTGGGGATGGAGGAGACGGGGGGCGGGGAGGGGCCGTGGGGGTTCATCCCTCCCGCCCGCCGCCCCTGCCCCCTCTGGGGGGATTTGTTGTTGCTGCAGTCGCTTTTTGAGGGGGGGAGATTCAGGTTTGGAGGGGGGAGGAGAAGGATGGGGATGCGGGAAAGGGGGGGGGGGGCGCGGAGCTGCGGGGCCGCGGGGCTGCGGGCGGTGGGGCCGGGGCTGCGGGGGTTCCGGGGGGTTCCGGGGGGCTCGGGGGGCTCGGGGAGACTGCGGGGGTCTACAGGGCTGGGGGGGTCGCGAAGCGGCAGACGGGGGGCGGGGGACACCGTGACAACATGGAGGCGGCCGGTGCGCGGATGTCGGGGCCACCGGGCGCGGCGGGGGGATGCGGGGGGCAGCGGAGGGTGAGGGGGGTGCTGGGGGCAGCGGGGTGCGGGGGGGGCTGGGGTTGGGGACCCCCATGCGGGCGGGGGCCCAGGAAGTGACGTCAGGGCCCCGGAGCGGCGGGGATGGGGATGAAGGATGGAGGATGAGCGTTGTCATGGAGACTCCCGGCTGGACCGGGATGGGGGGGCAGGAACGGGGTGCAGGGACGGGCTGGGGGGGCTGGTGGCTCCTGCCGGGCCGCAGGGGTGGGGTGACACCCCCGGGGGCTGGCGAGGGGCTGCTGCTGCTGACAGCGCTGGAGCCTGGCCCAGGGCGGGGGGATGTGGGAGGTACCAGGGCCTGGGCAAGCTGGCAGGGACCCCCAGGGCCTCATTTTGGGGTCTGGGGACCCCGGGGCTCCTCAGCGTGGCACGGGGCAGCTCCAGACCTCACTGCCATGACACGGGGACCCAGCGGATCTCCTTGCCATGGCATGGGGCACCTGGAGACCCCATTGTCACGGCACGGAGACCCTCTGGACCTGCGCCAGGATGCCTCCAGCGCTCAGTGCTGTGCCGTGAGGCACCCCCAGACCTCAGTGCCGCGGTGGGACACCCTCCTCCTGCTGTCAGGGGGGTCCCCCCAGGCAGCTGCGCCCCTCAGACCCCCAAGACGGGGCGGTGCCCCCCAGGCAAACGCCGAACACCTGCCCCGTGCCGCCCTGTCCTGCCGGGCCCGGCGGGTCCGTGTCCGCGTCCTCGGCGTCGCTGGGCCCCGAGCACGAGTGGCCGGGCGGAAGGGGAAGCCATCACCGCCCGCGCACGGCCGGGAGGAAGGGGGCCTTTGTTCGCCCTTCCTGGCCACTTGCGCGGCGGGGAGCGGCGGCCGCCCCTCGGGGTCCCTGGGGACGCGGGGACAGGGGGGTCACCGAGCCACGGCCCGGCCCGACGCCCTCTTCCCGCTGCCGGGAGCGGGAGCCAACAGCTGGAGAAGCGCTTTGCCGCGGTGCCAAAGCCTCATGTGTGCCAGGCTGGAGGTGGGCACCGGGGGAGCGTCCCCTCCCAGCCCCGACGCCCGTCCCCTCGCCAGGTTCTCGGTGAAAACCCTACTGGAGAAGTACACGGCGGATCCCATCGACGACTCCTCCGAGGAGTTCGTCAACTTCGCTGCCATCCTTGAGCAGATCCTCAGCCACCGCTTCAAAGGTAATGGCGGCCCCCGGGACCGTCCCCGTCCCATCCCCGCGTCCCGTGGGATGGGGACGCGCGTGCTGGCACCAGGGAGCGCGTCCGGCTCTGGCGGAGGGGCTCTGCTGGCCCCTGAGCCAGCCCGGGGGTGCCCGCAGGCCCTGTCAGCTGGTTCAGCTCCGATGGACAGCGCGGGTTTTGGGATTACATCCGCCTGGCCTGCAGCAAGGTGCCCAACAACTGCGTCAGCAGCATCGAGAACATGGAGAACATCAGCACCTCCAGGGCCAAGGTCAGGAAGGCACCAGTGCTGGCCCTGGCCATGGCCCCATCCCCATTTCTATGCCTGTCCTCGTTGCCACTCACTCCACCCTGACCCTGGTACATGGACCCATCTACATTCCCATCCCATCCCATCCCATCCCATCCCATCCCATCCCATCCCATCCCATCCCATCCCATCCCATCCCATCCCATCCCATCCCATCCCATCCCATCCCACTCATTTACATATTTACATATTTACATCCCCAGCCCCAGCCCTCTGTGCCCGCTCCTTGCTCCCTTCCCCTGCCCTGCTGCAGCTCCATCCCCAGGCCCCACAGGACGCAGCAGCAGCTGTGGGTGGGTCCCCGTGGCACCCAAAGCCACTCGTGTGTGGGGAGCTCCAGCTGCTGCCGGGGGTGGGAGTGTGGGGACCCCCGAGGCAGCCCCCATCCTCAGGAGAGCCTGGGGCGCTCTCGCAGGGCCGGGCCTGGATCCGCGTGGCGCTGATGGAGAAGCGAATGTCCGAGTACATCTCCACGGCCCTGCGGGACACTCGGACCACCAGGTGAGCAGCCCCCGGCCCTGCCAGCCGTGGCCACACCTGGAGCAGGCTGTGCGGGTGGGCTGGGGTGGGTTTTGGGGTGCCGGGGGGGTTTTGGGGCGCTGGGGGGGCACATCCAGCCGCGTGTTTCCCCACAGGCGGTTTTACGACGACGGGGCCATCATGCTGCGGGAGGAGTCCACGGTGCTCACAGGGATGCTCATCGGGCTCAGCGCCATCGACTTCAGGTGGGGACAGGGACACAGTGGGACGCAGGCCCCGACTGACAGCCCCTGACCTCCTCCTGCTGCCTCTGCTCAGCTTCTGCCTGAAGGGAGAGGTGATGGACGGCAAAACGCCCGTGGTCATTGACTACACGCCCTACCTGAAGTTCACCCAGAGGTAGGAGCTGGGGGGCCCTTCCTGGGGTGGGCACCCCCCCATCTCTCCCCCAGCACCACGATGGGGCTCCCTGAAGCCCTGCCAGCCCCTGCTGAGCCCCCACACCCCCCAGCTACGACTACCTGAGTGAGGAGGAGGAGCGGGGCAGTGTGGAGAGCAGCACAAGCGAGGACAGCTCACCTGAGCACCCCTACCTGCCCCTGGTCACCGACGAGGACAGCTGGTACAACAAGTGGCGCAAGATGGAGCAGAAATTCCGCATTGTTTACGCCCAAAAGGTACCGGGAGCCCGGCTGGGGCCGTCAGGGTCTCAGCTTGCCCAGGATGCTCCAGCCTGGAGCGTCTCTGCCTCTGCATCCCCGCTCCCACAGCCCAGTGGTGCCCCCAGCCCTTCATCCTGCTGCTGCGGTGACCCAGCCCGCTCCCTGCCGCTCTGGGTGGCCCTGGGGACACGGGGATGGTGGCAGGGGGGCAGCACTGACGGTGGCCTCAAACAGGGGTACCTGGAGGAGCTGGTGCGGCTGCGGGAGTCGCAGCTGAAGGACCTGGAGGCGGAGAACAAGCGGCTGAAGCTCCGGCTGGAGGAGGTGATGGTGCAGAACCAGCTGGAGAAGAGGGAGCTGGAGGGCGTCATCCTGGAGCTGCAGGAGCAGCTGTGAGTGGGGCGCCAGGCCAGGGGGCTCGGGGGGCTGGGGGTCCCTGGAGCTGGTCCCTGGGTGTCCCCAGTGCCCCACCCGCCCCCGGGCCGTGTCACCCGGCAGCTCCCGGCGCTGGTGGCTGTGCCGCGAGCTGAGCAGCCGCCTTTGCTGCAGGACGGGGCTGATCCCCTGCGAGAACCCTCAGCTGGCCCAGCTCTCCAAGGAGATGGTGACACCCCTGGTCAACCAGTGGCCCTCCCTGGGGACCCTCAACGGCAACGAGAGCGGCTCGGACAGCAAACTCTACAGAAGGCAAGCTCGCAGCGGGGGCAGAGACCTCCGAAGCGCCCTGCCCGGCCCCGGGGGGACGCGGGGTGTGGGGGGCAGCAGGGCTGTGCCAGCCCCAGGGGCTCAGAGCCGTCCCTCTGCAGGCACAGCTTCGTGAGCACCGACCAGCTCTCGGCCGAGAACAGCCTCAGCTCCGACTCCCAGCGCCTGGGCGAGGGCAAGCGCGAAGGGGAGCCCTGGGGGCCCATGGGTAAGACCCCCACCCACCTTAGGGCGCCCCCGGGGCTCAGCGCCTCTCCCCACATGCACCCGGGCGTCGGGACCCCCCAGCAGCCCCCTCCTCGTGGTCGGGATGCTGCCCCAGCAGTGCAGGGAAGCCAGGAGAGGTGGTCCCTGTCCCCCCGGGGTGGCAGGGCAGGGACGGGGGGCGAACCCGCCGTGACGCCCGCTCTGCCCGCAGGGAAGGACCCCACGCCCTCCATGCTGGGGCTCTGCGGCTCCCTGGCCTCCCTGCCCAGCTGCAAGTCCCTGGCCAGCCTCAAGTCCAACGAGTGCCTGGTGAGCGACAGCACGGAAGCCAGCCCGACCCGCAGCCCCAGCTGAGACCCCCGGCCCGGCGACGGCCCCGGACTGACGGAGCTCGGCGCCCCTCGCCGCCCCGGCACCGGCGAGGGACCCGCCCGTCCCACCGGGGCGGCTGGGGACCGGCGTCCCCCTCCCCGTCTTGAGACCCCCCGGCCCCCCAGCCCGGAGCCCGGCTGGAGACACGGACCTGTCGGGATGGGGGCAGGACGGGGGGAACGAACTGTGCCACGGTGGGGGAGCTGCGAGTGCCAGCTGCTGGGGAGCGGGGCCAGCCCCTTCCCGGGGTGGGGGTCCCGCGTGGCCCCGGGGGTCGGGGCCAGCCCCTTCCCGGGGTGGGGGTCCCGCGTGGCCCCGGGGGTCGGGGCCAGCCCCTTCCCGGGGTGGGGGTCCCGCGTGGCCCCGGGGGTCGGGGCCGGCCCCTTCCCGGGGTGGGGGTCCCACATGGCCCCACTGTCCCTCCTGCTCGGCCCTTGGTGCCCGCCCGGGCTGCGCCTGCCTGGCCTCCCCCAGCTCCCTCCACTGTGGGGGCTGCCTGTCCCCCCTTGCAGCAGCATCCCCACAACAGGGGGAGGACTCTTCTCCCCGTTCCTCCCCGTCCTCCCCTGGGTTTTGGGTTGTTTTGGGTGATTTTGGTTTTTATTTCAGCCCCATCTGCCTTGTTGGAGCAAAAGGAATCAATAAACACAGCAAGCAGAGCTGGCCTGTCACCCACCTCCCCTCGTGGCCCCTGCCACCAGGCCCTGGCCCTGGCAAGGATGTTGGGGTGCTCAGTGGGGCTCCTCCAGCCCCTCTGGGCAGGGACAGCACCTTCGGGCCACAGCAGAGCACCAAGGCCGGGCCAGCCCCGTGCCCAGCAGCAGCAGGGGCTGCCGGGGGAGGATGGTGGTCCTGGGGTCCCCAACCCCCAGTGAACACCCAGCTGAGACCCCGTGGGTGACAGACTGTGCCTACACAACACGGCTGTGGCTGTCACCCCACAGGTGTCTCTACAGCCCCCCAGCACACAGAGAGAAATCCTTCCACTAAGAGACAATTATTTTATTTAAGAAATTAGGAGAAATTCCCTCCATGAGTCCCGGGGTAACGGGGGCAGTGCCCGCAGAGCTGGGCAGGCCCTTGCAGTGACAGGATGGGGCAGGGGCGCCACACTGGCCCCCCAGAGCAGCAGTGAGGTCTGTCCCCACACAGGGTCTGTCCAACCCAGGGTCTGACAGCGGATGGGGACATCCCGAGTGGGAGGAGAGGTCCAGAGGCAGGGAGAGGGTCCTGACGTGTCCCCATGCCATGCAGAGCCAGCAAGGCGAGGCTGTGTGAGAGGGATGGTCGCGGGGGCAGATCCCCAGGCAGAGCAGGGCTGGGGGGCCCAGGCAGGCCGAGAAGCCCCCAAGGTCTGGGGTTTGGTCCTTGCCAGAGCCTCAGCTCCATCTCCTGCCAGGCCGAGTCTCCTGGGACACGTGTCCATGAATCCAACAGCAGCATCAGTCCAGCCCCAGGGGATGGGCGCGGGGGGCTCTGGATCCCCCCCAGTGTCACAGCAGCAGGCACAGATGTCCCCCAGCGTGGCTGGGACAGGGAGTGGGGCCAGGCCGGCCCTGGCTCCGTGTGTGGCAGGGAGAGGCAGAGCAGGAACGAAGGCACTTGGGCTCTGCACAGCCGGGCGCGGATCGCCGCTCCTGGGACACCTGGCACGAGCAGGGCCGGCGCTGTGCCCTGGGCACGGCTGGCACTGTCCCCTGGGCACGGCTGCGTCCAGCCCTGCCCCAGGCCCGCTCACAATCCCCGCAGCTGCTGCTCCTGGTTCAGCTTCTGGAAGAAGCTCTTGCCAAATTCATAGGTGCTGATCATGATGGCGCAGGCAGGTGCCACCTTGATGACGCGGGGCAGGAACCCTGCGGGGACAGCACCGTGAGCCCTGGGTGACACCAGGGCACCTGGAACCCCGGCACGGGGCTGGGGCACAGCCTCACCTGCAAACAGCCCCCGGGTGCCAGACTCGGCGCGGATCCGCTGCATGAGCAGCCAGGTGGAGGAAGGCTTGGAGGCTGTGACTGTGGGGAGAGGGGGGCAGGTGAGGGTTAGGGGACAGCCATGGGGAGTCCTGGCTGCCCCCCAGGCACCTGCCTGGAGCCTGGCCCCTCACCTGGGTGCACCTCGCTGTCTCCCAGCTCGATCTGCCGCTGGGTTTTGACCACGTCGAAGGGCAGCGTCAGCACCGCGGCCACCTGTGGGGTTGGACGGACGGTGAGTCAGGACGTGGCGTTCCTGCCCAGTGCCAGCTCTGCTGTCACCTCCCAGCACCATCCCAGCCCCACTCCTCCCTCCCACAGTGCCACCACCCCCAGGGGAGCCCCAGTGTCCCAAACTCACCGTGCCAGAGATGGCCCCGGACGCGAAGCTGACCGTGAACGTGGCCCCGTCCAGCCAGGGCTGCCTGCAGAGCCACGTCCTCACCAGCTCGTAGTTAAACCAGTACAGAGCTGGGGGAGAGGAGACACCAGTGCTACCCCCGGGCACCCCCAGCGCAGGGCTGCCCCGTGTCCCCGTGCCCCCAGACATACCTGAGAAGGGGACGTCCCGCAGCACGGTGGGTCCCCAGCCTCTCCAGAGGGACAGCCAGCCGTCCTGGGCCACCGCCGACCGGATGCAGGCGTGCAGCTCGCGGTAGCTGAGCTGCTGCGACTGCATCTTGGTGCGGATCAGCTCCAGGGGGCTGATGACCGTCACAGCACCCACTGCAGCAGAGGGACACAGGCAATGAGCTCTGTCCGCCGCAGCGGCTGTGCCAGAGCCTCCAGCACCGTGCCAGGAGAGCCGGGCACTGACTGTGGGCACCGAGCCCTGCCAGGACACGGGGTGGGCGTGGGGGGACCCCAGAGAGGAGGGGTACTCACGCCGGGCGAGGGCCCCAGCCAGCAAGGGGATGCAGTGGTTCCAGCTGCCCATGCGGGCGTGCAGGTAGTCCCGGAGCTGGTCGTAGGTGGTGAAGTAAATGATGGTGGCTGGCACGGCCATGACCCTGCGAGGAGGAGGAGGGCAGTGAGGGGCGTGTGCCCTCCCTTGGGGGCTGGCAGGGCGCTTGGGACCTAAGTCTGTGTGCCTGGGCAGGCGGTACCAGCCAGAATTCCCAAACTCACAGCGTTGGGGGCAAGCCGCTCCACAGAGATCTGATGCCCTCATGGCGTGTGATCTTCACAAAGGCATCCTGGGGAGAGAGCGGAGCACCAGGGACAGGAGTCACAGGTGGGAGAAGGACAAGCAACCCCCCAGAAAACACCCCGACACCCCTCTGGGGTGGGGAGGCCCTGGCCATGCCCGGAGCTCCTACCAGCGTGCCGGTGAAGTGGCCGGGGGCCTTGTACCAGGCGGTGCAGCCGTTGCCGTTCTGGCAGACGTACAGGTGGTCCATGAGCCCGTTGCAGTAGAGGAAACACTTCCCTGGGGCAGGAAACAACGGCACTGCCATGACCCAGCAGACCCTCCCCTCTGCCCCATGCCCAGCTTCCTGAGCCCAAAGCTGTCACATCTTCCAGGAAGGAGCCAAACCCTCGGTGCTTGAGCCCAGCGTGCACCAGTCCGAGACCAAGGCCAGGAGAGGAACAACCCTCCAGCAAGGGTCTGGTCGTGGCCAGAACCAGGGCACGGGGACACCCAGCTCCGTGGCAGGCACGGGGACACAGCAGGACCCACTGCCAGCAACGGGAGAGGGTTTATGCCTCACTTGGCCTTGGCTCTGCTGGCCTGGCACAGCGGGGACGTCAGCACTGGCCCCTCCGCTGGGCTGCCAGGCCAGGCACAAGGGACACCGGGCAGTGGAAATCCAAGGGGACTTTGAGTGGCAACAGGACAGAGGGACAAGGCAGGGGGACCACAGCCAGCCAGGCCTGCTGCACAACAGATGCCCACGGACCTGGCTCAGCCAGCCCTGCAGCAGGGCTGCAGGGGCAGCCTGGCTGAGGACAGTGCCAGCCCCCATCGTGCAGGGATGTCCCCACAGCCAGAGGAGCCCAAGGCACCGCCAGTGGAGAAGCAAACCAGGATGAAGGCTCGGGAAAGCGAAGCCACTGGCAGCAGGAGCCCCTGGCGTACTCACATGTGGCCGGCTGAGCGCCCCAGGGCACTGACTGCGCTGCCAACACTGAAACACACAATGGGGACACACTGAGCACCCACACAGGGACACGCCACCACCCGGGGCGGTGGGAGGGCTCTGTGGGTGACCGTGTGCCCCCGCTGCCCCTTCCCAAGCAGCTCCTGTTGTCAGCACACCAGTCCCCTGGGGCCAGCCCCAGCCACTGACCCCAGAGGAAGGGGCAGAGCCCAAGGGGAGCAGCAGGAGCCTGGAGCAAAGGCAGTGGGGGAGCAGCCAGCAGCTGCAGCAAGCGGAGCCCCTGGAGGGCTGGGGGCTGCCAGGCACAGCGCTGGCCCCTGAGGCTGCCGAGGGGCAGGACAGAGCCCAGCAGGAGCCCGGCTGCCCCGGCAGGGCCCCCGGCCCATGAGCACGAGGGGCCCAGGGTGAGCTGCCACCCCGCGACGACCCCGTGCTCCGGAGCAGAGACATCCCTGCATCCCTGCCACCAGCTCTGCCAGCTGAGCCCCCCGCGCTGGGGGTCTCTTCCAGCTGAAGCCCCCTGCCCTGCCCCCGCGGGGTTACCTTTGGAGAAGGGCGTCCTCTGGGCCTGCAGCCGGATCTTCACCACGTCCAGCGGCGTCACTGAAAAGACACCGTCCCTTAGCCCTGCCAGCCCCGTGCCACCCCCGTGTCACCCCCAGCCCGGCGCCCGCCCCCCGCGCTCACCGAAGAGGGAGGTGAGGATGGCGCCCGTCCCCGAGGCCAGCATCTGCTGCAGCGGCGTGATGCCCCCGCCGGGGCTCGGCGTCTTCTCAGCCATGGCACCGTCCCCCTGCAGGCACGGCAGCGGATGCAGGGCTGGGGGTCCCTGTCCAGGGGGAGGTGCCCGGGGAGCCCCCCAGCATCCCCCGTGCAGCAGCGTCCCAGGTGTCCCACGCCCGCTGCGCTATCGCTGCGGCACACGGCCCCCATCATCTGGGTGTCCTGGGGGGTGGCAGGGCTGGCTCCCGGGCCAGCCCAGCCCTGATAACACCCCCTGGCCCCACACTGGCAGCAGGCCCGGCCTGGCTGGAGAGCTGGAGACAGCCCAGCCTTCCCTGTCCTTGGGGAAGCAGGACTGTCCCCTCCCTGCACTCGGAAAATTAAGGAAAGGAAGGAACAAAGTGCAAAGACCAGCCACACTGTGACAGCACCCCCAGCTCTGGCTGGGACGGCAGCAGAGCCCCGTGCAGCCATGGCAGGACACCAGGGAGGGGGAGATCCCCCTCGTGAGTTTGCAACAAGGACCCCAAGAAGGGTTTAGGTATCTGAAACCTCCTGCCTGATCCCATCGAGGCTTGGCAAGGCTGCAGCCTCCAGGGCTGGTGTGCTGCCCTCGGGAAGCAGGGGATATCACACCCTTCCCAGGCAGAAGGATGTGCAGAAGTGACCCTCAGCACATCCAGCACCAGCTGCTCCCTCTTGCTGCAGCCTGGGCATGATTGTCATGCTGGGACAGGGCCATAGCAGGAGAGCTTCCAGGCTTTGGAAACCCACAGGGTTCTTTAAAGCCTGGGAATGCAGCAAAAAACCTTCACCATCTGACTCATCAATCTGCAAGGTCAGAGAAGTCATAAATCTCCCCTTTACGGGCTCTGGAATTGTTGGGTGACCAAGGCTGCAGGTTGGGACAGGCCTGTCCTGAAGCCACACGTGCCAGCCCCACAGGGAGCGGGTCTGTCGTGGCAGAGGCACCGGCCCTGCTGGGAGAGCTGGATCTACCCCAGCCCTGCACCCGTGCCAGCCCCACAGGGAGCTGGGCCTGTCCTGAGCCCACCCGGACCCGGGGGCTCTTTGGGCACAGCTCCCCGGCGTGCCCATCACGGCGTGGCAGGTGCCCCACAGACCCAGAGCCACTGCAAAACCTGCCAGGGGCAGGGGCCAGGTCCTGCCCGTGAGCCACCCTCCTGCTCAGCCTGCGCAAGCAGGGAAATCTCCTGCTCCCAGCTCTGCCCCACCTGATAAACTCGCTCCTCACAGCGCCGCGCCCCGCTCAGCCCCTCTGTGCTGGGGCAGGGGGCACCGGGGGCTCCCGTTTGCCCCCGGGCTGCCCTCCCAGCTGGAGCTGCTCCCTTTTCCACGCGGGATAAAACACGTCCCCAGCCCAGAGCCCTGCTGGCCCCGAGTGCCGGGGCTGGCTGTGGCCCGGTGGCGGTGGGGACAGCAAGGGGACAGCAAGGGGACAGCAACACGGCTGAAGGCGACGACTGCGAGCAGCTCGCAGGGACGGGGCTGCGGGGAGCTCAGGGGCTGTGCCGGGCTGGCTGCAGCCCCGAGGCAGAGGGAAATCCTGCGGCCGGTGCCCGGGCTGCTGCGGCCTCGGGGATGGGACGCTGGGTCCGCACCTTCCACCCCGGCCGGCGCGGGGCCCCGTCCTGCCGGGCACAGCCCCGGAGCGGGCACAGCCCCGGAGCGGGCACAGCCCGTCCTGCCGGGAGCGGGCACAGCCCCGGAGCGGGCACAGCCCGTCCCGCCGGGAGCGGGCACAGCCCCGGAGCGGGCACAGCCCGTCCTGTCCCGGACCGGGCACAGCCCCGGAGCGGGCACAGCCCGTCCTGCCGGGCACAGCCCGGGCACAGCGCTGCTGTGTCCCAGCCCAGCCCTGCCCTGCCGAATCCCCACGCGGTTTCTGCCCCCCCTGCCTGGGGCCAGCAGCCCCCGGGGGGTTCGTTCCTCAGCCCAGGGCCGGGCCTCTCCCCCGGCCCTACAGCTCCCCGTCCCAGGATCCGCAGCCCCGGCAGCCTCGGGGTGCGCCCCTCCCCGGGAGGGTCCCTGCGGCCGCCTCCGCGCACGACACCGGGGGAAACTGAGTCACGCGGTCGCGCGTGGCGGAGCTCGCGGGAGGTGACGTGGGGGACGCGGTGCCGGGGGAAGCGCCGGGGGTGCCGCCCCACCTGCTCATTCCAGCCAGGCTCGGCGCGTCCCTCCGGGAGCGGGCGGCGGCTCCGCGCCCGCGGCGCCTTTAAGGAGCCCCGTGGGCGCCCCGCGGCCCCGCGCGCTTCCGCCGCCCGCCGCGCACGCGCGCTGCGGCCCCGCGGGCCCGCGCCCCCTGCCGGCCCGGGGGAGCGCGGCAGCCGAGACGGCGGGGACGGGAACGGCGGGAAGGGAGAAACGGCTGGAACGGGAAACAGCTGGAATACAGACACACCTGGGATGGAGACACACCTGGGACACAGAAACAGCTGGGACGGGAACGGCTGGGAGGGAGAAACCGATGGAACGAGGAAACAGCTGGGATGGGGAAACAGCTGGGATGGAGAAATAGCTGGGATACAGAAACAGCTGGGATAGAGACACACCTGGAATAGAGACACACCTGGGACACAGAAACAGCTGGGACAGGAACAGCTGGAATAGGGAAACAGCTGGAATGGGGAAACAGGTGGAATGGAGACACACCTGGAATAGAGACACACCTGGGATACAGAAACATCTGGGACAGGAACAGCCAGGCTCAGCGGCGGGCTGGGACATGGGCACGGTGCCGTGCCAGGCTCTGTGCCACCCTGTTGCCTGCAGAGGAACAAAGCCTCTCAGTTCCCAAAGCACCTCCCCGTCCTCTGCCGCGCTCCCCGCAGCCCCGCCGGGCCCTGCTGCTTCCACCTGGGCTGTGAGAGCCGGGATTAATGCCAGGACCCGGTGGGGCTGGAATGCCAGCTCTGCTCCGGGCAGACCCTCAAGTGGAGTCCTTCCTTGTGCTGGAAGCACTGAGTTTCCTCTGGAGAGCCCTTCTGGGCGAGGTGGTGATCTCCCTGAGGGGCTCTTATTTCTGCCTGTAGTTAAATCTGGGTATTTTCTCGGGTGGAGTTTCTTCACCGAAAGGGTGATCAGACACTGGCAGGGGCTGCCCAGGGAGGTGCTGGAGGCCCCATCCCTGGAGGTGTCCAGGGAATGACCCCACACGGCACTCAGTGCTCTGGAGCGGTTGGCAAGGCGGGGATCGGGCACAGGCTGGGCTGTGATGATGATGCTCTGGGAGGTCTTTCCCAGCCCCGGTGATTCCGGGAAGGTGGTTCAAGGGGAGCCCTTCTGGCGCCCCTCGCTGTAATCTGGGCTGGTGACAGCAGATGGCTCCCGAAGCCCCCCGAAAGCCGCACGGACCCCCGGCACCGCGGGCTGCGACCCCCGGCAGCCCCGCGGGCAGCGGAACCGGGGCGCGGGGCTGGGATGAGATCGCAGCTCCGGCTTCAGCGCCCTTCAGGAAAGTCCCGCGGGCCAGAGCTCCCGCTGACTCGTTTGTGTGACAGCATCGCTGCAGGACCTGCGGTGCTGCTGCATGATGCAATCGCTGCCTCAGAGCCGGCTGAACTCCTGCCCCGACAGACCCGAGGATAAATCCTGCGCTGGTGCCCTCTTTGCCCCCCGGCGAGAGCCATCCTGCGGGGAGGACGGAGCGCTCAAGGACAGACGTGCAGGTGCCAGAGCAGCTCTGCCAGCTGAGCAGGAGCAGGTCGGGGCTCAGTCTGCAGCCCCGGGTGTTTGTTTTGCAGCCTCTTTCACCCAGACATGTTCCCTGTCCCCTTGCAGAGCTGGCAGAGCTGCGGTGGCTGCTCTCCTCCAGGAATAAAGTCTCTCCTGGCATCTCTGAGAATTGTCGGTGAAGGGGGACGCTAGTGCCGGAACTGCCCTTCCATGACACCGGGTCCAAGGGAATCTTGGCTTTAAGCGATGGGAGCCCGGGAGCCCGACAATTCCCACAAGGTCCCGTAAGTGAACACATCCTGCGCCTCCCTGATGAGTCAGCTCTGCCTCTCAGACACGGGCTTTAAACGATCTGAAAGCCTCTTGCAGCTGGTAACTTAGAAATGGAAAAATGATTAATTAAAAATATATCTGTCCTTAGAGGTATTGGGTCTTGTATCTTCTGGTTCGGGTGCTGGGCTTTGCGTGGCTTCCGCGCAGCTGAATAATGTTTTTTCAGATGGGGTGGGGATAAGAGGGACCGGTGAAAGATGGTTTAAGTGCCTTGGCCTGGATTTTTTGGGTCTCTTCATTTGCTAAAGAGGTCAGGGTGAAAGGGTGAGTTTGTTTACCCCAAGCTCAGCACGGCTGAGCCTGGCTGGCTCTTGGTGCCGAGTCAGGCCCGCTGCCCGAACACCGGGACCCTTTTTGTCCCCAGCTCACGTCCCGCAGCCCCGCTGGCCCTGGCACGGTTCCTGTGAAAATGAGCTGCTGGGTCACTTCAGTGGGAGAGGACCGTGTCCAGGCTGAAGCAGGGGTCTGGTTTGTGGGCGCCAGCTGAGCTCCGGTGCCCGCGGCAGGGCCGGTCTGCGCGGGCCCTGCTGGGCCTGTCCTGCCGTGACACCGCAGGCACGGCCGGGGACGCTCGTGGAAGTGCTGCTCCCAGCTCCCGGCGCTTTGGGAGCCGGCTGGCGTCCCGGCCAGCGCCACGGCCGGGACCTGCTCTGGGGCTGCGAGCCCGGGGCTCCTCGCTGAGCCTCCTGCGCCGCGCCGGCAGCGCCTGCGGTGGCTCTGCAAGGGTCTGGGAACCGCTCACTTCCCAAATCGCATTTGGAAAGCAATTAGCCCGTTTCCTTTATTTAGGTGAACTTTAACGGCCAGGTTACAAAAGGATCTGGGGAGTGCTTTAATGGAATTAAGCCAGTGCAGAATTTGAGTATTTATTTTAGCTGGGATCATTATGGTTTTGCAAAAGCCAGGCTTAAGCTGAATTAAGTGACTCAAATGAAGCAGCTTGTGGCCAGAGGAGGCCCTGGGGACATCAGACTTGTATAACCCAGAATATAACCCAATATAACCCAGAATTTCTAACGCAGCTGCAGCTCTGCAGGTCAATTCCCACCGCAGGTGAGACCTGGAAAATGGTGTTCTGCCTTCTGTAGCAGCTGCCAGGGAAAACCTTGGCAGTTACCAAACAGGGGACAAACCTCACCTGGGAGGAAAATAAACCTGGTCTTAGGGCTGAAGAAACAGGTATGGAAGATAAAGACCCAATGGTCTCCTCACCGAAGGATTCCTTTATAATTTTGTGTTAAAATAGTACACACCTAGCAGCAGTATGGGCCAGGAGTGCAGAGGAAAGATAAACCTGGCCTGAGAACAGTAGGAAAAATTCCCAGATCCCTTTTCCAATAAACAAAACTCCTGTGAACACAAAGAAGAGCCAGAAGAGCTCAGTGCAGTAATTAAACTCTACATCAGCTGCCAGCCTGCTGCACATCCAGGTGAGAGATGTGCCCTTAGAGAACTTCTCTGCAGCTCCTCCCAGCCGGGGCAGGATCTGCTGGTCACCGTCAGCTCTTCCCACCTCGGGCTGCACTCTGGGACTTGGGCTGCTCCAGCAGTTCTGGAAACATCTCGGTGTTGCTGCAGCAATTGATGCATTCCACTCTTGACCAACCTCTGCCAGCAGATCTCCTAAATGGCCTGGAGGTGGCTGTGCCTGAACACTGGCTGGCACTGGCTAATGAGGCCTCTGCCCAGCCCAGGATTTCTTGGCTCCAGACAGGATTTGTTGCTGAGATCTCAGGCAGGTGTAAGTTGAGGTGACTTCAGAAGATGGGTGTTGTCATGCTGAGCACTTCAAGAAACGAGGCCCAGAGTCTCTTTTGGCTTTGCTGCCTTTAGGTGAAGAAACGATCCTGTTGGAGGGTGCTGAGCTGACTCCCAGCCAGCCTGGTGCTCCTGGTGCATCCCACACCGCCGTGGGAAGAGCTGCTGTCCCAGATCGGGCTCCAGCTGCTTGCACTGCAACTCATCTTCTTTTCTGTGGCATCACAAGGACGGATCCTCTTGTAGCATTGTAGTGTTTATTTTACAATTCCCAAAGCTGTGATCATAAATATTTTTTTTTTTTGTACAACTCTAATCTGAAGTCTGCAGTTATTGATGCTGCAGTAAGAGAATAGCTTTGACACTCCACAAACCATTATTCCAAACCAAGACGGACCATTGCCAGTCTGGTCTGCTTTAAAAAGCAGACTGGTGCTGCACGAGTGTGCGCTCCTGGAAAGACCTGGTGAGGAAATTCCCTTTTCCTATCTAAGTTAGACTTAAAATAAAGAGATACCCAGCAACTACAGGTAAAGAAGGCTTTAAGAAGAACCTGGTGCTGCAGGTTTCTCATCTGTTTCTCTCACAAAAAGCCTGTTCATAAACTGGATGTTTGTCCTTGATTTGCACCTCAGTGTTTGTCAGGAAAAACTGAAAACTGGATCCTGGCCTCCTACAGTTTCTCTATTAAATCCAATTATTAGGGATAGTAACCCTCTTAACACAAGGTAGTAATTCCATCGAGCGACCTCCACTGGGTCCGCACCACTTCCAGGCCAAGCAAAGGAGCTCCCTGCTGCTCCAGATGAAGCAGGCAAGGTCGCGAGGGATCTTTTGGGATCCGGATCTGTTTCCTCAGCCTCTCCCTCGGCTTTGCGGAGCTTCAGGCCGGTGCTGAGGGAGCCCCGACGCTGCCCAGCGGCTCGGGGCCCCTCTCCTGTCACCTGCTGCTCCTCCCGAGGGGTGCGTGCGGAGCCCCGGCCGCGTCCCTCCGCGGTCCCTGCGCCCCGTCCCTGTCGCCGCAGGCGCTGCTGCGGAGCTGCCGCCGTGTGCGGGAGGCGGCTGCGGTCCCTCTGGCAGCCGCAGCTCGCCAGGACCGGAGCGGCACCGGAGCGGCACCGGAGCGGCTGCCCCGAGGCTGCGGAGGGGACGCCGCTCCCACCCGGGCCGCGCCGCCGCCGCCGCCACGGGCGCAGCAGCGGCCGGAGCGTGTGCGGGCTGCGCGGCCGGGCAGAAACCGGGATGGACGCGGGCGGCAGGGCTGGGCGAGGCGCTGTCCCGCGTCCCTCGGGTGCGGGGCGGGATCCGTACGTGCCCCGGGCCGGTGCGGGATCGGTGCGTGCCCCGGGATCGGTGCGGGTGCGGGTCGGGATGGGTCCATGCCCCGGGATCGGTGCGTGCCTCGGGCCCGGTGCGGGGCGGGATCGGTGCGTGCCCCGGGGTCGGTGCGTGCCCCGGGGTCGGTCCGTGCCCCGGGGTCGGTGCGTGCCCCGGGATCGGTGCGGGGCGGGATCGGTGCGTGCCCCGGGCCCGGTGCGGGGCGGGATCGGTCCGTGCCCCGGGGTCGGTGCGTGCCCCGGGGTCGGTGCGTGCCCCGGGGTCGGTCCGTGCCCCGAGGTCGTTGCGTGCCCCGGGATCGGTGCGTGCCCCGGGATCGGTCCGTGCCCCGGGGTCGGTGCGTGCCCCGGGATCGGTCCGTGCCCCGGGGTCGGTCCGTGCCCCGAGGTCGTTGCGTGCCCCGGGATCGGTGCGTGCCCCGGGGTCGGTCCGTGCCCCGGGGTCGGTGCGTGCCCCGGGGTCGGTCCGTGCCCCGGGATCGGTCCGTGCCCCGGGGTCGGTCCGTGCCCCGGGCGGGCCGTGGTGGTGGTGGTGGGGCATCGCGGCGGCGCCCCCTGCCGGCCGGGCCGTGCGCGCCCCCGCTCCCGCAGACAATGGGGCGGCGGCGGCGGCGGGGGCGCGCGCGGCCCGCGGGAGGCGGGGGCGCGCGGGGGAGGGGGAAGGGGGGGGGGCTCGGCGGCGGCGGCTCCGCGCACGCGCGCGCGCGCTCCCGCCCCGCCGGCGCGGCGAAGGTTCCGGAGCCCGCGCGCGCCCCCGCCCCGCCCGCGCCGCCGCCACCGCGCCGCTGTCACCGGCACCGCCGCTGCCACCGCCACCCGGCCCCGGTGCGGACACCCCGCGCAGCCAGCGGCAGGTACGGCGAACGGCGGCCGCGGTGGGCTGGGGCGGTGCGCTGAGCCCCCGGGCGCGCTCTCCCTTCGCCGCGCGGAGAACGGAGGTGGGGGGGGGGGGAAAATCAATCAAGCCCCGAGAAGCAAAATGCGGCCGTTTCAACCCAAAAGCGGCGGGAGGGGCGTGTCCCGGTGCCGGCGCCCCGGGGCTGCGGCAGCGCCAGGCGCGGCCCCTGCGGCAGCGCGGGCGCCCGGGGCAGGTGCGGCGGGCGGGGAGCGGCGGCGGCGGAGGATGGAGCGATGGATGGATGGAGGGATGGATGGAGGGATGGAGGGATGGATGGAGGGATGGAGGGATGGAGGAGGGCGGGTTTGGGGCTTCCTTCCCGCTTTGCGCCCGTTTCGGCCCCGTTCCTCCCGGCAGGTGGGGCCGGGGCTGCGGCAGGAGGGGCGGCAGAAGCGGGGCCATGTTCTGCAGCCGCCTCGAGGCGGGAGGCAGCGGTGATTAAAAACGGTAGATTGATCAGTAATGGGAACCCGTAACGAAAAAGCGTTTCGAATTTAAAAAAAAAAAAAAAAAAAAAAGAAAAAAGGAGCTGCACACGCCCAGCCCCTAATTTTGCGTGGGGGGAAGCATTATTGAGGTCACGGCACCCCGGCGCTGCCCGGCTTTGTTGCACCCGCCGGTGCCCATATCGACGGGTTTGGTGTTTAACGTGGGCGAGGTGGGTCCCATCCTGTTGAATCCCGGCTGTTTTCCAGCCCCGGATGGGAATGCCCATCCTCGTGGGTTTGGGGCTGGGGTGGTGCTCCCCAAGCATCCCAGTGCCATGCTGGGATTGCCCTTGTCGTGCTGGAATTGCCCCCTTGTCCCTTCCATCTGCCTCTTCCCCATCTGCTGTCTCTTCTTTCTTGTCTCAAAATCCAACCAGGTGGGGCGTGGAGCTGCCCTCCTTTCTGGGTTTTGCCTTTTTTACCTGTGGTTGTTGGGTATTTCTTGATTCTAAGTCTTAACTTAGCTGGGAAAAGGGAAGTTTCCTGGCCAGGTGTTTCCAGGAGCACACACCTGCCCTCCTGCCTTGGAGCAATTCAACCTGCAAAGAGCAGAAACAGCTCCTTTCAGACGAGGGGTGGAGAGTTCTGCCTGCATCCCTGGCTGCCACATGAGCACAAGGGAGGATTGGCTTAGGGAAGATGATTTTTCCTGGTGTTTCTGACCACCTAGCAGCGCAATCCTGCTGCTGCTCGCAGAGGGCAGCTGCCATCACTTTAGAGGGAGTTTCTCCTTCCATTTGCTGTGGTACCACCACGCGAGGTGCAGCTCCATTTGCAGCGAGAGGCTGCTCTTGCCTGGAAGCGTGCTGGAAGGAGCAGCTGAGATGAGCTAAGCTGTCACCATTTGTATGCAGAGTATTCCCGAGCTTCCCCGGCGTGGATGTGGGCAGATGTTGGATGCGTGTCTGAATCAGTGGAACAAAATCTGCCGCTGACAATCGTTAATTTGTCTTGTCGAGCCGTGGCTGCCCGATTCCATCGTGGAAGGGTTTTGGCTCTGCTGCCAGTACCTCACATTTGGGCTGTTCAATGGCTTTCCTTGTGGGGTTCCGTTTTCTTGGCTTTATTTTTCTCAGGGTGGTCAATCAAAACAGGTCTCAGTTGGGCGTTTGCAGACTGCTCTTGAGGGGAGAAAAACTGAAACATTCTCTCTAGGAGTAAGAAATTGCCTTACCCAGTTATGCTTTGTTCCCTCTTGATACACTAAATGCTTGGTTTTCACCCCAAGATAAGCGACTTAAGGAGAAAAGCGAAGTGTTGGCTGATTCGCCTGTAGTTTGTAGAGGATTTGAACATAGAACCATGGATGGTTTGGGTTGCAGGGAGCCTTACAGACCATCTCATTCCACCCTCCCACCGTGGGCAGGGACATCTTCCATTAGACCAGATTCCTGCAGCCTGCCCTGCAAGCTTCCAGGGATGGGGATCCACTGGCAGATGGGTCACAGCTGATTAAAGTACTGCATTTTCTCATTCTTTGCGTGAGATGCAGGTAGGGCTCGTGTTTTGAGACCTGGGAATGCGATGCCCACCCCACAGATGGTGTCACAGATCAGAGGGATGTTTATCCTGCATCAGGGGATTAACTGGGGAGAGCAGTGGTGGGAGCTGGTGAGGAGGGGATGGGCCCAGTCCCTGCAGGTGGCAAGTGCAGGTTTTGCGTGTCTCCCTCTGTCCAGCACTGTGTTAATTATTTACAGGTCAGGCTTCTAATTTGGTCTTGCTCACCCTTCCCACTCCTCTGTATCCCCTTGCTGCCCTCTGCTTCCAGCCTCTGCCTTCCCAAGGTGTTCCATGCAAACTGTCCCTTTCCCTCTGTGCTCAAAGGACTGTGGCTTCAGGAGGACCAAGCAAATGTATTTATTTAATGTATTTTAGATATGAAAAGGGAGTGCTGTTGCTTTGTAGTTTCCTTCCCGAAAGCCATGGGAAATTCTGCTCCCCTGGCCAGACCTCACAGGATAAAAATGAGGAAAATGTGACACTGTAGCTGCCCTTTCTCTGTGAGGAAGAGCTGGGTGTAGCCAGTCAGGGATGCTCGTAGCATGCTGGCGAGGTGGGTGTTTCATCTTCTGCCTTTTGTGTTCCTCTGCTGCATTTCGGAGAACCGTGCTCCTCGTGGAGTGCTCGTTGATCTGTGTAGCACCGGAGGCTTTTTTCCAGCGTTTTCCAGGCGTGGGATTTGGCAGCGTTTGGGCAGCCCCTTGCTGGGCTTGGCTGAGCAGTCCTGGGGCTGCAGCAGCAGGGATGGAGCAGATTGCTCCCTCTTACCTTTGTGTCCCCACGTGGAATTCGGGCTCCGCAGCACTGCGGGGCTGCTGGGGGAGCCACGTTGGGGATGTTTTGGAGCTCCTGAAAGCCTGCCTTCATCAGCACGGGAGTGGCAAATCGTCCTGACACGTCCTGCCGTGGCTGCGATCCCGCCGGAGCCATCCACGCTGGGTGTGCCCACCCCAGGCTCCCCACACATCCCTCCTGGCTGGCAGAGCGTGGAAAATGGGATCACCAGGCACTGTCTAAGGGGAAATGCTCAGGGTGGCCGGTCCCTTTCTTCCCGAAAGCAAGATTATTCAAAAGCTGGAAGAAAGCTGTGGATTTGAGTTTGTCTTGAGCAGAATAATCTTATTTTGTCAGCCCAGCGTGCTGTTGAGGCTTGGCTGTGGTGTTGGTGTCCTCTGGGGCAGTGCTGCTAATTTAGCTGTAGGAATGCTCTGACACTTGATGAATGAGTCAGGGAAGAGCCAGGGCACTGCTTTCCACCTGGCTCCCAGTATTTTCCAGTTTGCTCATCTTGCTGGCTGGCGAGGTCGGTCGGCTTGTAGGCTGGCCGGGTGACTCCTGGGCTGTGTGGGGCTGGACTGAGAGGTGGGAGCCTGCAGTGCAGTGCCTTGGGCTTGTGGCAGTCCTGGGTGATGCTGGCAGGGCGTTGGGGCTGCTGGAATGTGGCAGCAGGAATTTGGGGGGGTCGTGGTTCTGCACACGGATAAAGCTGCCGACCCTGAGCAAAATGGTCGTGGCTGATGCTGCCTGGCTCCTTCTGAGGTCTGCAAACCCACGAGTCTGTGGAAAAGCACTGAGAGCCCTTTCCTGAGGCAGAGCGGGCCTCTCTGGCTGCCTTGGAGTAGCCGAGGCTGTCAAGCCCCGGGGGGATGGCTCCCCTGGGGTACCTGTCCTGTGGCTGGGTGCAGGGGAGCCCCAGCTGAGCATCCTGCCTGCTCCAGCTCAGCAGCAGCTCTCTGAGGCCTCTCCCTGCTGCTGCCGTGGCAGCAGAGCTGGGCTGCCTTTCTGGGTTTTTCTGCCAATGCAGTGTAATCTCTTTCTTCCTCAGGGGCTCTGCTGGCTTCGCTGTGGTGCTCAGACTCCAGAGCCGGCTGATGGAGCCTGGGGCTCACCCCAGGGGCACATCCTTGGGGTTGGGGGTGCTCGTCATTGAACTGGGTAGGGCTGGACCCGCGGGGCTCTGCCTGCCCGTGGAGATGGAGAAGGAAGCAATTGCAGCAGCTGCTCGGGCTGCTGATCGTGCAGAGCAGCACAGAGATGTTCCCACTCACCTGGCAGCACTCCTGGGAGGAGGATTAGGGTGAGAGGTCTGGGGCAGAGGGGGTGGGTTTGGGGAAACCTCACTGAGCACCAGGCAGGCTCAACCTTGCCAGAGGGGCAGCCCCCAGGCAGGATCGCTGCTCCTTCCTGGAGATGTGGAGCTCCTGCTCTGTGCAGTGCTGTTCCCAGCTGCTTTTTTGGCATGAGCAGCCCTCAGTCCCAAGCTGTCTTTGCAGGTCACCCCCGGAGGTGCTGGATGCAGCAGAATTGTGGCCCTTTAGGTAAACCCCTCTGGGGTGTTTAAGTTGGGCGCAGCTCTGCTGCGAGGCACTGAGTGAATCTGAGTCTCTCTTGCAGCAGGATGGATCTCCCTCCTCCATCTGTGAGCTGGAGCTTTGTTTTACACTGAAATCTGCTGGTTGTAGGCTGGGGTTTTTTTAAGCGCCTGTGGAAAGCATGTGTGGTTTACACTGGAGTCTGGAGGAGAAGTATCTGTGCCTTTAGACTTGAGTGGGTTTTCTTTGCAAGTCTAATGAGCTTGTTGCTCCTCAGAAATCAATCCACTGGTTTGTCCCTTTTCTTTCCTAGCAGACCAATTAGTAAAGGTGGTCATAGCACACAGCGTGGCTCCTGTTTCCAGTGTCTCTTCTTTAAATATCCGAGGCAAAGGAGCACCAGGGGATACCTTCTGTGCAGCTAAAAGGATTATTGCTGCACTTGGGCTAATTATTTCCATCTTTGCAGCCTCTGCGCTCTACCTGCCCTGACCTCTGTTCCTCGAGCAGGTCTGGTGTCACTGCCTGTGTGTCCTTGCCTCTCTGCCTTCCCTCAGCGCTGTCCTCCCGAGCAGGGGCTGTTCCTCCCTGGGAAGGCAGAGGGATTTGTCCCCAGGAGCTTGGACGATGCCCTCAGGCACAGGGTGGGACTGTGGGGGTGGATGATCGTTGTGGTCCCTTTTAACTGGGGATATTCCGCGATCCCCAGGGAGCTGGGGCTCAGCTCTGGGATGCTCCGGGGCACACGGCAAGGACGGAGGCTGGAGGGGACCTGGAGGGATGAGGCGCAGTCCTAAGGGGCAGGAAGGGCTGCCTTAACTCTTCAGCACTTCAAGGGAGGTGATGAAACCACTCCAATTGAGGGGTTTGAATAGCACGCTGAGACTTCCAAGGGCTTTCTGCCACTTCTCAGCGCTGCTCTCTGTGGCTCCCCCCAGCTCCTGCCCCGGGCTGTCTGCCTGGAAGTGCCAGATGTAATTTCAGATGGATTTCATCAGTGTCTCGAGTCAGTTGCTGCAGAATGAAATTCCACGAGGTGTTTGTAAATGACTCAAAAAATCTAAAGAAGCCTCTCCTGTGACTCCTGAGGCCATCCAGCTCAGCCTGTTTGTGCAGGGCTGGAGATTCACTTTTGAGATAAACCAACTGTTTTCTGCGCACTGGGAAGTCTTTGCAGGGCTGCACTTTTGAAGCCGAAATTGTAGCGGAGATGTTCAGATGGTAAAATTGTTCCCTGTCCCAGGGAACACTATCTGTGCTTTGATTAAAGGTTACTTGAATCCTGGCTGCCTTGGCGCGGCCTCGGAGCGGGGTGTGAGCAGTGCTCAGCAGCAGCTCCGCTCCTTCTCTGAGAAGTGAGAGGTCACTTCGCCTGAGCTTCCTGGGGCAGGGAGCACATCTGGCCAGCTGTGCACCTCCCCAGCCAAACCGCTGGCAGGCAGGGCTGTCACACTCGGGGTGAGGGGCAGTGATGGAGGGGCCACCGAGGCTCGTCCTGGCTGGTGTCAGGATGGGCAGAGGGAGAAGGGGCTGCTCCTGCTCTTGGTGTTAGTTTGGCTGCCAGAGAGACTGTCCCAGGAGAAGGGATAATCTGGAGGGATTGGTCCGTGTTTGTGTCCCCTCGGGGTTATGCGAGGAGCCCTTGTATAAAGATGACATTTACATCTGCAGCTGTACTTGACTTTGGTAGGGTCAGAAGAGAAGAAATGTAAGATTTGGAAATGTGGCTCGTGTTCCTGCCCTAGTGCTGACCCACCTGGTACAAAGTGCTGACTCCTCCCTGCAGGAGCCGAGTGTCCATTTCCCTGCTCAGATCCTGGTGTGATGCTGGCATTGAGTTACCTGTGTGCTTCAAGGTGAGAGGAAGCTGGGTGATGTGGCAGGGCTGGAGCTTCTCCTGCTCTCTGCTGGTAGCTGTAGTTTGTGGCGTTAGTGAGCCCAAAGCTGGGATTTAATCCAAAGTCAGAATTGCCTTTTGTGGTTGATTTTCAGCTCCCACTGACTGAATTCAAGGGCAGCCTCTACTCTGAGCAAATTCTGCCCTCTGAAGTTTCTACTTATATGTGGTTTTACCTCCTGCCTCATCAGCATGACAAAGGGTGCTGCCTGGAGCTGCCTGGAGGGATTTGTACAAGAAGCTTTTAACAATGGACGTCTCCAAATTGGACAGAAAACTACACGGTTTTCCCTCAGCATTTCCCGGTGTAATAATGGGGAGCCTGGCAGGCGTGAATAGGAAGAAGTAAGACATGTTGCTGTTGGGAGCAAAAAGGAAAGCAGGTAAAATCTGTTCAGGCTGTGGCATGGCTTGGAGTCACTGCCTGGGAGAACAGATTTAGAGAGGATGGGACCAGAATGAGGGCATTGGAACCAAAATGAGGACACTGGACAAAGGGAGTGACTCTGGGGTTTGTGGAGCCCTGCGGGGTTGTGGTGGTGGGTGGGTGATCCAAAAAGGGCAGCTGTGAGCAGGAGGATCCGTGGTGCTCCCTGGTTCTGTTCTCATCCCGAGCACCCTGCGCACCCCTGGGCACGTTCTGTCTGCCCTCCTGGCTCGTCCCTGTCTCCTGTCCTGTCCTGTCCTGTCCTGTCTGCACCCCTGGCTCATCCCTCTCTCCTGTCCTGTCCTGTCTGCTCTCCTGGCTCGTCCCTCTCTCCTCTCCTGTCCTGTCCTGTCTGCTCTCCTGGCTCGTCCCTCTCCTGTCCTGTCCTGTCCTGTCTGCTCCCCTGGCTCGTCCCTCTCTCCTGTCCTGTTCTGTCCTGTCTGCTCTCCTGGCTCGTCCCTCTCTCCTGTCCTGTCCTGTCCTGTCTGCTCCCCTGGCTCATCCCTCTCTCCTGTTCTGTCCTGTCTGCTCTCCTGGCTCGTCCCTCTCTCCTGTCCTGTCCTGTCCTGTCTGCTCCCCTGGCTCATCCCTCTCTCCTGTTCTGTCCTGTCTGCTCTCCTGGCTCGTCCCTGTCTCCTGTCCTGTCCTGTCCTGTCCTGTCTGCTCTCCTGGCTCGTCCCTCTCCTGTCCTGTCCTGTTCTGTCCTGTCTGCTCTCCTGGCTCGTCCCTCTCTCCTGTCCTGTCCTGTCTGCCCTCCTGGCTCGTCCCTCTCTCCTGTTCTCCCTCTCCCCGTTCCAGATGAAACCTGCCTGGCAGCCCCAGCTCCGTGCTGGTGCTTGCCTGGCCCCTGCCTTGGGCAGGAGCTCAGTGACCCGGCCTGCTGAGAGCAAGGTGGGGACCCAGCTGCCTGCAGGATGTGGAATTCCAGCACCGGGAATTGCTGAGCTGCATCCTCATTTCGTGGTTTTGGAGCTTACTTTGCAGGAATTCTGCTTTTTGCCCCATTTCAGTGGTAGCTGGGTTACTTTGCCAGCTCCTCCCTTCCCCCGGGCCCCTCCGGGCAGGAGGTGAAGAATGAATACTCTTTAATGGGAAGGCACTTATTAATGCTTAATCTCTCAAATATGTCACTGCTTTTGTGTCTAATAACAGGGCTTATTGTCACGGCTGTCTGAGGCCGTGCCCAGCTCCAGAGCAGGTTTCATCAGCCGCTGTTGCTCGTAGAGGAGTTTTGGAGCCCGTTTGCTCTGTCAGCATCCAGGAGCCTCCCGGTGCTTAAGTTCTTAAATGGGAAAATCCTGCTCAGGGTTGTGGTGTTTGTGTCCAGGCGAGCAGCACCTGCCCGGGGGAAGAGCCGGGGGGAAGCAGGCTTGGGAGGGAGCTGGGCGGGTGTAAAGTGACTTTTTGAGTAAGGATTGCTGGGCAATGGGGTGCTGCAGCCGGGAAAAAGGCGTGAATGGTTCTCATCGGTGCAGAGGGGCAGGGTGGGAGGTGGGTGACGCTTTTGGGCTTGCTGGGGGGAGCAGAGGGCTCCTGCCCGCCTCGGTCGGGGATGACAAAGCCGCGGCTTTAGGTGTGGCCAGAGCCTCTCCGGAGGGGCTGGCTCCATCCATCCGCGCTGCAAACAAGGCGCTGACACACCGTGTCCTCCGGCCTTTGTTTCAGCGCTGCAGACAGAGCCCTGACCCCGCCACATGAACGGAGCCCTCGGAACCCGAGAGCGGGAGCCAGATTATTTTAGGGCAGACGAGAGGCTGCAGGCAGGCGCTCCCTCCGTACATGTGACACAGAGCTGCATTTAGAGCTGCAAGAGGATGAAATCCCCGAGGAGGCTGATTGCACCTCGTTTATTTTTAACAAATGTACTGGGGAAGATTGAGCTGGAATTCCGAGACTTGGGGCAGGCTTAAATTCGGACAATTTCCCTCATCCCTGTGAGAAGGAAGCTTGGCACCAAATGGGCCAGTTCCTGGGGAAGATGAAATGCATGTGGATTATGGATTTTTTTTTAACTTTTTCTTCCTTTAGCCTTTGGGTTAAGAGGAGAAATAATGGTTTTACAACTCTTTGGCTGAATTTATGGTCCGTGTTCCCATGTGGATTGTCACTTAGTCACACTGCCTGCATCTGCTTGTGCTGCGAATCTGCTCGTCGGCCCCATAAAACTAAAATCAAGACAAGACAGATTGCTGCTTGATTGTCATCCCAAGTGGCCCAAACTGGGCAAAGACCAGCTGGGGAGAGACATCCGAGAGCTCAGTAGGGATGTTTTGGTATAAAGGTTTTTATTTGCTGTTCATCCTTACTGTAAAATCCTCGTTTGTCTTGTGCCTCAGCACGAACTGTGCTCCCTTGTTAGGAGGAATAAAGGTACAAATGCAGCTCCTGTCGGGGTTTTGTGTTAGAAGGAAGAGCTCTGGCGCTGGAATTCTGCGAGCTTGTGCAGGGGGTGGGAGACGCGACCGCTGGTGCCTGGCCAGCCCCGGGCAGTGGGATCAGCTCCTCCTGGAGCAGGGCTGGAGCTCCCGGCTGCTTTTGGGGTGCCCACCTGCTTCCCCTGGGCTGGCGAGTCCCAGTCCCCCCCTCCCTGTCGGGAAATGAAGGATTCTCTCATCCCTGCGCTCAGCTCTCCTGCTGATGCTTGTTTGTTTTCTCTCTTGAGATTTTCCAGATTAGGCTTTTTCCCCCCCCCTGCATTTATCTTCTTACTGACCTGATACAGATTTAATCTTAAAAATGGAGCTTTTCATATTAGTAAATACAGTTGTGAACATTTCAGGGAACAGTGTTTTTCTGCTGTTACACAACAACATGAAAGCAAAGCAGAAACACTTGATGAATGTCCTATTGTTTGTTGTCTTTCGGCATTAAAGAATGAAAGATGATGTTCAGGAAACACACTGTGACTTTTGACCTCATCTGAAGAGCCTCTGAGTCACGAAAAACAAAAATAATTCAGCAGAGCCAGACAGAAGCTAAAAGAGGCGTCGCAGCTCTGGCTGCAGGGTGGCTGCTGGGGGAGGACAGGTCCTGCTGGAGCCCCACAAGCTGGTGAGATCCGATGTGTTTGCTGCTTTCTAGGCTGAGGGCCCGGCGTGTCGGGAGTCATTGCTCTGTATTTGTGTTTCTCTGTATTTGTGGAGTGTCCTGGAGAGGCTCCCGCGGCGTTCCTGGAGCTGGAGCTGGGCGCTGCGGGGCCGGGGACGCTGGTGCCCAGCCTGGGTGCCAGGGGGCTGGCAGTGGCGGCTTGCTGGGATGAGCAGGGCGTGGGAGGCTGGGGGTGCCAGGGGGCAGCTGGGCTTGTCCAGGCTGGGGACGCCTGGTGCTGCTGCTGGACACCCGGCCTGGCCCTCCTGTGCCCTGGCGCCCTGGAATCCGCTCCTGCAGCCGGGCTGGGCTCTGCAGGAGGGGAGCAGGGCTCCCTGGGGAGCCTCACCTGCCTTGGCTTCCCCTGCCTGCCTTTCTGTTACTGCCACAGCGACGCCAGCCATGCTGGCGTGATGGTAGCTGGAGCAGATGGTGCCGTTGTCATCATTTTATTTTCTATAAAATGCGCTGAAACAGCTCAAAATAACTTTAGAAATGGTGGCCCAATCCATGAAGAATGTTTTCCTGGCCCTGAGAAAATCTCCTGCAACAGTGGCCACAAGGCTCTCCTGCTTTTGTCTCATCTGCCCTGGCTGGGATCGCTCACTAGACTGGAGCTGTGGCATGAAGAATCTTTCATATTTAATATCTTCATTACTGTGGCAGCATTGAATATTCCCAGAACTTCTGTCAGGGTGCAGCAAATATTGTCAGCACTGTGAAATCAAAGAAAGAGAAGCAGCTGAGATCAAAGCAAGCAATAAACACATACCTTGTGTCTCACAGTGTCTTTCTCCAGCCCGAGGCAAAACTCGGTGGGGCTCAGGTGCAGCTGGGTGGTGGCTGGTGCTGGCACAGCACCGGCCTGGCAATTTTTGCATCAAATGCAGACCACTTCACCTAGCCTTGCTGGTGCAGTGTCCAGGGCTCACAGCAGGCTGCAGGGTGTCCCAGCCCTGGCTCTGGGCACCCCTGGGTGCTGCTCTGCTGCAGCCAGGCAGGCAGAGCCGTGCTGCTCGTGCTGGGCCCAGGGCTGGGCTCTGCTGCCCAGCTCTGGCTTTGGAGCCCACGGGAGGAGCAAGAGCAGAGCCGAGGATCACAGCCTGCCTCCGACACCCGTGGATCGATCACCCTGGGGCTCAGCTCTGCCCGGCGTGGGGATTCTCACCCCCCTGCTCCTGGGGGCTGTTTCATGTGTGGCTGGCTGACAGAGTGACTTTTGGGGTGTTCCTCAGCTCTTTGCTGGGCTGAATTTCATTGCAGGGAGCTCAGGACGGGTGTAGCAGTGCTCAGAGCCCTCCCAGCGGGGCTGTGCTGGGGGAGATGGGGGGGATTCTGTGTCCACCAGCCCGTCCCTGCCTTGGGAGTGGATTGGTACCCGCTGGAGCAGGAAATAAGTTCTGTCAGCTTGTTCCTGGCCTCATATGAATGGAGGAAAGTGTGATAGCCATGAGACACTGCTGGCCACACAAAGTGCTCTGTGTTTGTTGGGTGGCAGGTGAGCCCCGGCAGGCTCCTGTGCCCGCTCTGCTCTGCCAGGTCTGTGCTCTGCTCATCCTGGCCACATCCCCCACAGTTCCACGGAGCCACTCAGGGGAGCGTGGCACCGTCAGCCAGCGGGGATGGGAGCCTGCTTTTCCTTCTTCAGGCAATGCAATCTCTCAGAAAAGCCATTTCTGCCTCCTCACGGCGTCCTCGCCAGCCCGGGTGAAGCAGTCCCTTGATGGGGCAGAACAGCTGCTGTGCCATCGATTGTCCCAATGCATTGAGACTCCAGGGGCATTTTTGGGAACTTCTTTTCCCTCTTTTCCCTCTCCCCTCATTTCTGGTGGCAGTGGGCAGGCTGGGAGAGCAGAGTCTGTCCTGGCCTCTGCCGTGCCTGGTGTTGCAGCCACATCTGGGCATAAGCCCAGCCTTGGAAAGGCAGTGCTGGGGGAATATTTCAGCATTTTCTGTTAAGTAAATAATGACTGCTACAAGCCTGAGAGCTGTCGAGCCCACCTTAAAAGCTGCAGCAGCAGGGGGGATGCTCTGATTTGCAGCAGGTTGGGCTCAGCCTGGGATGGGAAGAGTCAAAGAGAATTAGCTGGTAAATAAGATCTGCCTTCTCTTTGATCCGCTCTACGTGTTCAACTGCTTAAAGGCTTCCCAAGCAAGCAGGATTTTGGGGAGGAAGAATTTATCCCCCCACCGACCATCTCGGAGCTCAGTGAAACGCGCGACTGCAAGATGCTGTAGCAGGGGGTGGAAGAAATCCGAAGGCATCCTGGCAAATCCCTGCCAAAGAGGCTTCTCTCCCCTCTCTGCAAAGAGCCTGCTGAGCACTCAGGGCAGCCTTTCAAACTGCTGCTGCTTCCTCTTCTGCTGCCACCTAAGCCCCTCTGCTCAGAGCCCTAATCTGGCTGAAGTTAGTGGACTTAGGGGCAGCCTGAGTTTTGCATCATGTTATGGAATGAGCTGGGTGATCTGGGGGGCAGCACCTCCCTGGCTGTGGGCACCCTGAAACACCCTCCGAGAGCTCACGGGGAGGGCTGGGGTCTGCGCTGGCCTTGGAAGGGCTGGTGGGGTGAGCCTGGCCAGAAGTGAGGAGGAAATGAAGAAGAAAATCAAGGAAGGAAGATCCATTTAGTGCCTGGAGATGCTGCAGGAGGGAATGGAGCTGCTCAGGTTTCGGGTGAGGTGAAGGTGGAGCAGGTCACAGTTGTTTTATTTGGGCACAGTTATTTTATCTTGCAGACAAACCCACTCCCCACTCCTGCAGCTCAGGCCGTGGGCTGGGGTTTTGTGCTGGATAATCTGGTCTCTAATTGCTGCCCTGCTCCGAGGCAGCTGCTGAACTGGGCCTAAGCTGATTTGGGATGGCAAATTCTGTTAGTTTAATTCTCAGCAACCCTGAGGAACTTAGCAGGATGCAAGTGAGTGTTCCTTGGCTTTTCTCTGGCCGGGAGCCTGCTCTGGAGACCCCCGTGGTGTCCCCTGGCCGTGGGCAGGTTCTGCAGGGTCTGAGAGGGACTCTGAGGAATGGATGTCCAGCGTGAGTGATGAGACTCCTGTGCCCCAAAAGCTGCTCTGCTCTGAGCCCAAACCCATCTCATGTCTCTCTGAACAGTGTCCAGCTCCTGGGGAAAGGGGCAAAAGTTTAGACCTTCAAGGAGTTACTTAAACTATAATAAATATAGAAAAATCATAAAAAGAAAAAAGGAAGCATGCATTTTGGAGGCAGTTTCTTTTGCAACTCTGTCCTATTGCTCCAAGAGGCATTTATCTGTCTTTGAACCTCAAAGAAGTTTTCTGTCCTCTTGACTAGATAGCCTGAAATTCCATGTAATTTCTCAGCTCGCTGCATATTAGTGCCTGCAATTAATGAGATCATCGTCCATATTCCTTCCTCTGTCAGCTTCTGGGAAAAACACTACTTGGAGAAGTACACAAAGGAGATGAAAAGGAAGTTGCTTATGAATTATGAAGAGCCTTTCAGGCTGATGTTGTTTCACGGTGCTGTCACTCTGTTTTAATTATGCAATTCAGATGGAATGATGCTTTTTTAAAGCCCTGGTTGTGTTTGATCACCTTTCAGAGGTAACACTTAGCTCGTGTTTGTTGAATTTTCATTTTTAACAACAAGAGCCAGTGCTTTGTGCCCTTTCTGATTAAATAACGGGGAAGGAAGATGCTGAGCAGGAGACAATAGCCAGGAGGCTTGGGAGTTACCTGGGTGATCATTTGGGTATTTTGGGGTTATTCTGTGGCTGGCATGAAGGGTGGAGCTGCTCGGTTGGGCTCAGTGGGTCCCAAACCCAGCCAGCATCTCTGCAGGCCTGCACTGTCCTGCTGCAGTGTTCCTTTTTGTGTTTGCTGCCAAGGCCGGGTTTATTTTGGGCTGGGCTGTGTAAATCGAGCCTCTGCTCCAGCCTTGTGACCCCGGGCTGGTCCCTGCTCTGCTCCCGGGGCCGTGCCCGCCGTGCCCCACTCGGAGCCTGGCACGGAGGGCTGGGGGAGGCTGTCCCAGATGTCTGGCACAGGTTACACATCTGGGTGCTCCCAGCTCTGCCCTCTGCCCCTGCCCTCCGTGGGGCACCTTGCTCTCAGCTGGGCTGCACCTGGGGTTTATCTCCCTTCCACTGCAGAGAAACTTTTGGCCAAAGGTGTGCGAGTTTGGGCTGCCTGCCTTAGCGTGGGCTCTGAGCCCTGCCGGGCAGAGGGTGCTGGGGGCTTTCTGTGGGTTTTTTGGGTTCCCAGGGGCTGCAGGGTGGTGGCCCTGCTGTGCTGCTGGGCTGTCCTGGCCGTGCCCAGTCCTGGTGCCTCTTTGGTGGCCGGGCAGGAATCGCTGCTGCAGACTGGACGTGGGGCTGGGGACGAAGAGCAGCTTTGGGGTGACCTTGTGTGGCCTTCCAGCATCTGCAGAAAATGGGAAACACTGGGAAATACTTCCAAGGACCTGCAGCGACGGGACAGGGGAATGGATTCAAACTGAGAGAGGAGGTTTGGAGTAGATATTAGGAGGATGCTCTTCCCTGGGAGGGCGGGCAGGCCCTGGCACAGCTGCCCTGGATCCCTGGCAGTGCCCAAGGCCAGGCTGGATGAGGCTTGTCCCAACTTTCTGGGACAGTGGGAGGCGTCGCTGCCACGGCAGGGTGGCACTGGATGGGCTTTGAGGTCCCTCCCAACACCAGGAGGGCTTCAGGTCTGGAAAACGAGAGGTTTGGAGGAGCTGTTAATGATGGGATAGGCTGTTGCTTTTTAGATAGTGTCCCTGGTTAAGGAGAATAGTTCTGCTGGGGATGGATAAGGTTCTTTGGGGGGTTTGTGCTTTATCTGCCATGCAGAGGGTGCTGTTCAAGTTTTATCTCTGTGCAGCTTTCTTTGCTCTAATTATGCATCACTGAGCCATTGCTTAAAGGCGGGGCTGGTTTTACACTTTTAAGCATATTTTAGAATTTTTTTTTCCCCTTGATGTTATGTTTTTCTCTGAGAGGGATTTCCCCTTCCCCCACTCAAAAGGAAAAACAAAGAGGATTACCATTATGGACTTCTTTCAGAATTTTCATTCCATCCTTGAGAATTCGAATCTAGAATCTGTCATTTTAATAAGATTTAAATTCTCTTTGGTCACATGAATTCATGACCTGAGTGAAAACCCAAGGCCAAGCTGAGGCTTTCCTCCCTCCCTGTCTCTTGGCTCTGGTGCCAGGTGGTTTTGTTCCCCACCAGGGCACTCGTGGAGCAGCAGGAGGACGCTGTGCTCCATCTGCTGGGAGATGTTTCTGCTCTCCAGAGCGATCCAGGGTCCCCTGAGTGTCTCAGTGATGGACCTCCATGTTTTGGCCATGCTTTTTTCCCTGTAAGAGGAAGGCAGCTCTTCCTCTCTGTCTCTGAAAAATTGATGGCTGCATCCCCCCGAGCCCCCCGAGCTGCATCGTGCGGTGCCATGGGGGGGTGGGGGCTGGCCCTGCCTGTCCCTGGGCAGCACAGGCAGGGCACAGCACCCCAGTGCTCTGCACAGCCCTGGCCCTTCCTTCGTGCTGGAGAGCCTGGCACTGGCTGGCAGCGCAGGCAGGTGAGCAGCAGCCCTGCCCGCAGCAGCCTCTGCTGAACCCCAGCACTGCTGCAGCGCAGGGGCTGCAGCGCTGCATGCCCGGAGAAATGCAGGGACTTCCCCAGGCTGCATGCCCGGAGAAATGCAGGGACTTCCCCAGGCTGCAGCCCTGCATGCCCGGAGAAATGCAGGGACTTCCCCAGGCTGCATGCCCAGAGAAATGCAGGGACTTCCCCAGGCTGCAGCCCTGCATGCCCGGAGAAATGCAAGGCCTGATGTAATCAATATGACCCTTTGAGCACTAGGAGGAGGGCAGCCATATGTCCAAATAATTAGGGCCCACTAATTAGAGCAAAAATTAGGTACTTAATTCTTTCTTATTTTATACCTCCATTTTTGTGGGTGATTTCATTCCAGTGCAAGCTCTCCAGCCTCCTTGGTTCTCCAGTGCTGTCAAATGGCTTTGTAGCTGTCTAAAGCAGTAATTAAATTGCAGAGTCATCTTGCTAAGGCTTAAAAAAAGCTGGCTGAGAGATCTGGTTACTGGCCCTGGAGTTTCTCTTGTGTGGTTCCATACATCCAGTTAATTTATTGCCAGCACACAAAACCACAAGTTTCCTCCTTGCTGCTGGTAACCTGAGCTCCACTGCTGGATTCAGCAGGCCCTGAGGGTCACGGCAAGCATGTGATCACACTAAAAGCTGATTATTAATCACTGCCAATGGCTGTAATCATACCAGCTCTTAGGAAGGCAGCTGAAAGCACTGTCTGTCCACCCGGCGTGGAGCAGGGGCAGGTAATGGTTGTTGGAGACTTCATTTCCTCTCACAGGTCAAGGCAGTTCGGAGAATCAGCTGGGAGGTTTGGCACCTTTCTTCTCCCACCCCAGACCTGTTTGCTTGGCCCTGTGCTGTGGTGGGGCTCTCTGAGCCCTACAGGAAGGGTTTGGGGTTAAAGCAGGGGCTGTGCTGTCCCCTCTCAGCCACAGCTGAGCGAGACCCTCTCCTCTGAGAGTCCAAAATCCATCTCTGGATAGGCCTGGTGTCCCCCCTCTGCCGCTTTCGGATGGCTTTGAAGATGTGTGTCCCTGCTGGGTGTCTCCACAGGGAGGTGAGGATCCCTTCCCACAGCAGCATCACACCTCCCCAGCAAATGCATCTCTTGGGGGACTGGTTAAACTGGGAAATGCAGAGTTTGGAGCACCAGGAGCCAGTCAGCACAGCCTGCTGCTCGCAGGGAGCTCCTGGGGTGAAGCTGTGTCAGGGCAGAGTCCTGGGTGCACCAGGATGCTCTTTTTCCTTGGGACATCTTAAACACCCGTGGAATTTGAGTGCAGCTGGCAGGAGGTGCCTCTGTGATTGTTGTGAGGGATGCAGTGACTGGCACATGCTTTTGCCTGTGCAGGAATGGCCAGACCTTCCCTTTGCTGCTGCTGTGACAGGTTTTGCCTAATGGGTGTTAGTTTTTACTCTCCTTTCCAGGTACCTTTGCTGAGAGGTGGCAGAGCAGCCTCAGGACACCACCATGATGGAGGATCACGCACCTGGCCAGGAAAAGCACTTCTCATCAGGTGAGCACGTCCAGGACGGGGTGGAGGACCTGCCTGGGCCCCTGCTGAGGCAGGGGGAGAGGCAGAGCAGCCAGGGGTTCTGGTGGTGCCAGGGCTCCTGGCAGGGACGCTGTGGTCAGCTGGCTGCAGCCATGGCACCACAGGGAGCCCACGGGGTGCTCCACGTGCACGGTGGCAGCGAAATGCTGCTCGTGGATCTCGCTGCCCACTGAGCAGAAGAACCCCAGACCAGGGACGATCCCACTGCTGCGGCTTTGCAAGTGTGTGTTTGTGTTCACTCCTCAGTTTGCTAAGAAAGCACAGCACTTCTTTTTATTTGGGGTCACAGCTCGAGGGTGCTGCTTGCTGCCTGCCTTCCTCACCTGCACAGGGACCTGGGGAGAACTGAACAGAGAGCTCTGGGCGTGGGGGCCATGCTAGAGTCTTCCTCACCATATTTCAGACCTGCATTTCTTCAGAAGCTTTTCCTTTCTCATTCCACCATGCTCCACAGCTGAGCTTGGAAACCCGCACTGCCCAGCAGACCTGAGGGGACTCACTCCTGGCTGTGCTCCATATAAACATCATCTTAATTTCCTTTTCTTGAGGTGCTTTGGACACCTCTTCGAGCAGATAAATGGATGGCCTCTGTCCTGGAGAGAATCCAGAGCATCCATTCATCCAGTAGCGCATTGCGGTCCGGCAGCTCCTCTCAGCTTGTGAAACATCACAGGTTCCCAGGGATCTCACTTCTTCTTTTCCAAATCAGTTTTTCCAGCTCTCATTATTTGATTTGCCTGCACCCTTGCTGAGAGGAGACTTGTGCCTCTTGCCCTGCTCTTCCAGAAGACTTTTGCCACGGTTTCTTGGCACAGAATGCTGTCCTGCAGCAGCCCCGTCACAAACAGGGGCTGGTTTGCAGTCCTGGGAGTGCTCAGCCTGCTCTGGGAGGGAGAGGACAACAGGGGCTCAGAAGCTGCACATCTTTCCTCCTTACGTTGCCGAGATCTCCTTGCCTGCTTGTGTCATGCTTTGCTGTTTCTGCCTGCCCGGTTCACTGGGCTTTTCTTTTGCTGGTGGGTTTCCATTTGTTCCTTTTAGCGCTCACACTGGTGCTTTTGGTTGGCATTTCCATGCTTTGCTTGCTCTTGGCTCAGGTGGTTTTACTCTCCAGCTGCAGCTTCTTGCAGCTGTGGATCACAGCTGGTAACCCCCAGGCCCCAGCTCTTAGCCAAGGACCTGTTGTAAGTATGTGAATGTTTTCCAGGCTATCCCCTTCAGATACCAGTCGATGATGGATCGGATGAGCCTGTTTCTGAAACATCTGACGCTAAGAGCACCCCAACTACGGAAGGTGGGAGCTCTTTGACTTTCTGCTTTGGGACCATGCTGGACGGGGTCGTGGTAAACCTCGCCACAGACTCCCCGTGCCGTGTCCTGGGGGTTTCTCAGGAGGAGAACCCCTTTGTTAGTCTCATCACTAGTGGTGTTGGCTGTGCTGCAGAATGAGATAATGAGCCCCAGAGGTGCAGAGTGGGCTGCAAAGCAGGAAAGGTGAATTGTTCCTTGCAGCTCAGGAAGCTGCTGGTAGTTTGCTTCCTGCAGCCTTTACAGGGGCACTGCAGGGCCCTGGCAGAGCAGCCAGGAGCTGCTGTGTTGAGTGGCACAGGTTTGTGTCTGTGCTCCCCAGGTCCTGACTGCCTCGTGGGTAGAAAGGCTCTAACTCCAGAGTGGTCTAGAGACTTGTTCACTGTTGTAATTACCTTCACTTTTTGCCTTCCTCTGGCTGCTTTAATCCCAGGAATCTGCCTTTGGAGACTTGAGGTAGAGGCTTTAGCTTGCAAAATTGTTCTGAAAGGAAGGAAGGGTGGGCAGAGATGCTGAGCAGTCCCAGCCCTGTCCCGCTGGAGGCGTGGGCTGAGCGATTGTCGGGAAAGTGCCTCAAGAAATCAGGACATAAAACCTGTCTGGCAGGAGGGGATTTTGTCCTGCTTTCCAGCCGGGCTGGGGCTGCAGGATGAGCAGCCACCCCTCTGGTAGGTGGAGCTGGGTGTCCCTGCGTCCCAGAGCACGGTGCAGCCACTTGGGGTGCTCCGTGCAGCTCCAGGGGAGCTGCTGCGTGCTGCAGTGGTGGATTTTTGGACAGAAGCGTAGGGAGCGTTGTGTGGCAGGGGCCAGCTCGTGGTGTCCCTGTGGCTCTGGCTTTGGAGCCGTGCTTGGCCGTGAGGGAGCCGAGGGCTTCTCCGGGCAGGAAGTTCTCCAGGCCTGCAGAGGGCTTTGCCTCCCAGCAGCTGTGTGAAAGCCGTGTTGTTTTGCAGATGCCACAGCACCTTTAGTGGAGGAAGGAGACCACGAGGATCAGGGTGGTGCGGAACAGCACGGGGAGATCCCAGAAGGAACCACAGGTGAGGGAGACCAAGGTGCAGCTTCATCTCTTGCTGCAGACAGAGCAGAGAGCTGGACTGGTCGGTGCTGTGAGGCAACACCACGAAACCTCTCGCAGGGATGCTGCTCCCAGCCCTGCTTCCTTCTTCTCCAGAGAATTCCTCTCTCAGAGCTGTCCTCTTGCCTTCCCCGTCCTGGGGGGGAACTCACAGCCTTTTCTTCTCTCTTTCTCTGCTCCACACCTGACCATCCTTCTGTCTGGTGTCTCTGTGGTGGCTTTGGCTCCCACCTCCAGGCTCCTCTCTGCAGATCCGGGTCCTTCCCGTGCCAGCAGCCCCTGGGTGCCTCCTGCAGCCCCTGGGTGCCTCCTGCAGCCCCCGGGCTCTGCCCAGCCCTGGCGGTGTCTTTGGAGTGGCAGGTGGAAACCAGGCCACTGCAGCAGTGCTTTTAAGGGTGATGCAGAGCCAGTGAAGTGACTAATTCAGCCTGAATGCCCTGTGGGCAGCCACTGCACCTGGGCCTCGTTTTCCAGGGAAGGATGGGGCCTTCCAGAGGCAGAGCAGGGAGTGACTGTGGCAGTGCTGTGTGTGGGAGAGCAGGATGTGTCTGAAAAATGAGGACGTGTCCCCTGTGCCATAGCCAGTGGCTTTCCCTGGAAGCATCAGGCAGGACCTGAGAAAAGCAGCGGGTAGAAAAGGGCTTCTGCCAGTGCCAAGCACTGAAACAAACTCACAGCAGTGGAATTTCTGTGCTACATCTGGTCCCTGAGCTGCTGGTGGAGCCCTGGACTGAAACACGGAGCCTCTGGTGCAAGATCTGACTGTCCCAGGCAGCCAGTGTATCCTGAACTGCTTGGATAAAAATGAGGAAAACAGAGAAGAAGTCCTAGTTTGACTGGAGAACTGAGGCATACCAATAGAATTGTTTAAGCTAGTTTGAAAATAGTCATAGAATAAACTGAAGAAATGCTGAGGAAGACAAACCACCATCACTGTGAAGAAAACCTTCTCTTATGCTTCTCTGATGTACCTGTAGTCCTGAAGTTCAGGATTTCTCTATAGATTTGTATCAGGCTTGGAGTTACTGGTCTCAGCCAGCCTTGGCAGGGCTCACAGGTTGGTCACAGACACAAGAAGTGAGCTCAGGTAAGAGACGTCCATGGGCGTGCTGCTGGCCGTGTAAAGGCCACGTGGGGGTAGAAGAGGATCTACATCCACAAGTTGCCTTGCTCCTTAACAGCCTGTTTTCTGCCTGGAAGAGCTTGTGCTAACCTGCCATTTAGGATGTGGAAGCTGGTGAAACACTGCTCTGGTCTGTAGAGCAGGGGCTGAGCAGACCCACCCGGGTCCTTCATCGGTGTGGGGAGATTTCTGCCCTGCTGCAGAGATCCTGCCCGTTCTGCTGGGCAGCCTCGGCAGGGAGGTAAATTCATTCTCCAGGCATGTGCTTGAACTCAGCTCTTATTTTGATGATGTTTTTCCCCTTCTTTCTCTGCCTGAGCAGCTGAAGAGGCGGGCGTAGGAGCCACTCCCAACCTGGAGGACCACGCTGCAGGAGATGCCACTCAAGGTGGGTGAATCGTCTCTCACTGGGACCAGCTGCTGCTGCCCACGCCTGCAGAGGGCTGGTGGTGGCTGGGGAGGTTTGTTCTGTGAGGAAACGCTCTGCTCTGCTCAGCAGCTCTCCCTGTTCCTGGCAGAGGAGGGCCATGCACACCTGGGCTGTTCCAACATGCTCGTTTCAGGGAGCTGCAGCTCCTCGTGCACCAGATTTCCCTCTCAGATGGCCAAAGTCACGGTGCTTGTTTGTCCAGCTGCAAAGCCAGTGTGTTCTCCAGGCTGGAAAAGCTGCTGGACAGAGCTGGGATGTGCTGTGGCCAGAGGAACTGCTCAGATTGAGCAGAGGCAGTGCAGGCCTTGTGCTCACACATGAAACCAGCAAATTCTTTAATTGCTGTGACTTTCTAAAGTAAAACAGGACTCAAACCTACTCACTCATACCCTGACTTCAGCACTAAGGGATTTTCCTCCTCATCCCAGTCTTGGGGAATGTGAGTGAGGAAGCCAGACACAGTGGGCAGCGAGTGTTCTCACAGCATTCATTTTGTGTCTGCTTCGAAGGGCTGAAAATTATCCAGGGACCATCTGGCTACCTGGAAAGTTTCTCTTGACTCGCCTTAGTTCAGACTTGATGGAAAATTGGTTCCCCAAAGCCCCCAGTGCTGGCTTAATTCCATGGGGCAGACTTGGGGCTTGAGACTCCCTGTGATGCTTCTGTCCTGCCTGCACTGCACACCACAGCACTAATTGAGTGTGCTGTTTAAAATCTGAGTCAAAAGCCATTCTGTGAAGCAGTTTTCTGTGCAGTAAACATAACAAATCCCTCCAGCTGAGCAGTGTCTTTCCTTTCCACGGCTCCATTAGTGCATTTAGACATCCATGTCTTTTACAGAAGTAAGTAGGTTTTGCCTTCTCAGCTCAGGGCAGAATTCAGGTCGTTGTTGCTTTCCACACACAGATGAGCACAATTCTGTGCACTCTGCTCCCTGCCATTAGAATAAAACCTTTACTGGCCTGGCCAGTGTTTTTGGACTGTCAGCTCTTCTAAACATGAAATAGTGGCACCCCTATAAAAAAGAAATCAGGATTGTTGGTGGAGGGGGTTGAAGTTCTCTCTGCTCTGGATCTAGTGCTGTTTCTCACCAGGTTTTTACTAAGCCCTTTCTGCCTTGTCCTGGGATCTTTCAGCTGTCACATCCAAGGTCTTTGTGTGGTTATTTCACTTAACTGTGATATTCTCTTAAAATGGGGAACGCACTGACGAATGACCAAGTTGGTCTTGACTTCATCTTTTCTTGTTTGAGTCTTGTTTGTTGATCTGCCAAAGCCACGGTTGTGGTCTCAGGGCTCTGATTTAGGCTCTTCACCTGGTCAGTGCTCAAAGAGACCAAAGTGTCCTTGAAGCTGAGCCAGCTCATCATACAGGAGGCACATTGTTCCTGGGCTGGCTGACTCCAGAGCAATGTACCCAAGTCCAGGTGAATCCCCCATTGCTCAGGGCATCTTTCCTTCAGCTGAAGGCATTTCCAGCAGAAAAGCTCCAGCTCAGCTGGAAGATCTGGCTTCATGCATTAATTGTCGGGTGGAATTGTAAAGGTCTGTGTCATGCACAGGACAGTGACAGAACAGATTCCCCTCTTACACACACAGGTGCCAAAAAAGAAAAGAGAAGCAGACAAATCTTTGTCTCTGTGGCCTCAGCTTCAGGGGTTCAGATGTCACTCAGCCCAAATGCTGGCAGAGCAGCAGCACCGGAGCTCTCAGGGGGTGCACGGTCCCAAACCGTGGCCCTGTGGCTACAGCCACGTTCTCCATAGTCCTTTCCCTGCTCTGGCATGGCATGGCAGTGCTCTTCCCAAGCTCCTGGGCAGTGGGAACAGTCAAAGAGCAAAGCAGAGGTGGCTTGAGCTCTGAAGCTAGTGCTGTGTGTGCCTGAACACCTCCCGAGGGGAGGGAAGGCCAGCAGGGCTCTGTGAGGACAGGAAGGAGGACAGGGTTCTGGCCCTTGTTCAGGCCCTTGAGGCAAGAAGAGGTGGGCACTGACCAGCAGACTGATGGTCCAGTGGTGGTGTTAGGGAAAATGGGAATGTTCTTGGCTTCTGGAGACCTCTACAGCTGAACCAGCTCATGGAGTGCAGGGCAAACCTGGCCCCTCCGAGCCAGGTCCAGGCAGGAATCAGATCTCCCAGGTGCTGGTGCTGATCCCCGTGGGGCTCAGAGTTCTTTAAAGGCAAAAGCCACTGCAGGAGCGAGTTGTCTGTTCAGTGGGGTGGGGTGGGACTTGCTTTTGTCTCTCGATTGCCAGTAGAAATGCTGACTCTCTCTCACCTTACGTGATGTTTGACATGCCTGTGCTAATTTCTTGCCCATGCTTCACACCCCACGACTTCAACTCCAGGCGAGCCGAGCTCTCCAAGGCTCCAGCCTGGCCCTCGGGAGCGTGTGGGAGCTGCAGTAAAAAGTGGCAGCCAGCCCCCAGAGCAGGGCCTGGGGCCTCAGCAGCCACCTCAGTCCCGTGAAACCACGGCTCCGGCAGCAGCCCCCACCAGAATCGAGGTCACCATCCCCATCCCCCTGGACATGTACCAAGGCTCCGGAGTCCCCGAAGGCAGCGGGGACCCGTGGGACCAGGGAGGCACAGAAGGCCTGGCCCGAGCAGGTGGCACAGGTGGCCACAAAGATGGACCATCTCCTCTGTGTGCCAGAGCCCCGATAAAAGAAGATTCCCAGAGGGATGAGGACCGGGATATCGATGAAACTTCTGGGCAGGGTTTGCCTTCCCTCGCGGATCAGCGTGTTTCTCCGGCACCTGAAAAGGGCTCGTGCCCAGCAGCTGCCCAGGAGACTCGTGAAGAATATGATGGAGAAAACAAGTCCAAAGCTGTCCTCAGAGACAGCCCAGGAGAGGCACTTCTGGTTGAAGCTGAGTCACATAAAGCAGGAGAGGACCAAGAGGAGAAGCGAGAGCTGCTGGGGGGAGAAGGAGGTCCAGGCAGCACCCTGTCAGAGCCTGCTGGAAGTGTCTCCCAAAAACAGGCTGAGCCCAGGGAGGGAGAAGATTCTGTGCTAGAAAGAGCCGAACTCCCTGCTGAGGGAGAGGACGGTGTGAAGAAGGTGGATGAAGGTGCTCCCGTGGGAGAGGCCGTGCCGGACGCAGGGGGCCGCCGGACGCCCCGGAGGAAGCCAGGCGGGCTGGCTGCAGACAAGGCCAGTCGTGTGCCCCTGCTCAAAGGTGTGTGCTCCAGCACTGCAGCTTGCTGCCACCTCGGCTCCTGCTGCTTGGAAATGGCCTGGACCTGTGCTGGGACTGATGCACAGCTGCTGCTCCCTCCCTGCCCTCCCAATTCAGTCCTGGACTGGATTGACAGAGCCTTGTGCTGCGGTTCTGCGTCCCTTGCATGGTGCTGGCGTGTCCCTAATCATGCTTTTCTCACCCGTTTTTGTTTTGATTTCCTTGGATCTGTTGGGTGGGCGCCTTAACTCCCACCTGGCCCCTTCCCCGAGAAGACGAGGACCTGGAGGTGGCTCTGGCACGTTGGCGTGGGCTCACCTGGCCTGTGCAGCTTGTTCCAGCAGGACACGTGCCTTCTGGCTTGCACGGCCAGGAACTCTTGGAGTCTGGTCCAGTAACTCCTGGAACTGCCTTTCCTAAAGAGGAGGGAGGAGGAAAAAGGCAAGGATGGCAGGTCTAACCTGGAAAAGCCCCCACGCTGATCCTGTTCCTTGTACTGTCCCCTTAAAGACCCGCTGGGGCTGCTGCTGGAGGCAGGGCTGCAGCCAGCAGGACCTTTCCCCACTGCCAGGCATGTCCATTGCTCTTCCCAAGCATCCTGCTGCCATGCCAGCTCTGGATGGGCGTCCCTGGGTGTGCCAGCACGGTGCTCTGGGGGCTCAGAGGAGCTGCCTGCCTGTCTGGGGGCACCTAAACAGCGTGTGGGGCTGGGCTGGGTTGGGAGGGCAGCCTTGGGAAAGCTCGGAGCTCACCACGAAGTGCTCGAGCATCCCTTAGGCCTTTCCTTTCTGCTTTCCACCTCCCCTGGGCTCAGGACGGTGCCAGGGGCCCGGCCCAGCGGCCGAAGGCAGGTGCTGCTGTGGGCTGGCTAAGGAGCCAGGGCAGCAGGACTCGGGCTGGTCTCACCGCTCGGACCTCAGCTCTGGCTCCCCGGGGCAGGTCCTGGGGGAAGCTCTGCCTTCTCCCCAGCTCCACCTCCAAGGGCTGGCTTGGCTGCTCCCACTGGCCTGGGAATGCTGCTGGGCTTGCGGCTCTGCTGCGCGGGGCTCAGGCAGGAATTGCTGATGGAGCTTTTCCCGCTGGAGCCAAAGCTCAGAAGATGTTTCTCGTTGTTCCCTGTGGGATCAGCAGCGGGAAGCTTCGCTCGTGTGCTGCAGGGCACTGGCATGGCTTGCACTGGAGCCTGCAACCACGGCGGGGTGGGGATGCACTGCCCAGAGCCAGCCAGCTTCTGATTCAGTGGGAGAACTTTAATTATTTAATGGTCTCTCCCTTCAAAGCTGGTTTGGCTCCAGCCTTGCTCCAGTGTGCAGCTCAGCTGGATCTGGGAGGGGTCAGTGCTGGATTTGCAGCATTGTCCATGTCAGGAAAGGGCTGATCCCCCAGGACAAGTTTCCCAACACTGGGGAGAATATCAGCAGCTTCTCCTCCCAATTAGCTGAAGATGGGGGGAAAAGGGCTTTGTTATAAGTGCCTTGGAGTACAAACTTTATCTCCGCCCCATTTCTAATCTCCTAATTAGACTGACCCAGGTGGAAGGGGCACCGTGGTGCTGGGAGGCAGGGAGCAGCCTGTCAGGAGAGATGGGAATTAACAACAGCCAGGGATAAAAGTGCTCTGCAGGGCCGACTGAAGAGCCCCTTAAACGAGATCACAGTGCTGCTGGGCTGGGGCTTCCTTCAGTTTGGGTGTTAGAACAAGTGGGTGTTTCAGAGACACGTGTGTAGGGCTGAAGGAAACTGTCCTGGGCTGGATGGATCCTGCAGGAGCTGGGTGGAAATCTGGGCAAAACGCTCTCTCCCAAACCTCCCTGGTGTGTCTGGTCCCCAGTGCTGACTAACACAGCATCATCTGCTAACACAGAAGGAATGTGTTTGTGGAGTGGTGGAAGGATTTCTGCAAGAGGTGGTGACTTTGTCACATTTCTAAGAACAGTACTAAGGCAGAGCAGGGACAGGGAACACCCCCAGCACTGTGTTCTCACCTCGGGAGTTTTTGACCAGGACAAGAGGTGTAACTGTTTGTTTCCGTCTGTCAGGTCGTGTTGACAAGGAAGGGACTGAAGCTGATGAAAAGAAACCCAAGGTAAGTTAAAAACCAGAACCAGGGGTGACACCTGTCCGTGTTCCTGGCTCCTCTGCTGCCATGCTGTTGTTCCTCTTAGGAAACCTTCCCATTATGTTCCATTTTTCCATTTGTTTTCAAGAGTGTTTTTATGTTTTCTTCCCTCCCCTGGGTTTGGATGGTGCAATCCATGGGCTCTTTAAGGGTGAGGAAATGGTCCAAATCTAAGTCAAGCACGTGGCTCACGGGGTTGGGTGGGAGGTTGGAGAAATCATTTTATCAGCCCAGGACTGAAAAGCAGCAGCTGACCTTGGAGCAGACTCAAAACTGCACCGGGGACAAGCATAACTATGAAAAGAGCGAAACATGTAATTAAAACATTAAATTAAATAACCTAGGCCTTGCAGGTCATAGAATATCCTGAGTTGGAAGGGATCCACAAGAATCATCAAATCCAGCTCCTGGCTTGCACAGGACAACCCCCAGAAAGGATGCTGTGTTGTGCTCTGGGTGAGGAATAGAGTTTAATAATGGGTAAATCCCAGAAGTTAAACAATATCTGTCACACTGGTAATTTGGAGGAGGTTTAGCTCAGCTGGCCATTATCCTGGTTAGTGCCTGAGAGGGATAATGGACAAGCTGAAGGGAAATGCAGTGGGTGAAGAGTAAGAGATGAGGAATTGAATTATTTTCTAACACCAAAGTTGGTTATTTCTCTATATACAGCCCTAGCTGTCTACCCCACACCCAGCTCTGTATTGCACCTTCTAATCCTATTTAATGTCGGTGACCCCATTTTATTTCCCTCCCACGCTGATTTTCTTTTGTTTTTGTTCCCATTTTATTTCATTTCCACGTCCAAGAAATCCTCACCTTTCCCTGCCTCCCCCCCGGCTCCGTGCCCCGTCCAGCCCTGCCTCTGCCCGCAGTGCAGCCGTGCAGGGAGCACAGCCCACGCTAGGGACGGGCTGGGAGAGGCAGGCTGTGGGTGCTGCGGGTGCTCCCAGCTGCTGCGGGCACTGAGGGTGCTGCAGGCTCTGCGGGCACTGACAGCACTGCAGGCACTGCGGGCATTGCAGGCACTGCGGGCATTGCAGGCACTGCAGGCACTGCAGGCATTGTGGGCGCTCCCAGCTGCTGTGGGCACTGTGGGCACTGCGGGCACTGCAGGCACTGCAGGCACTGCAGGCACTGCGGGTGCTGTGGGCACTGCGGGCGCTCCCGGCTGCTGCAGGTGCTCCCCAGCCGCCCTGCCAGGGCCGGAGCCGTGCCTGGGCCTGGGAGCCAGCACCCAGGCTGTCTGTGCTGCTGCAGCTGTGACCGTGCCCCTGGCCGGGCCCTTCCAGCCCTTCCTTGCTCTTGGTTTGGCCGTGCCAGGGCTGCGGGTGCTGCGCGGGGAGGAGGGCGTGCAGCACCTCCATGGCCGGTCCTGAGGGGGAGCAGAGCCTCGGAGCTCCGTCCCTTTGTGGCGTTCAGGCACACAAACACACCCACGGTGAGGGAAAGCACAGGGAGTGCAGGTCACACACAATCCTGGCATGGTTTGGGCCAGAAATGACCTTAAAGCCCACCCAGTGCCACCCCAGCCGTGGCAGGGACACTTCCCCTGTCCCAGCTGCTCAAACCCTGTCCAGCCTTGGGCACGGCCTGGGCTCCAGGGGCAGCCCCAGCTGCTCTGGGCACCCTGTGCCAGTCTCAGATGCTGGGATTGATTTATCTTCTGTAGAAATTTTGGCAGAACAAGGGAAACCAAAGGATGAAATGCGGGGAGCAGAGGTGTGGCTAAGGCAGGCGTGAGGGCGCGGTCGCTGAAGCCACCTGGGGAAGGTCCCAGCCTTTCCTGTGCCCCGCCTGTGCACTTGGGACACAAGGTGTGAGCAGGGGTGGGGAATGGAGGCGTGGGAGGCTCTCAGGTGCCCGCTCGGAGGGCTGGCAGCCTGTCCCTGACGTCCCCGCTGTGTCCCCAGGGCCCGGAGGCGAGGGCTGGCTCCAAGACGGGCGCGGCGCGCGCGGGGCAGGCGCAGAGGAACTCCACCAACGCCACCCGCATCCCGGCCAAGACCCCCACAGCCCCCAAGACCCCTCCCAGCTCCGGTAGGTGACGGTGGCAGCCGCGTGCTGGTGGCTGGGTGGTGCTGCTGGGCAGTGCCAGGGGTTCGAGACCGAACCCAGCCCTCCTGGGGCTCCTTCCCGCTGGGTCGAGCTGCTCGTGCCCTGTGTTCATACAGTCTCCACTGAGTAGGAGAGGCCAGTTGCTTCATCCTGTGGGATTTCCTCAAATCTGGAAGATTTAGGCAGCTCCATTTTTTTAATCCATCTACTCGTTTTCTCTCTGGTGATATTTCACAAAGGCCAGGGGCAAGAGGATCAATTCTTCGATTACAGGAATGGAGATTAGCCCACTATGCTCAGAAGAAAACCCCAGAAAGCATCAGGCATTGTGAATTTCCATTAAAATGGTGCATTTCACGGGATATATACATATATTTCATACTTAACCAGAGCTGCATTAAACCTTAAATCAATTAATTTTCCAGCTTTATTATGTTTAAGCATCTTTCTCATTCACTAAACAGGCAGAAAGGAGCAGAAAAAGCCACCTCCTGCAGCAGCAAAGACTGAGAAAGGTGATGTTTAAGGGTCTTCTTTTCTTCTTTCGTTTCCTTTTCAAACTGGGGACAGTGCTAAGCTGCTCAGCAATCAGCCTTAGTTAATTACAGAAAATGGTTCTGTCAAAGTGCTTCCAAATTTCTGATAGAAAAGTGGTTCTGAGTGTCTTTTGTCCGTAATTCGTCGTGCCACGCTCGGGTGGGGAGCCTTACTGACGATCCAGGCAGTGGAGACCACCTTCCTGCCGGGATGTCGGGAAGCTGCCTTTGGATCCCAGTTTTTCCTTCCCAAAGGCGTGGCAGGAGGTGCGGGCGCGGGGCTGGGGCGGGCTCTGGGGCGAGCCGAGCGGCGCGGGGCGCTGAGCGGGCTCTGCTGTGTGCGCAGGTGAGCAGCCCAGGTCTGGAGACAGGAGCGGCTACAGCAGTCCCGGCTCCCCCGGGACCCCGGGCAGCCGTTCCCGCACCCCCTCTCTGCCCACCCCACCAGCCAGGGAGCCCAAGAAGGTGGCAGTGGTTCGCACCCCCCCGAAATCTCCCGCCTCGGCCAAGACCCGCGTGCAGCCCTCGGCCGCGCCCATGCCCGACCTGAAGAACGTCAAGTCCAAAATCGGCTCCACCGACAACCTGAAGCACCAGCCCGGAGGTGGCAAGGTAAGCACGGGCTCTGTCCTGCCTGTGGGCACAGGGGCGCTGGGCACTGCCTTGGGCTGGCAGGACCTGCCTGGAGCAGCAGCCGGGCAGCGGGCAGGGCTGCACCTGACTCTGGCTCACCCGCAGGGTTTGGGCTCGGATGCCAGGCCTGGATTCCTTGCTGGCCTGGTGCAGCTCAGCTGTCCCAGGGTGCAGGAACTCGTGGCTGCAGTGATGCTCTGTGCTGGTGTCTGCGTGGGGAGCTGCGTGGGGAGCTGAGCTGCAGCCCGCAGGAGAGGCAGGCTCAGGCTGTGCTCCTGAGTCCCGCCCTGTGCCCGGGGCAGGAGGGCACAGCAGGGTCTGTCTCCTCCTCCTGAGGGTCTCGGCTCCCACCCCACGTGTTGCCACACATTGGGGTGTGGATCCAGCTCTGGTGGCGAGGTTTTGGGTCGTATTGTGCCACCAGGTGCTGTCTGGCCACACAGTGCAGGGGGGCACGGCCACAACTGGTGGCACTTCTGTCCTTTCAAACGCTTTGCACTCCCAGAAAAGCTGTTTCATGAGCAAAGTGACTCTGGGCTCCATGTGCTTGGGAATGAGGCTCTTGGGTTAAATTCTGCAAGCCTGGCAGGGGACACTGCCTGTGCTAGGGTGGCACTGCCTGTGCTGGGGTGGCATTGCCTGTCCTGGGGTGACACTGGTGGCACTGCCTGTCTTAGGGTGGCACTGCCTGTGCTGGGGTGGCACTGCCTGTCCCGGGATGGCACTGTCTGTCCTGGGGTGGCACTGCCTGTCCCGGGGTGACACTGCCTGTGCTGGGGTGGCACTGCCTGTGCTGGGTGGCACTGCCTGTCCCGGGATGGCACTGTCTGTCCTGGGGTGGCACTGCCTGTCCCGGGGTGGCACTGCCTGTGCTAGGGTGGCACTGCCTGTGCTGGGGTGGCACTGCCTGTCCTAGGGTGGCACTGCCTGTCCTAGGGTGGCACTGGTGGCACTGCCTGGCTTCAGCCCTTGCAGAGCCCTAAGAAACGTTCCCTGAGTGCTGTGCATGATGTTTTCTGTGATCAGGTACCTCGGTGGCTCTGAATGTTCCCCTTGGCATGGGGGGAGGCTTTGAGCTGGCTCCCCTGCATCCTGTGGAATGGCAGCCTGCTTCTCCATGGCCTTCCCAGGCGTTTTCCACCGTGGCTGGTGATTTTCTGGCTTTGTGCCACCATCCAGGGGGGCTCTGGAGCCTGGGCAGGGCTCTTGGTCATGAGACAGCAGCACATGAGCACAGAGTCCTTTTTGGGGGGGCTCAGCCCTCCTGCCCACTTAGCACAAGACATGGATTTTTCTTCCCACCCCCACAAACCCTGTTCTCCAGGGATTTTGGAAGGAACCCTTGTTTACTGGAAAATAGTTAAATTATTTGTTTGTTCTTTTTTAATCCAGCTTTTCCAAGTTGTTTTTTTTCCCCTCTCTGTTTGTTGTTGTTGCTGAAAGAGTAAGAACAGCTGAATCTGGGACAATTCCTTGCTCTTTGCAGGGGAGGATGGCTGGATGCTCTGCTGGGGCTCTGTAGACACCAGGCTGCTCCCAGCAGGATGGTTGCAGCTGGAGCAGAAGGGGCTGATCCCAGATGTTTGATTTCAGGCTGCTCAGAAATGGGTTTGGAGCAGATTCCGGACCCCAGCATGGGCAAGCAGAGGGGCACAGGGCAGGGGCAGCCAGGCCACGTCCCTGTGAGCTCCTGGTGGCCTCAGCTCTCCTCTTGTGGCTGCACCACGAGTGCTGCTCTGGCAAAGCTGGGTCCTGACATGTGGGATTAGCTGGGAAAGCTGCTGGAGGCACAGGCCAGCCCTGGAGCATCCAGGGCGCTGCAGGGAGCTCCTGCAGGGAGCAGCAGGCTGGGCTGGAGCCCTGCTCAGCCCCGGGATGGTGTCTGTGCCAGGAGGGGACCCTGCTGGGGCTCTCGTGGTCCCTGTCACAGGCTGTGCCTCACGGCTCACACCTCTGCCTTGGCACCTGCATTTACACCCGAGGGGGCTGCAAAGCCACTCCAGGCTGGGTGGGCAAGGAGCAGGGATCCTCTTCAGCCCGGGGCTGCCTGGAAGAGCTGCTGGGGTGCCTGAGGGGGCTCCAGGGCAGCCGGGGGGAAGCGACCCCTGAGTGGAGCCAGCTGCGTGGGCACAGGACCGGGAGGGCCGGGGCTGCGGGCTGTGCCTGGCAGTGCTTCCACGGGGCCCCGGCCCTTCCCAGCCCCGCTGCCACCCACCAGGGGCTCCTTTGCCACACCACTGGGGTGGGATGGGGCCCGGGGCTGCATCCGGGGGTGGGGAGCATCCCTGGCAGCCTTGGCTTTCTGCTGGCAGCTGTGCAGGGAGCGTGAGCCCCGCGCAGAGCAGAGCTGGGTGTCCTCTCCCAGAGCTGGACACGCAGCTCCTGCTCCTGTTTGCCCGGCCCAGAGGGGACTGTGGTCCTGGCTCCACGGAGCTGGGCAGGCATTTTTCCCTCAGCCCCACCTCTCCTCATTCCCCTGGCTCTGCAGGAGCTGTCGCTGAGCCCTGGTGGTGCCTCAGCCCTGCCTCCCAGCGGGGTTGCTGCCCAGCCAGGTCCCCGTTTTGTTCAGTGGAAGGATCCAGGCTGAGCTGGCTTTTCGGCTGGTGTTTGTGGCCAGAGCTGCATCACTGCCCAGGCCTGCCCAGGCTAGAGCTATGACCTGCCCACCTCCATCTTCCCTTTCCAGCCCAGCAGGAGGCAAATCTGTGCAGCAAGCCAGAGATTTTCCTGTTTGCTTCTGGCACTGGAAGGCAGGTTCCTGGTTTTAGGGATATAACACATGGTCGAGCTGCAGATGGTCATGTTGTTTCTCACGCTCTTTTCTGGCTACCAAAGGTGCAGATAATTAATAAGAAGCTGGACTTTAGCAGCGTTCAATCCAAGTGTGGCTCAAAGGATAATATCAAACACATCCCGGGCGGAGGCAGTGTGAGTACCTTCACACTTTCAATGCTCTATGGTTCTTATAATAAGTGGCATGTTGTGTACACTAAACTGCCAATGCTATCTGCAGCGACCCTGCCATCAGATAGCTATTGGTGACGTGCAATGACTCTTTTCTGGCTACCAAAGGTGCAGATAATTAATAAGAAGCTGGACTTTAGCAGCGTTCAATCCAGGTGTGGCTCAAAGGATAATATCAAACACATCCCGGGCGGAGGCAGTGTGAGTACCTTCACACTTTGAATGCACTGTGATAATCCTGATTTCAGTGGCATGTTGTTACACTAATCACCAATGCTATCTGCAGCCACGCTGCTGTCACATAGCCATTGGGGACGTGCTGTCATTTAACCCCGTTAACCCAAAAATGAACCCTAACGAGTCCTGGACATGCCTGACATGGACAGAACTAACTGCCCCGTGTCCAAACCACGTCTGTAACAAACCATCCCAGTAACTCCAGGGCTCTGCACTGCCTGGAAAAAGCCTCCTGGTCTGCGGGAGGGGCCTCAGGCACACGGTGATGCAGGAGATGGGTCCATTTCTGAGCAGACCCAGTCCTCCTTGCTCAGTGTGCTGCTAAATTGGACACGATCCTGCCCCACACGTGCCCGTTCCCATCAGGCAAGTATGATCCATGCAAATATTCAGATTCTCCTTGCTAACGAAAGTGTCCGGCAGCGCCCACGGAGGCTGAGCCTGAGGGTTGTTGAGTTAATTGATTCGAACACTGGCATTTCCAGCTGTTCCCACACAAACACCAGGCTCAGCTTTCAGTTACTGTGCCAGAAACCTGGAGACACTCCACAGAGGTTGGTGGATTTACAGCTGGAGGCAGTTTGGCTCCAGGAAGGATGCTGGGCCGAGGCAGGCACATCCCTGAGACCCCAGACTGTGTCCTGGGGTCTGCGGGGCCTGCTCTGAGATGTTCCCCGTGGATTTTCCTTGATGTCCCTGAGAAACGGAGCCTTGCAGAAGCTTGGCAGCTGACAGAGCTTTGCAGCCTCTGGATAAATTCGGCGTCGCTCTGCAGTTACTGCACGGGCCAGAGGAGCTGCTCTGCAGAGTCAGAGCCCTGTGAAGCAGTTCCATGGCTGTTCCTCTTCCTCACCCTGGGCTCCTGCCCTGCCTGGGCTGCCCAGGGTGTGGTGCACCAGGGGCTGTTGCTGGCTGCCCACCTCGGTGCTGTGGCTGGTGATGGGCTCGTCCCTTCCTCACAGAGCTCGCCCCGTGGGCCTTGGCAGCTGCACTGGGCTAAGAATTACCCGAGTTTTCACCTGGGGGTGGTGATCCCTCCCCAGGCCCTGCCAGAACTGAAGACCCCGTGAGCTCTGCCTGGCTCTGGCAGCTCTGGGAGCAAAGCCTGCCAGGGGCAGAGTGTCAGGAGGGTGAGCTGGGCCTGGGGCTCCCTTGGGACAGGGGCAACAAGAGACCCCCGGGCACTTTCCCCTGTGGCAGCAGCACCCCCTGCCCAGCCATCCCTGCTTCCAGAGGGAGCTGCCACTCCCTGGGGCTGGGGCCTGGATTCTGAGGGCTGTGGATGCTCTGCCCAGGGGGTGCCTTAGGCAGGAGCTGGCCTTGGCATTGCTGATGCTGAGGGGTGGGATCCCCAGGTCTCTGGCACTGCTTTCCCAGGAAAACAACTCTGTTTCCCCTTTTCCTTTCTTGCTCAAGTGGGGAGGATCCTTCTCTACTCCCCGGCAGGATGGGAAGGGATGACAGAGCCCTGTCTGTCAAAAAAGGGGCTGGGAATGAGAGCAGAAAGTTCCAATTGCTGACTGCGTGTTCTGGAAACGGGAGGACGTTCAGTCCCAGGTCTCAGTGGTACCTGAATTGCTGAGAGACCCTTCAGGGTCACAGCTGGGCTTGGAGAGGCACCAGCTGCCCTTTCTGGGTCTGCTTCCTGCTTTCCAACCAAACCCAGCTCCTCTCCTGCCCGAGTGCATTGAACGTGTGACCTTTCCCTGCGCTGTCTCCACGTCTGTGTCCACGGTGTCTCCCAGACCCCGAGGGGTTGCTTTTCTCCCTCTGTCTCCTGTCAAATGTGCCTCCTGGTCTGTGTGAGCAGCAGAGACAAGGCAGGTCAGCAGGGCTCTGTGCCTGGAGTTTTCCTCCTTTTCCTGGCTCCTGGCTGGGGTGAGGGTTGTTTCTCAGGGCTGTGACGGTCACTGAGGGTGTTGGGGCCAACGTGGGGAGCGAAGGATGCACCTTCCCCTGGGGCTTTTGGGTGAGCCCAGGTGCTCGACGGGGCAGAGGCTGCAGTGGAGCCTTGGTGCTGCTCGGGGGCTGCTGCAAGGAGGCAGCTCCTCTGCACGGCTCCCTTTGGTGTGGCACATCTCCTGGGGCTGTGAGAGCATCCCCCCTGCTCTGCTGTCCCCAGGGCAGCCTCGAGGCGTGGGCGATGCCAGAGGCATTTTGGCTGCCCCAGGGTGACCTGTGGGGCTCTGGAGACGTTTTCTCCCCCTTGTCTGCTGCTCGTGTGTGTGCCTGCTCCCAGGTCCTCCCTGGTGTGTGGCAGCACTGCAGCCCCCGGTGTCCCCGTGTGTGTCCCTGTCCCCGTGTCTGTGCCACGAGGCTCTGGGGACGGGGGGATCCGTGGAGTTCCTGGAGCCCACCTTGAGAGACATCATGGGCAAAGCACATCAAAACAGAGCTTAAAATCACAAAATGCTGTTGCGGTTCAATACTTTATAATTGCCATTTTAATTTCTATGATGTCAACTCCAGATATTTAGACTTTGCTTTGGTTTTTTTTTTTATTTAACCCTTATTTCTGTTACAGCATTTTTCAGAAATGCATATTTTGGTCACTCTTTTGAAATTTCTGTGCACATTGATCATTTCTGTTCTTTCAGTTTTTGTGGACATAAGCTTTATGTTTTACACCAGAAAAGGTATTTATTTTTTACGTTTTCTCTCTGGTATATTTCCTCCTTTTGGATGATGTGTATGCAAATCTTAATTAATCACCACTCCACTTTCTCTCTCACTCGAGCACTTTAAAATTGCCTCTGCTCCCCGCTCTGTGGAGAGGTGATCTCGTGCATGCTGACATGTTAAGAGGCTCCTGCACACGGGCATTAATGATCTCCCATTTCTGATGGCAGTTTCTTTGGTGTCATTAATCCTCCTGGGGCTGGAGCTGTCCTTTCCCTCCAGCCCGGCTCAGGTGCTGCTGTGTGTTGTGCTCCCCCTCCCCAGCTGCCCGTGCTGGCCCCAGCTCATCCCCTTCTCTCTCCTCTGGGCAGGTGCAAATCGTTTACAAGCCAGTCGACCTGAGCCACGTCACATCCAAATGTGGTTCCCTGGGCAACATCCACCACAAGCCAGGTACCCTTCGGCCTCGGGGGGGTGTGGAGAGCGGCAGGGGGTGCGGGGGCACCCCAGTGAGCCCCGCGGTGCTGGGTGCTGTTCCCAGCTCCTGACCCCCCTCTCACTCGTCTCTTCCAGGTGGTGGCCAGGTGGAGGTGAAATCTGAGAAACTGGACTTCAAAGATAAGGTGCAGTCGAAAATCGGGTCCCTAGATAACATCAGCCACGTCCCTGGAGGAGGCAATAAAAAGGTAAAGGCGCCCTGGGGACGGCTGTGCTGCTGGAGGTGTGAGGGGACAGAGGGAGACAGAGCTGTGGCCCTGCTGCCAGGATGTCCCCGGGTCCCTCCTCTGCGCCAGCTGAGTGAGCAGGAGCCAGTGACAGCCTCTGCTGTGGTTTCCTGCTCCTGCTGCTGCCTCTCAAGTGTTCTGTGTCTCAGACCCTTCCCAGAGCCAGTGTCACCGCCCTGCTGGGCCTCAGCACTGGCAGCTGGGCAGCTGCAGAGCTTTAAAGGCTCAGCTTTAGTTAGAACCGGTGACTTGGCAGCAAACTGGCCCTCCTGAAGGTGATGTCTCCTTCCTGACTGAGGCCTCTGTGGAGGGAGGGGAGCGTTTGGGGGGTCTAAATTGAAAGACAAAAGGGTCAGGGAAGTGAGCTGGGGCTGAGCTGTTCCCACCGAGGCTTTGATGGTGACTTCAGTGAGTCTTGGCCAAATAAAACAGCCCCACAGCTGGGCTTCAAGGCCGCCACGTCCCCAGCAGGCAGGGGGGTGAGAACAGCAGGTAAGCACAGAGCTGAGACTCCAGCCTGGCGACTCGCAGGGTTCAGCTCCCCCAGGGAAAAGCGGGTTTTATCTTGCTTGCTTTTGCAGCACTTTGTCTCAATGGGAGGGGAAGGTTCTGTTTCAGCTCCTGTATTTTGGCACTTTGTTCTTGGCCACGTGTTCTCTGTGCAGCTCCAGCTCTCACCTCCAGCTGGCCTCTGACTGCGGGACCACTTGACTTCCTTACCCTTCTCTCTGCCGTGCATCAGCCTCCCCTGTGCTTCATTGAGCCTTTTGCCATCGGTTTTGTGATTCCAGTGATGGCTCTGTCACGTCCTGGCACATTCACTGGCCATAGTTTGAAGAACTTGTCCTCTGCAGGGGAGTTTCTTTGCAAGGCTTTGACCTCACCACCTCAGCCTTCCTGCCTAAGCCCAGGCTGGAGGAGGCCGTGGGTGTAGCTGAGCCCAGGTGCAGCTCTGCTGCCCCTTTCCCGTGTCCCCAAGCTCCCTCCTTGCTCTGTGACACTCAGATCCACACTGGGACTCCCAGCCCACAGCTCTTTAGGCTCTGCCGTGGGGAGCTGGGTGCTCCGTGCTCTGCCCAAGTCCCTGTGCTCTCCCGTGCTGTTCTGGAGAGTTTTCCTCCCTGGCTCCAAAGGCAACCACTCTTCTTTCTATGAGTCAGTGAATGGCCCTGTTTTTCAGATCTTTTTCTGCCCAGTTTTCTATTTCTTTTCTATATTTTTTGTCTTTTTCCTTCTGGCTGACATTTCTTGGATTGTGATTTTTATTGCTGATGCATTTTTTGCCCCCCACTGCCCTGGGTGGGTTTCTTCACCCGTAGAGAGAGAAAGGCAAGGAAGACAAGACCTGGACCCCGAGCCCAGACCCCGCTGGGCTCCAGGCCCTGGTGCTGGAGCCACTCACCCCCACGGAGAGCCAGCCCCCGGCCTTGCACTCGGCTGGGGAGGGCACCTGTAAGTAGCAAAGCAGATCCAGTTCACCGGGAGAGGGGTTTGGCTCCGGGGAGCAGCTCCGGGGGCTGAGGGGCAGCTTCACGTGCCATGTGCCCCCATAATCGCTGCCAGGGGAGTGGGAGCAGCCCAGGCTGTGCCCTCTGCGCTCTGGGACCCAGGACCTCGCCTGGGGAGGATTTGGCAGCATCCAGATGCTCAGGTGCTGCTGTCCCCTCTGGAGCCTGGGACGTGCCCAGGCCTGGGGCACTGGGGACGCTGGTCCGCTGCTCTGAGCTCTGCTCCCAGCTCTGGCAGGGCCCCTGTCCCCGCCGTGCCCCTGACCCTCCTCTCCCTCACAGATTGAGACTCACAAGCTGACCTTCCGCGAGAACGCCAAAGCCAAGACCGACCACGGCGCCGAAATCGTCTACAAGTCCCCCACCATCAGCGGAGATGCCTCCCCGCGCCGCCTTAGCAACGTCTCCTCCACCGGCAGCATCAACCTGGTGGACTCCCCCCAGCTGGCCACGCTAGCCGACGAGGTGTCCGCCTCGCTGGCCAAGCAGGGCTTGTGATCGCGGCACGGCGGCCACCAGGAGAGAAGACAAGGAAAGGAAACGAAAAAGAAAAGAAACAAAAATAATAATCTGGCCTTCTTCCTCTGTTCCTTTTACAGCTGCTTCCCCGTCCCTAACTGGTTAATGATTTAACCTGCTTTTACTGTTCATTCAGCTCTAGCTCCAGGACTTCAAAATCAGTGACACTATGAGGTACAAAACCTCCTCTCCCCCCTCCTCGGAGCGCACAGCCCGTCCCGGCCCCGCGTCCCTCGCTGTCCCTGCCCGGGCCGCCGGCAAGGCGGGGAGGGGCGAGGGGCGGCCGCAGCACGACGCCGACCCGAGCCCCCGCACGGGGCAGCCGGTGGCCCTCCCGGGAAGGGGCTGTGACCTCGCCCAGCTCGTGTCCTGCCGCGTCCTGGGTGCGCAGCCAGGGCTGCGGGGAGGCGCCCTCCCTCCCCGCGTTAAATTTGCCTGCTAATTTGGAAGAAACCTTTTGTTTTTATTTCCGAAAGCCGAGATGTGTATGAAGATAACGGCCAGGTACCCCCTAACCCGCTCTCAGCTCCGGCAGCTGGAGTTCCGGCGACGCCGGGTGCCCGCTCCGAGGGGCCCGGGCGGCCGTTCCCCTCCCGTGGCTGTGCTGGAACCGCTGAGTGGATGAGTAGAGGCTTTTCCCCATTCCTTTGGCAGCCCCTCGTGTCGTAGAGTAGATTTGTCTGTATATGCTTGGACCGTGCCAGGGTGATTGTTTTCATAAACGAGCATGTGTTTGAAAAATAAATGCTGTAAGTAGTTTTGAGCTGCCCCGCGCCGGCTCCGCGGCCCAGCCCCGGTGCGGTGCCGCAGCAGGAGCCTGCAGGAGGGGCACTCACAGCTCCAGGGCTGGGATGGCTCCTGGATTTGGGTGCAGCTTGTGACATTTTTGGGTTGTTCTTTTTCTTTCCCTGCAAGGTCAGCTCAGCGATGGCGGAGGTGGCAGCTCCATGGCTCTGCTGTGCCGGTGGCAGCGGTGAGACCCCGGCAGGACGCGGGGGAGGCGGCAGCAGCTCCCCCAGCCCGGGGCCAGCGGCTGCTCCCTGGCACTGAAGCCCCTTTCCGGGCGCTCCCCGGTGTGAGTTGGCAGCATCTCACCCCCCACACAGCACTGACCACCCCAGCACCACTCGGGGACAGGAGCCAGTCCAGCTTTTGCTTTGGCTGCTTCTGTTCTTGCGGTTCCCTGGGGAGCATGAGGGGGTCCCGGGGCTGTCCCCGCCTGCCCCTTCCCTCTACAACCAAAGAGGCCGAGATGCCACCAGTGCAGCTGCGTGTCCTCCTGCCCTGTCTCCCCCAGGGCCCCAGCCGAGCTCTGCGGGTTCAGCTGGAGGTGGGAGGGCAGAGGGGCCCCGGTGGGGCTGCAGGGAAAGCCGTGCTTTCCCAGCAAGGTCTGGAATCCTGGTCCAACAGGGCTGGCAGGGGGTCAGGCCCCTGGTTGTCCTTGGGGTGGTGGCTGGGTGCCACCAAGGCTGTCAGAGCAGCTGTTCCCGGGCAGAGCAGCAGTTTTTCCCTGGGCAGGACCTGCTCCCATCCCGTGGGAGCTGTGAACCCGCTGTCACTGCTGTCCCTCCGTGGGGCTGGGCTGCAGCAGGCCTGGCTATGGATGGAGATGGTCTGGGGGGGCCCAACCCTTCTCTCTGCAGCCCCAGGAGCTGCTTTATGGCTGGGGAGAGGCTGGTCCAGCACCACCATCATGTCCAGCTTGTCACTCGCTCCGTTCACTTGACTCCATGATTGTAAGGCTCTGTGCTCCGTCCCCGACTCTGTAGCGCTGTAGGAGCCGCCGCGCTTTTTGTCCTTTGTAGAACGAGCAAGTTGGGAGAACCCTCAAAGCATCACCTCCGTACCCCTCCGGGCTGCAGGACGGGGCAGCTGAGCTCGCCCGTCCTGTGCCACCCCTGTCCCCTCCGTGCAGCCCCTGAGGGACAGCGGCACCCGGGCTGGGATGCCCTTGGTGCGCTCGGAGCTCCGGTGAGCAGCCCCTTCCTACTCCGAGTGTCCTCAGCCCTGGTCCCCCCGGGGGCTGTGGGGAGCCAGGACAGCCCTTTACATCCCCCATGTCACCGCTGTCCCCTCCAGCAGCCCGAGCCACGTCCCCTGCCCCGACCCCGCGTTCAGACCCAGGCCTGAGGCTCCGGTGAGCAGCCGGACAGCCTGAGCCCCGGCTCTTCCTTTACTCCACACACATCTTGGGTCTGAAAAGGGTTAAAACCGGCACTGATTAACAAAAAAAAAAAAAAAAAAAAAGAAAAAAAAATCGTATTTCTGCACTCCAAAAGATTCTGCGTGTTAGCAAAGGTCGGTGCCAGCCTGTGTGGCGTTGGCAGCCCCGCGCCGCGCCGGGGAGGGAAGGTTTGATCTCAGTGTATCATTCTAGCTTAGCTTCTGTCTGTGGGTGTCCATAGTGTATCGTGTGTTTAACAACTGGTTTACACTGTTGCCGTAAAAGTGAATTTGGAAATAAAGTCATTACTACGATAATGGTAATTGGCACCTCTTTTGCATGGGGGGACGTGGGGTGGGGGGCCCATCCACAGGATCATTGACTGGGGCAGCACACAGGGACAGGGACTGGTCTGCAGTTTTCCTGTTACTTTTTAAGCCCCCACACTTCTGCCTGGGGCACACAGGGGTGCACACAGCAGTCCCCAGATGAGAACCAGCAGCACCCAGTTAACCCCGGAAATGTAAAATAAAATAACTCCCAGCCCGGAGGTTCCTCCTCTTGCTGACATTAACTGCTGGAAAATAACATCACACAGGAAAAGAGAGGCCACGGGAACGCGGGAGGGAAGCAGCTGATCCGAGTGCACTGAGGGCCCCTTCCCTGTCCCAGCCCAGCGTTTCACACTCATCAAATGGAATATTACGTTTTAATTTTTTTTTTAATATTTTCTTCTTTTTTTTTTTTTTTATAAGCACATTTGTGCTTTGCCAACAGAATCAAGACATTAACAAAGATCAGCTTCTCGGAAGAAAAGCATTTCTATATAACAAGGACATTACACAGCTCAAAGCAGGAAAAGAAAATATTTACAAAATACAAGGTGGGTTTTTTTTTTTGTGTAGTTTTTATAATGCTAAAAGGGTTATTCAGAATTTTCAACCTTATAAATAGAAAAGCACTTCTGCAGAGGGATATGGTAGCGACGTTGTTTGTTGGGTTTTTGTTTGAAAGAAACGATGACGGATCCTTTAAACTAGAACAGAACCAAAACCACAAGATCATGTTGAAAATTGTGAAAACCCCGACCATGAAGCAGTTCAGCGACTATTTCTTTACGATTACAAAATGGAAAAAAAAAAAAAGTCCTTTGTATTTTTTCCCGTTTTTTTGGTGATGTGATTATACATAAGACAGGCACAATGCTAGCAACAGGACAGGGCCCAGGAGCCACACCGTCAGGACCGGGAAGCGTTACGATGGGGACGGTGCGCGGGGTCCGGGATCGCTGCGGGTGCGGCACGGGGAGAACGAACTGGGCTTCAAACTCAAATACCTGTCAGGAGGGGGCACGGCGGGCGCCCCGAAATGAAACGGAACCGGCACCGGGGCTGGGACGGTGCGGGAGCGGAGCGAAGCTGCGGTGACCCCGATCCCCCAGGAGCTGCTCCTGCCTCCATCCTTCCCTCTCTGCCCCCCGCTCTGACACAAGCCCACCCGCGGGACCCCTGGCCCTGACTGCCCGGCCCCGCAGCCGGGGCAGAGCTCCAGCCTCAGCCCAAAGGGCATCCAAGTACTCCGGGAATTCTGCTCCTGCTGAAAGCATCGGGGACTCCTCCCCTCCCTGCCCTCGCCACACACCGGCCGTGCACAAGGTGCTTCCCAACTCCCACCCCTGCCATGCCAAGCTGAGTGGAGCAGCCACAAGGTCCCTCCTTTCCCCCTGCCCAGAATGCAGCCAGAAGCACGGCTGCTCTGAACCAGGGGAGAAGGAAGGGAGAGGTGTCCCCAGGGGCAGAGCGAGGATCAGGGGACAGAATTCCTGAACTACAACCTGGGGCAGGAAAACGCAGGAGGGTGAAGTGCAGGTGGGCACTCTGCAGGTGAGGACAGCCAGACGGTGAAGGTTGCAATCCCAAGACATCACTTTTCACCACTAATTTCACTCCACTAAAACCTTTCAGGGTGGGGGGAGTGGGTTAAAAGAAAACGACACCCTTTTGGTGGGAAAACTATCCCCGAAATCTGCTAGTCAGCTAAATCCTGTGCTCTAGTTTTATACACCTAAAGGAGGGAGGAAAGGGGAGGGGGTCTGGTGGGCTGCTCCCCTCCCGAGGCTTCACTCCGCTGGGAGTAATCTGGGGGCTCATTCATGTGACGAGGAAACATGGAGAAGGAAAAAAAAAAAAAAGAAAACAAGAAAAAAAAAAAAAAGAAAAAAAAAAGAAAACAAAAAACAGTTTCTAAACTCCTTAAATTCACTAAAAACTGTGAAAATTCCCGGCAGGATGTTTGAATATCAAACGCAGATTTTGGAAGCTTTAATGCCAAGAGTTAGTTCTGTGTGTTGGTTTGCTCATGTCTCCCCGTGTGTCTCTATCTGTGCGCTGGCCGCAGGACTGCGGAGCAGGAGGAGGAGGAGGAGGAGGAGGAGGAGGAAGAGGAGGAGGAAGAGGAGGAGGAGGGGGGGGCCAGCGGGGCTCGGCTCTTGAGGCTGGGCAGGCTGGGCGAAGCCGAAGTGCCATCGCACTCGCGGGAGGATTTGCTGCCCGACGTGCGGCGGGTGCAGCGCGAGAGCCGGTCCTGGGGGTCGGGCTGGTCCTCGCACTCCGTCCGGGGGTCGTAGGAGAGCGGGAAGGTGCGGCGCTCCCAGGGCGGCACGGCCTGCGGAGAGACAGTCACGGAACTGCCCTGACACAGCCTCTTGTGCCCACAACCCCTGACACAGCCTCCTGTGCCCACAACCCCTGCCACAACCTCCTGTGCCCACAACCCCTGCCACAACCTCCTGTGCCCTCAAACTCCTGCCAAAGCCTCCCGTGCTCGCTGCCTGCAGATCCGGAGCTCAGAGCTGCTCCCGGTGCAGAGCCCCAGCTCGGAGCAGCCCGGGACACGTGGAGAGGACGCGGCAGCTCCGCACGGAGCCAGCGCTGGCAGCGCTTCCCACCGCCCTGACCCCCCGGGCCAGAGCTCCAGCACCACCACAGGCAGCTTCAGCCTGCCTCCCCACACCGGGGTCACCTGTAGTGCCACCCCCGTGTCCCCACCCCGTGTCCCCACCTGCCCGGCCCAGCAGCACCCACCTGCTCGTCCAGGCCGGCCTCGGGCGTGGAGCAGCGCGTGTCCTCACTGGACAGGAGGCGCAGGGAGTCCCGGGACAGGGGGGTCAGGGGGGCACAGAGCAGTTCGGGGCTGATGGGGCTGCGTGGTGAGTGGCTGTGGGACAGCTCCAAGTGGGAGTGGTAGCTGCCCACCTCAGGGGATGCTGGCTGGGGAGTCGAGGGGTTCCCCAGCTGGGGGGTCGTCCGTCCGTCTGTTGACCTGTAGGACCTGAGACAGGAGCAGATTTGAGAGCCCAGCCATGCTCCCCTCTGCTGCCTGACCCTACCCAGGATCCTTTGGCCCTGATGGGAACATGAGCAGGGAACGCCACGTTCCAGAGACACACCCAGCTCCCTATGGAATCAAGGCACTTCCAAGTGTCTCCCCCTCCCCACACCAGGTGACCCTGGCAGCAGCTCAGGAACTGAGTGCAGGAAATCAGCAATGCTGGAAATGCAGCAATTTCAGCAGCTGGGAGTGAGGGGAGCACAGTGAAACCCCGAGACCTCAGATTTCAACCAGGAATTACCAAAGTCTGAGCCCCGACAGAATTCAGATAAAAACCCACAGGCTACAAGCACAGAAACCTAACTGAGTTCCCAAATCCATGTGCAACTCTCCAAGATGAACTGCAACAGCAAGTGGCCATAAGAAATGGGCTAAAGAAACAGCAAAACATCCCACTCCCCAGGAGCACTGGGAACTGCAGCTGCAGAGGAAACAGGGCAGCAGCAGCAGCATGAGGGGGTTTGACACAGGCCAGGTCTGCACCTGCAGAAGCTCCTGCAGGAACCCCCACGAAGGCAGGCACCGAAACTAAAGCAGCGTCCAGGGCAGGGACAGAGCTGTGGCTCAGCAGCAGCTCTGCCCCAGAACAAAGTGACTCCAGGCGACCAAACCCTCAGTGGTGGAACCAAGGAGAGCAAATCTATTCTTGTGCAGGTTTATGATGAGATCAACAGCTGGAAACAGTGGTGGGTTTAGACACCCACTCATAAAGACACAGCAGAAAGGGAACTGAGTGCCTAGTGACAGTGTCCCTGATCCTGCAGGAACATTGCCACTGCAAGCCCTGTGCCTGCCGCTGGACTCCCGGGCTGGCACAGCATCTCCCATGCTTCTGGAGCAGTGGAAATGCTTGAGAAAGCAGATGGTGCAGCTGTCTGCAGCCAAACTGGGCTATAGCTTCACCCCCACCTAAGCAAGCCCGTGCCCTGCTCCCACATGGGCTCCTGAAGCTGGATGATGCCACACCTTTCAACACCAGCACCAGCTTTCAACCCTCTCAACCAGGATCCCCACGGGCTCCCAGGGGCAGCCCAGTGCTGGACTGTGGCCCCTGGGCAGGGCTGTACCTGCTGCCCCGGCGCTGCGGGGGGACACTCGTGCTCCAGAGCCACCGTGCCCGCTCCATCTCCTCACACTTCCCGTGCCGAGCAGCGAAGGCCGAGTCTGACAGGTCCTCAACCTGGACAGGGAAGGGCAGAGGGCTCGGTCAGAGCTTTCCTCCTCAAAACAACCATCTTTGTAGTTTTGCCGACAATAGTTGCGGTGAGAATTTAAATGTTTATCATTGGATTGTAGAATGTCCTGAGTGGGGAGGGACCCACGGGGATCATCCAGTGCAGCTCCTGGCCCTGCACAATCCCACCCTGGGCCCGAGAGCTTGTCCAAATGCTCCTGGAGCTCTGACAACCCTGCAAAGGATCCACCCTAGCTGTGGGCTCCCTGATGGGGTCCCTGCCTCTGTTCCCTCCACAGATGTTGTTCATTTACCACCAGCCTCATCCCACATTAACTGGGAAATAAAATCCTTCTTACCTCCTCGTTGTCCTCCTCAGGGCTGGCTTTCAGAGCACTGACATCAACTTCACGCCAGCTGCAACACAACCACCACGGGCATCACTCAGGGCACAGCTAGAACCAGCTGCACATCACCCTCCCCTCCCAGTAGTGGCTTTTGGGAAAGGGGAAATTCCACCCTGCCATGAGGAGCAACACTCTCAGACCTCCTTGGTGGTCTGGTAGCTCAGCTGGTGCTTCCCAAGGGCAGAGGAAGCAGAGCAGAGGCTGCTGCATTTCCTTCTCTTCCTCACACAGGCTCCCCCCTGCCCTGCTCCGAAATGGGCCAGGGAAGAGCACAGATGACCAGGAAGAAGAGGGAAGCTGGGAAGATGCAGAACTGCAAGGCTAACCCAGCCCAGGCACCTGCAGAGCTGGGAAACCACTTTGACTTAGCAGCAAGACAACGAGACAACCAGGACTGACTTTCAATTGAACAGACACTGAGCTGAGCAGTTGGCTTTGATGGCCAAGGGCTCCTCAGAGAAAATACTCCCTCATTTAGCCAGTCTCCAGCAATTGTATGATCAGTTTTCCAATCTTTTCCTTATTCCCAAGGAAGAAGCAAAGCACCTTGCTTTCCCTCTGGGGCTGGGGCAGTACCTGGGGGTGAGGATCTCCTTGTACTGCAGCTTCTCCACGCGGGTGGTGGCAGCCACGGACATGGGGATGACGATGTTGTTTATGTCAAAGGAGCTCTCACCCCTCCTCCTCCTCGGCTGCTGCAACAGGGAGAACCACGTGAGAAAGGGCTGTGGGGTCTGGCGTGTGGGAAAGTCATCAGAGGAAGTCATGGATGGAAAGAGGACAGAATGGCCTTGTCTGACCTACGGACACTTCAGAGCTAACATCAGTTTGCATCAGACCAGAGTTCCCCTACTGCTTGCTCCAAGTCCTCTTCTCAACCCAAAATCTACTGCCCCAGCAGGCAAGGAAACCCAAATCCCAAGGTTTGGGTGGCTGCCCAGAGCGAGGATTGACCCTTTGGTTGGGGAGCCCACACAGACCCGCAGCTGCCTGCGACGCTTGAACACAGGAGCTCCACCCCTGAGCCCAGAGCCTGGAATCCTCTTGCTGGGGGAGGGAAACCTCTTCATCTTGCATTTCTGAACACGCTTGTGAAAGCACAGCAGGAAAAGCAGCAAGAGAAAACCAGGGTGGGTGTGTAGAGCCAAGGAAAGGCCTCCTTGAGGCGTCAGCTGCTGAGATGGGCTGTCCTCTCCTCCAAAACACCAAGCACACTCAAGCTGAACCACCACTGGGTTCTTCTGACACCGTGACGTCACAGCTGGTGATGGAACAACTGAATTCTGCAGCGAAGGAACCCAGTGGAACCCAGAACCCCATGGCAACAAGCCTGGAACAGGGGGCTCAAGGAGTCCTGCTCTGCTTCCCTGGGTCACATCCAGCTCAGGCTTTGGCCCAAACCACCAAATGGGGGGCCAGACAGAAGCCAAATTCCTCACTTGGACACCTGTGAGCTCAGGAGAATTAGTTCTTTCTCTGAAGGGCTTCTGCTAACGTGGGCCTGGGAGGATGACAGTGTCTGGTGGAAGAGCTGTGCCCTGTCCCAGAGCAGGGTGGGAGGGAGTTTTGGTGCTGCTCACTCACACAGCTCATGAAGATCTCACACCCTGCCACCCTCAAGCACTGTGGCAGTCTGAGTGTGTCTCAGAAGATGGCCAGAGCTCAGTGACTGCTGGAATTGTGCACAGGTGGAAGATCTCCACCACCACTGCAGTGCCCCGGCCCGTGACCCCGAGCCCATTCACAGCCCGGTGACCCCGAGGCCATGAGAGAAGCTGTCCCCATCCAACTGCTGGGACACTGCTGGGGCTCAGCTCTTCTCCTGGCAGCCCCACACTGCTTCAGAAAGCAAAATCTGGGTGTGGACCAAAGCCAAGGGACTGCTGGGAACAGGAACATTCAGCAGCAGCTGCTGAGCCGATGGTGAGCCTGGAATTGCAGCTGCCATATCCAACACCCACCCAGCAGCCCCAGCAGCAGCTGAACCAGCGGGTCCAGTGTGGCCAGAGAAACACTGAGCCTCGCCCAGCCCAAAACCCGAGTACCAGCGGAGCCCCCAGCGTGGGCTGAGCCCAGAACCCCAGGGAAGGCAGCAGTACTCACGGCGGTGCCCGAGGCGCCCTGGGAAGCGGAGCTGGCGGGAGCGGAGCCCTCGGAGGAGGTGGAGAGCTGCCGAGCTATGGGGCTGTGAGGGGTGGGGGTCACAGCTGCTGACAGGTAGCTCGGGCCGCCGACGTCCGTGTGATGCTTCAGCACTGCACAGGGAGGGGAGAACATGAACAACAGCATTAGCAAAAAAACCCAGCGCACCCAAGGGGCGGCGGTGGAGAGGACAGGACCGTGTGCACCAGAGACGGCCGGTGCTGAGGAGCACTTTGCAGCAAAGAGAAGCACCTTCGAGGGGGCTGCCCTGGGGAAGAAGCAGTTTAGAGCACACGAGGCGTTGCTGTGGTGGCGGCTCGGCCCGAAGCAGTGCGTGCCCCCTTCTCTGGGGCAGAGCAGCTGGGGATGCAGCAAAGCCCAAGCTCCCCCCGAGACACCTGCCCCTGGGGGCCTACCTTCACTCCTCTCAGATGAGCAGTCTCGCAATCGCTTTTTGTCAAAGGCAGGAGGCTGGGCAGAGCGCTCTGGCGCTCTCTCGGCCTTGGACACGGCCGAAAAATCGTCTAAAGGCGGCCTGTGTGCCTTGTCTGCTTGGGCTTTTTGATGGGAGCGCTCTGAGGAGGGGAACAGAGAAAGAGCTATGAAATGCCTGCTTTCACCTCTCTTTCTGCTGGCACAGGAGACTCGGGCAGAGTTTTCCAGCTGCACACACTGTCCCCACCACGGGGGTGCTGGGGAGGCGTGCTCAGACCTGTGGCACTGCTGTGGGCATTGCTGGCACCGAGCACGGGAAGGTCCCTGCACACCTGAGCTGCACCTGCACGCACCTCGACTGCAGCCCTGCCCTAGCCCTGCCTCACCCCCGGGAGCAGGACTTGAAGGCCATCCTCCTCCTCCTCCTCCTGCTGCTGCCGGGGCAGGGGCAGCACTTACTGGCCGTGGTGAAGAAGGAGTTGACCAGCTTGTGGCGGTCCTTGCGCACGGGGTCAGCCAGGCTGGGGGGCACGGGGGCTCTGTGCTTCAGCGACAGCTTCTTGGGAGCTTTAGTTTTCTCGTAGGGCTTGTTCTGCCACTGGGATTTCAACATGCTCTGGAAGTGCAGGCTCGTCGGCACATCTGCAGGAGGTACAGAACGTGGAATCCAAGTTAATCATGCAACACAGAGCTGTGGTCCCAGTAGCCTGCCCCAGTGCCCCCAGTAAGAACAGCCCTCGATGAACATGCAAGCACTGGCAGAAGAACAAAGTTTTCTTAGTCAGAAAACTCCTATGTCTTCACCTCTGTAGGTATCTCCTGTGGTGCTACCTCAGATCTGACTTCCAAGAATCTGAGGTATCTCAGCACCAAATCTAGGCTGGCAGAGAGAAATTCAGCCTAAATCCTCAATCTCAAGTCAAGCCAGAAGCCAACCAGGCACTGCAGCATGTTAATCTGCCTGATGTGGCACCTCAACCATGAGAAGTTGTGTGTGACCACACCTGAGAGGCCCCAAGGGCAGGAGGAACTCCTGTCCAGTATTTCCTCCCAATTTCAGGGATTGGAAAGCCCCAGCAGATCCAGGCAGGGAAAGAGGATGGAGCTGGCAGAGCATGGGCTGGAGCTGGTGGGGACTTGGCTCCCTGGAAAAAGCCAGGACAGCTTAATTCCAAGTACCTTGGTGGCTAAAGCTCTCCCCCAGCCCCTTGCTAAGGAAGGGCAGTCACAGGGTGATGGCAATTCTTTGGCCATCACTGCTGGCCTGTGGGAACATGTCCCAGAAAAGAGGGAGGCCAGGCCAGTCCTTCAGGGATGCTGCCATCCACTGGAGTGGTCAGACTTGGGGAAAATGGCCTCTGCTCTCTGCTCATCTTTTGCTTTCTCCTCCCAGTTCACATCCCACACCATCTGTGCAAGGAGGGGACAGGCTAAGTGAGTTCTGTGCCGTTTGGCACTGCCCTGCTGGCAGCAGTGACACCATCCCTCCTCCCCCTGCTCCCGGGGAAGCAGTGCAGGGCTCCCAGGGACCGGCAGATGGCAACCACAGTGAGCCCAGCGCTCATCCTCCCTCCAAGGTTATTACATCATCCAAAAATTCCCAGCGAGGAATCAAACCAGACAAAAACCCAAAACACCCCACAGCACCCTGGAAGGAAGGGGACCAAGGGGACAAAGCTCTGGCGGAGCACAAGCGCGGGGGTTAAGGGCTCGCTGGCTGTGTCCTGCTTGCCAGGGGAACAAGTGAATAAATGATCTTTTCCTCCTGCAGTGCCTGGCAGTTCTGCCCTTGGCAAACTGCTCTGGAGATCCCGGCTGGCACCGAGAGGGCTCAAAGTGAAAGTCTGCACATGCTCACAGCTGTGCCCTGGCCACCAGGAATCCTCAGCGAGCCCTGCCCTGCGCCAGCCCAGCAGCACCTGGATTCGTGCTCACAGGAGTGCAGAGACACCTCAGCACACACCAACAGCACCAGGGGCAGCGATTTCCCCACCTGAACACATTACCTGGCTTTGCTCTGTGATAGGAACCATCCCCCATCCCAAGAATCAGCCCCAGCCAACTGCTTTAAGCATCAGTGAATAAATAAAAGTTCACCAGCACTAGAAAATGGGTATTCCTGCACAGGTGTTTTAAGCTTTACACAAACTAGTTTTAAATCCAATGTTTTTTAATCTCATGCAGCCAGAACTATCTTCTACCTTGTGAGCCAGCTGCAGGGAGCCCTGAAAATGGAAAGAATATGGGATAATTTGTCTGATGCCCCTGCTGCAATAGCACCCAACAGGTTGTCTCCCCATTTCCCAGGATATTTGATTTAGCACTACAGAGGATCACAAGTGCTGTGAAATCAGAAAATAAATTCCTGCTTCAGGAGTTCATTAAGTTCCTTGAGCACTCCTGATCAGAGCTGTGTCTTTGGGAGGGGAGGGATCTACCTAAAAATAGCACCAATTTACTATTTTAGTCTGGTTTAAATATAGTGCTAATGAAAGAGGCCACACTAATTGCTCCCAGACACTCCCTGCATTTCCTACTGTCACATGAAGTTTGTGAAAAGCTGGAATTTAAACCCAAGCACACACATTAGCCCAGTGACTTATCCCAGACCTGATACCACCATGGGAAGCCAGGCCACAGGTTCCTCCCAGCATGAGAATCCCAGAACAGCTTGGGCAGGGACACCTTCCACTCCCCAGCTTGCTCCAAGCCCCGACCAGCCAGGCCTTGGACACTTCTAAGGATGGAGCAGCCACAGTTTTACACCTCAAGCAGCCATGAACTCCCACCAGGGGAAGGAACCACTTCCCAACCAGTTGAAGAAGACTCTAGACACTACGCTTCCCTTGGGAAAAGTCCCTACAGGAATTTGTGAATAGCCCATGATCAGGGCTGGTTAATTATTCCTCTCTTAATGATGATTAACCCTGAAGCTGTAACACAGGAAATTGAGTGTCCTAACAGGAACATCCCTTCTTGCTGAGCCCACCAAACCATGGAAGATCATTTTCAATTCCTCACAAGATCAAAAGGATTTCCTGCGACAAACCGATCCACAAATCACTTTATACAGATGGACAAACTCATGAAAGCAAATATTTCTCAAGTGGCTTAGAGCCCCAAAGACCCCAGAGCCAGGTCCCAGGAAGGACTTTCCCTTCCGTGAGTGAGGCTGCAGGTTGAGGTTCCCAAAACGCAGCAGAGCCCAGGTGCAACGCTTTCCCAGACCCTCCTGCCCCAGTGACGGCTCTGACGCAGACGAGCAGGTCTGGCTGCGGCCAAGCAGATCTGCACGTCCCTGGCAGCCCCAGGAGGCAGCAGGAGCCGCGCTCACCGTCTGGGAATGACAGCACGGGATGGATGCAGGAGTCCAGCTGGGAGAGGCGCTCCAGCAGCGGGGCGTCGTACTGGATGTCCAGCGCGGAGCTGCGGGCGCCGCACAGGGCGCACGCGGGGTTCACGTCGCAGCTGCAGCGCGCCAGGCTGCCGCGGTGCGCCTGCGGACACAGGGACACGTCAAGGAAAACACCCCAAAAGCAGCTGTACTTTGTACTGTTCCTTCTACATACATAGGTACACACACATAAATACATGCTGTATATGTATATAAAATAGCTAAAATCAAATCTGCATTTTACACATTATACCTACATTTTATTATTGATTAATGTACGATAAAGTCAATTTATTTCTATATAATTTATTGTATTAAATAGCTGTTACGTGATCTTCATAAATATTGTTATAAAATTATACTTATTGTGCATAATATATATGTATAGTATATTCAATGTTAATTCTATCTAATATATAATTTAATGTGTATATATATCTATCTATATGCACACATACACCCCCCCTTTTTTTTCTCTACCTTGTACGGAACCTGATAATTTAGTCTGGCCTCACGAGAGGATGCTTTCACTTTGCATAAACACAACTGAAAACTGCAACTTACCAGCACAGACAGTTTAACAGCTGCTAAATTTGACTAAAAGTGTTTAATTTTATCTAGGTTGAAACCTCATTTATAAAAACCATGAGGCAGCACAATTCTGCTGTCATAGAAGGGGCAGAGAAGCCATTTTTAGTTCCAGTGGGTCAGAGCCATCATTATATGCCAGGAGCTGACACTTGCAGGGACATCTACAGAGTGACAAAGGTGGTTCTCAACTTTGTTCCTTAATCCAGGACAGAGTCACAATTCACAGATTTATAGATTTGATACAGACTTCATTTGTGTGAAACCACTGCAAGCAGACACACAACTGCATATAAACCCCATGCAGAGAAAACAACCCCTGATTCCCCACCAAAATGGAAGAATGGATCAAACTGGATCCTGCAGAAGCATGCTCTCAGTCAGAATTATTCAAATAATTTCCATAAATGACTTGAGGGATGGGAGAGAATATCCACTGCAAATAACACTACATTGGGAAGGGCTGCTTGAAGCAAAGAGCTGGAAACTCACTCCTGGTTACAAGTTAAGAGAAATTATCTAAAATAAATCAAAAGTAATTCACTGAGGGCAAATGCAAGAAGCAAATGCAGTCCCCAGAGAAGAGGAGCAATGACGTTGCCACCTCTGGAAGTTCTGCCCAGAGGATGTGGAGGTTGTGATGGATCCAAAAATGAGCATGAATCAGCAGTGCTGTACCACTGCTGGGAACTAATTAATTAATAAAAAATAATAAAGATTAAGCCCACAGGGCTTTCTAACCAGGATGGCTGTGCAAGGAGAGAGGCAATCCTGCCACTCTGCCCACGTGTGAGCTGAAGGGTTGCCCCCAGCTTCGAGCACAAATTCCCATAAATGTTTGTACCGAATTGTGAGGAAAACAATAAAAACATTACAAGATCAAAACAATGCATGTGCAAAGCTCAATCCACAGCCACTTAGTGCTGGGCAGGGGAGTGGAGGCAACTGGACCTTGTATTTCTGGAGCAGGACTTGGCCATGACTCAGCTGTCTCTGGAATGACTGGAGGAGGGCTCAGAAATCCCCTGCTCTCTGGTACTTTCATCCCTGGAACTGCTCTTCTGAACCATCTCTGATTACCAAATGTGTTTGATGACAACAACAAAGATCCAACACAGAATTTACAGCAAATTCTTCGGGCATTGAGTGCACAAGGCAGCACCCACCACAGCAAAGTTCAGCAACTTCCAAATCACTGAAGATCTTGCAGGTAATCACTGCGGAGCTCTCCCAGAAATACCCCAGATAAAACTGCAGATAAGTGATCAGTTAAAGCTGACTCAGCTGAGGAAGAATCTATTTTGCTCAGAAAAATGCTGCTTTTGGAGCTTCTCTATCTGCAGAGTGAAAGCCCCCCAACTCTTGTGGGAAAGTTAGACTTGAAACACTTGGTCTCAAAGGTAAGTGGATTTCTGCCATTATGGTTCTGCATGCACAAATAAAGACCCTTATTTCCTTCATTTCTCACAATTTTCCCTCCAACTGACAGTTTATGGTATTCCTAAGAGAAAATAAAAAGGATTAAACATGGCCCTTCCTCATATAGGCAATAAACTGCATTTCCATTGAATGAATTCTGCATTAGGGAGAGGAGTATAAAAAATAGTAATAAAGAAAACAAAACAGGAAGAGACAGGGCATTCATCCCATGTATGCCCGGGCAAACAGCTGTGCTTTTCCTTTGAGCAGCAGCAGTGAGTGCCTGGGGCTTTGCTAATTCCTGTCTCAGAGTTAAGGTTTCCTGATACTTGACTTCTCAGGGCTTCTTTCTCCTGCTCTGACTGTGCCACACTGACCTACCTGGCCTTGAGTTCACCTCAGGTTGGTTGGCTTAAGAAAAGTCACGAGTTCAGCATCTTCCCTCCCCAGCGACAGCTAAGAAAAATCTTCCAACCCGTTACAACCTTCTCCTTCCTTTCTCCTTTGTTTTTCCAACAGCCTTTACAGCCCTGCTGTCCTACTCTTCCTTCCTGTTGTTTTTTTCCATCTTTACGAGAAAAATAAGAGCAGAGAAGAGCCAACTCACCTTTTTGGAAAGGGGCATGATGGTGCTGGGTCGGACGAGCCGCCGCTTCTTGCAGCTGAGGACGGGGCGGGTGCGAGCGGCCACGCACGTCGCGTCCGCGGGGACCAGGGACAGCCGCTGCTTCTTGTGGAGGAGCTCCTCGGCCTCCTGGCCATCTCCCTGAGCGTGTTCTGCCAGGCCAGGCTGCAGACTGCCCCAGGCGAGAGGAGAACAAGAAAACCCTAGTTATTGATGCAGCACTTCCAGCAGGTTCGTGGTTTGCACCTGAGCAAACACTCCAAGCTGAGTTTAAAGCTCTGCAGTTCATGGCACAACAGGTTTTATTAAACCAACTCCATTTTTTGCTTTTACTTCAGTCACAGTCCACTCTCCCAGGACTGAACCTCTGACACAATACCTTTGGAAGCTCTGAACAAAAAAACAGCACTGAAAGTCACAGAGCAAAAGCCACGCTAGACCTGAACAGCTTTAACCCTAGAATTCAGCTTCCTCCAGAATGAGAGTTTGGGGAATCTTAGGACCAGTGGTTTTCATAAGTCTAAAAGCCAGAGAACACACAATTTTATAGAAAAAATATTTAGCCCTGATGTAAACTTGGCTCTGATGGATATTTGAGGTCTCTACCTGTGCCAGCTCCCAGCAGTGACCCCAGAAAGGTGCAGAGTTAACATCAGCCTCTCCTAGGCACAAAGGCTGCAGCAGCCCTGGCATCAATACCCCGTGCCCCGAGCAGATCCCAGCGCAGCAGTGCCTCATCTACGGAACCTTTTCATGTCTGTTCTACAAGTGTTTCATTTCTAAAAATGCAAAACATTAAAGCCCTGTGGTCTAAGGCTGTGCAGTTCAAAGGCTACAGGGATACAAAGGGCTCTGTTACAGCCTGCAGTGTTCCAGCTGCAGCCATGGGCTCCTTGATCTGCTCGCATTACATCGGTGCAGGATCCATCCATCCCTCCCTCCCTTTTCCCCTCTTTTCCCCTGCCTCCTCAAGGCACTGAACAAGTGCAATGTTTTTCAAGGGTTCTCAAGTGGTTCAACCCTGTAGCATCAGGGAATGTCTTTCACTTGTTTTCATTTACCCACTTTGAGACTTTGTCAACAAAAGCAGCCTGAAGAAATAAAGAATTTAGGAACTTTCACTCCCCAAATCAGTGGGATTCCTCTGTTACTCCAATAAAGTGGGTCAGTGGTTACAGACAATTTCATGAGCAGGGCATTAGTACCTTTGAATCACACAGTTTGCAGATGTATTAAAACTACTCATAAAGAAACAAGTTTTGCCCATGCTCAGCGCACAGCTGCCTGCAGGGCTTGTTCATATAAACACAGCTCTGTTTAATTCCATTTTCAGCAAAACAATGCAGCAGAAAACCTCAAGCAAGCAATCTCCTCCAAAATGTTTCCAGGCATGATCTACTACTGTACTTTTTTGTAAAAAGACCCCATGAGTACCATTACCAACCCAGTCACAACCCAGTTTCAGCCTGGTTTCCAATGGGACATTGCAAAGATCATAAAAACAAACTCTTCTAGAATACCCAAGAGCTTACGTGTTAATAACTCCATTGACGGGTCTTGGTGCTCCACAGGGCTTGGTGGGATGGGATTCAGGAGTATTTGCAGCAGAAATACCCAAGCTTTCTAGGGGCTGGGATCCAGACACACTCTAAGGAAGGGTGAGAAAAATACAAATAAGTAAAAGCTTCTTAAATAGCCAAAATTATTATTACTGGGTTCTAGTTGAGGATTCTGTACTGTAGCCATGGATTTCCACACAGGTTTGAACCAGGGTTCAGAAGTCACTGTATGAACAGGAGACCAGGGACATAAGGAGATCTTAGGGACAGCAAGAGGATGGATACATGGCAGCTCTTTCATTCCAAGATCCAAAGGACTTTAATTCCCCTCAGGCAACCAGGAGCATGAAAGGCTCAGGTTTTTAAGGAGATTTTAGCATTTTGTCTCCATGGTGCAAACAAGTTCATCACCACCTGTAAACCTCTGCAGTCTCTCCTGCAGTTTGGTTTCTGTTCTGAGCCATGTGGTTGAAAGCTCCTGCCGAAGCACTCTGGGGGAAAACGGAGGGAGGGAGAGGGGAAATGACTTGCAAAACTGAATTTGCATTTTAACTTACTACCTGTGCAAACAGAGTCCAAACAGTATTTTAGGGAGTGTTTTAAATGAGTGTGAACCCAGGCTGTGGAGTTGGGATGGGAGCAGGGCAAGTCTCTAACGCTCCAAGTGCTGCATGAACACAAAGCTGGAAACACCTTTTTGGTAGAGCAAAGTGAGTAAAAACTGAGTTAAAAACACTGTGCTCCCCAACCCCTTCTGCCTGAGGTCTGAAACACAAACCCGCTGGCTCTAAAGGGAGCAGCAGGATTGCCACCAAGCCTCCAAGGACACACTGGCTTTGTACCTCCCACCAGTGACATTCCTGCTCTGGATCCTGGTGCAGCCCACCAGTGTGTCCATACCTCCAGCATTCATCACCTTCAGCCCCTCTCGTGCAGTCCCCTGGTTTTGCTGTCAGCCATGCTCCTCCCCGGGGTTAAACTTTATTTCTTCCTTTGTGTGGCACTTCCTACACTCCCTGCCCTGTCTCTCGCTGGGGTTCCCCCTTTGAGCACACACAGTGGTGATGTGGCTCAAGTACCAAGAAAAAAGGCAAAAGCAGAGCTCTGAAACCACACAGATGGTCAGCCAAGGCCCCTGCTTGGCCCAGACTCCATCCCCAACACACAATCTGGATTGTGGTGATTAAATCTTCCCAGCAAACACCCCCAACTCAATAAACACAAAAGCAGGCCATGGCAGTGCTGGATTAACGGTTTCCAGAAGAGGAGACACCTGAGTCACCCAGGGAAGGGCAATTTCAATGACACAGACAACTTCTGCCTGGGCCTGTTTGAGGAACTTCGCAGGGGTTTTTGCACTTCTGCTAAAAGAGATGTTTCTCCTGTGGGGGAGCAAAGACAGGATGAGACCATCTCTGCCCCACAGAGAGATGGAAGAGCAAGATCAGATCACACCTGAGACATCAGGTAAACTCAGCACCCCAGCCAGGTGAACTCATGCAGGAGCTGAACACATTCCCTCTGCTTTCCAGAGCCTTGGCAAGGCTGAGCTCCACGTGACACCCGCCAGAGGCACCCCTGGTGCAGCAGGGCGGGTACTCATGACTCACAGGCTCTTTTGAAACCCTTTATTTTCTTCTACAGAAAGGGTCTTAAAGGAGGAACTTCTTCTCCAAGAGCTTGCTCTGTCTCGGTGGTTCAAGATAGGAACAGAGGGGCTCAGCTGCTTCCTGTGGAGAAGCTGGGAGCATCAATCCAACGTGCATTTATCAGGAGCAGCCCAGGCTCCCTTTATCACCCTGAGGTGGGTGTACCCCGGCACACGAGCACAGCCAACACCTCCTGTGCTCTCACTCTCACGCCAGCCCCTGGAGCTCCTCCCAAGGCCGTGCTGTCCTCCAGGGCTGCCTGGGCAGCCAGGCTGTCATCCAGAGCAGCTTCCACAGCACCAGGATCACAGCCCTGCTCCTGACTGAGCTCTTCTTTGTGCTTTGGGTCTGCAAGTCCAGGTCCTTACGATCCCTGGAAATCTTGGGGGGTGAAGATTCAGTTGTAGACACTGCTGTTGCACATCAGGGCAGCAAAACAGCTGCATGTGGACAGGCAGTCATGAGACAACACCAGGAATGTCCCCTGTATTCCCAAAAAACCCTAACAAAAGCAGGCAGGTTCAGACCTTCACCTGTTACTAGAAATATTTAATTAGGGGGCAATATCAAGTGCAGCCCCTGACTACACAAGCAATCCAAGGAACCAAAATCAACAGCCAAGTAATGTCTTCAGGGCTTCATGTCACTTCCACCTTCAGACAAAAATGTTTTTTCACCTACTGAGCTTCCATTTCCCAGAAGATATTCCCGGGCCTTATTTACAAAGCCCTTCCCTCTACTGGTGACAGGATTAATTCCTCCTGGGGATTATCAGCCCCATCCCACGTAGGAAGCCGATGCCCAAGGACACGGGTCCGGCCAAAGGAGGCACTCACAAGAGGAGGAGATCCAGGGGAGCTGGGGATGAGACAGGATGGATTCCTCCCTTTGCTCCACGTAGTACATGTGTCTCTTACTCTGCCAGTTTGGGGGAGAAGGCCTGGAGGGTGCCAAAATGATAAGCACCCCTCCAGGAAGGGCCCAAGAGATCCCTTTCCAGTAAGAGCCCCCACGGCACGGGAACGTCTCTGGGTAATCTCTGGCTCGGAGCAGATCAGGGCTCTGACTCAACACCCCGCCCTAATGAGCAGCCCTAATTAAGCACAAACCCAGGGGCTGGCTGCCGGAGGCGGCGGTTCCAGGGGTGACACTTCCAGCCCTGTCACAGGGAGTGTGCAGTGATGTGGGAGTGAGTCCCTGTGGAAGGGGAACAAACACCCTTCCAGGAGCAGGCCAAGAAGACACACAGTGCTGCAGGAGTGGCCACAACAAAGCACCAAGTAGAACCTGCAGAAGTTTCAGGGACCACCCTTCTCCTCCTGCTCCAGCACAACTTGCAAACCCTCCATTTTAATACATTGATGCATCCCCCAGGATCCAAAGCAATCACAGGCAGGATGAACAGTACAATCAAGCCTTCAGTCTGTGCCCTACATTTCTGCATTAAATAATAAATACCTGGCACTCTGCACAGTTTCCAGTGCATCTCGCTGCAATTATTAGTGCCCTTTCCAAGGGGGAATGCTCAGGCAGATATTAAATAGGCACATCTTTAGCAGCCTTTGCTAATCATGCTGCTCTCAGTTTGAGGTACTTTTCTTGCTGAAGGGAAAGGATTAGTTAGGATTTTAAAGCTTCACAAAATGCTAATGCATATTACAAAGGTGCCTCCAGGAACTCTGTTCTAAAAGGTGTTTAAATCCCTTTGTTTATTACCCCAAAACAACACAGGAGGGGATGAGCTGCAGACCAAGATCAGTGATTCCCACCTGGAGTCACAGCGAGGAGCTGCTCCACGAGGCCAGTCCCATTCCCATGGTCTGAGCATCCCTCTGCCCCCAGCTTCAGGGATGAGCCTTTCCTCCCCAAAACTCCCTGGACCAGTCACTCCCACACTGGCACTCACCAGCCGGTCGGCCCCAGGCTCCAGCTTAACTTCAGCTCTAACGGGACGGGACGAATCATCTACTGCAGGGTCAGGGGGCGACGCTTCACCAAGAACTATCAGCCCCTGGAAGAGAGAACAGGAATTAACTGCAGATGCTTTGGGCTGCACAGGGACACTGCACACCCACCGTCCCCACAGCCCATGCCGCACAGCAGGCAGGCCCTGCATTCCCACCACGGCTTCCTGACGCGACGCCAAACCCAGGCCCCTGCTGGCTGGCTTTCCCTGACACCCCAGCTGAACTCAGGGAGGGAAGGACAGAGCTGGAGCAGCTCACAGGCCTCTGAACCCTGCCTGTGCCACCTGCCAGCCCTGCCCTCCTCCCCCGTGCCAGCCAAGGCAGAGGAGCTTCCTGCAGGAGCACAGAGCAGCAGCAGCTGCCCTTGGAACTCCCCAATCCTGCACAGTGAGCTCACCACCACAGCCAAGCAAACAGTCCTGAGCAGGTGACAAAAATCTACCAACTTGTTACTCTGAGATTTCCCCCTGCCCCCCAAGAGGAGAGGAAAGAAAGACACAGCTATGAACTTAGCACAGTGGCTGAGCACTGTTTTATCAGGTTTAACATATGCTGTCCTGTTCCTGTTTAACTGAGCTTAACCTAAAGGCAGGGCTGCTTTGCTCTCAGAACAACGCAAAGTGAAATAAAAACACTGTAATTATGCATATTTTGGGCTATATTAGAACAAAGGAGAGCAAAATATACAAGGGATTATGGAGTTGGTGGAACCTACAGACTATGAACACAGCTCAGGACAAAGACAAGCCCCAGTCAGCAGCATTTGGTCAAACAAGGAACTGTGAAGGGGCTGCTCAGATCAGGAACAAGAAGATCAGTCACCTGAAAACAATTCTGGAGGTTGCACAGTGTGTCACAGCGAAGTGAGCCTGGAGGGAACCTGGGCACGTTATCTGGAGAGAGGACAGAGCCACAAGGCTTCCCTCAACAGCCTGCTATTTTTAAGTGCCTGCAAACAGGGTATTTTACAACCAGCTTCGAGCACACGCTCCCTGATTTGGTGTTTTCCTCCACTTCTCAGCAGGCTCCCACTGAGCTGATCCGGATGTGCTGAGAGCACAATTCCTGCTGAGGCTCCCAGGCAGCAGTTTACCCTCAAAACACAGGGTTATTTTTGACTGCCTCGTCCTTCCCTTGCTTTGATCTGACACAGCAATGTGTCTTTCTTGAAGGGTACACTGGGCTGTAAACTCTAACATATACAGGTAATTAAACTAAAAAAGAATGAAATCAAATTTCTTTGAACTTTAGAACTTGTAGAACTCTGAATTCCTGCAGCAGCTACATTTTAACCTCCTTACGGCCCAATAAGCTGGAGTTAAGTTATATTGATAGAAAAAACAAGGTGTTCCCAAATTCTTTAACTGTTTTCCTTGTACAATTTGAAGCCAAATCCATTCCAACAAGCTCGTGTGTTACTGAAACACAGGGTTGTTTCTCTAGTCTCCTATTCTTGTTCCAAGCCCTTTTAAGACAGTCTCTAGTTTTTCACTGGTGCAAACAGAATCTGTTTTACAACCATCCCAGAGCTCAATGACATCAAGATAACGACAGCTGGCTGCAAGAGTAATCTCCAGCAAGCCTCATCAGAGAACTCGTGGTTCTGTTTTTTTCTTCTTCAGGCAGAACAGCCACTACCCAAAACACTCAAGTTCTGAATGCCCCTGCACCTTAAGCAACATGTTTTATCTTCAATTCATGTACTGGGGTATCACAGTTGAGTTTTGGTTTGAACAAATCAAAGAGGATGATCCTATTGGCCAGATCCTCCTTTCAGAGCTTGTGGCTATGTTATAAAAACACAGGGATGTTTGTGACCATTACCATGCCACTTCATGAGCCTGTCAAGTTGCCATCACCTGGTGAAAGCCCTGAACCTTCCACATCATTACATGAGTTTTCTTGTTTCTTACATTACTTAACTTTTAGCATATAAATGTTCAGCTATTCTGTATTTTGTACTTAAAACCATGCTGCACCATCAGCTTTAAGACAGAAGGAGGATGATTCTTTCTGAAGAATCATTCATTTGCCCACTTCCCAGAAGCCTTCTGCCCTAATCTCAGTAATGGATTCTGCTCACAAGCCGTGCTCTTCCACCTACTCATTTAGAGCCCTCACTCACTCAATTAAGCCTGTTTTTTCTGCACAGCTGCATCAAAGTCCAGTCTCCCTCCCCTGCTTTCTACCCCCTGGAAGCCTCTCCCCACCACCCCCAGAGCAGCACACATCTTGGGAAAGGCGTTTGCCAGACTGAATTCCTGAGGATCTCTCAGTTGATGCAATACCAGGAACCTTCTTGCCACAAACTCCAGACATTCCTTCCTCCAAGGCCTGACATTTAGATGTGCATGCCTGAACAAGTCTCCGTAACAATCCCTTCCTCATCCCTTCTCTGCTCACCCCCATTCTCCCACCATCTGAGAGCAATGCTAAAAAAAAATTACTTCCACAGACAAAGGTCAGCACAAAAAAATTATCTTTTTTTACGGAACAGGCTCAATTTTAAGCCTGTTGAGATAGCATCTGAACTAACTTCCTCCACAGACCACTCCCTTTTCCACTAAATCTCAGTTGTTTTTACCCCCATCTTCAGCTACTCCCAAAAAGAAAGAATGGGAAGGTTTAAAAAAAATATTAAAGAGAAAGGCTTGAGTGATGGGGAACAGCATTACACATGCAACAGCACCAGCTCTGCTCAGCACCAAAGACTGACTCTGAAGCAAGGTATCGCTCCCTTCACGTTATCATGCTGAACCAGGGACAGGAATTACACTCAGCCCATGCCAAATTGCATTACAATTAGTCACAGCTTTGCAATCTGCTCTGGGAGAGAGGCAGGAGGGAAAAAGCATCAGACTTCACATCCACACTCTCCAGTGTCAGAGGGAGCCATCAGGAGGCAAAGCAGAAGCACGGTGCCCGAAGGCCTCCTGCCCTCTCCTGCTCCATCTGCTGCATCCTGTCCCATCCTGCCCCATCCCTGCTCGATTCCTGCCCCATCCCGCTCCACCACACTCCATCCTGCTCCATCCTGCCCCATCCCTGCTCGATTCCTGCCCCATCCTGCTCCATCCCTGCTCCATCCTGCCCCATCTGCTGCATCCTGCCCCATCCCTGCTCGATTCTTGCCCCATCCTGCTCCACCACACTCCATCCTGCTCCATCCCTGCTCCATCTTGCCCCGTCCTGTCCCATCCTTCCCCATCCCTGCCCCATCCCACTCCATTCCTGCCCCCTCCTGTCCCCGCTGCCCCTCACCTTGTTGGCTCTGATCTGCTTGTAGATGTCCGTCTGCTGCCGGATGCGGTACTCCAGGTCCGACACGTGGGCTTGGAGCCAGTTCCAGCGGCTGACGATGGCGGCGCGGTCTGCTGCCCACCTCCACTCTGCCCTCCGCCTCCTGCAAGGCACACAGCAGTATTCTCAGTGTGATTTTCATTACACAGGCCACAGAAATCCAAGACAGATCAAAAGCTGCATCCTGGATGGCAGGACTGATACCATCTCACCCCTGCTAATAATTACCAAGGAAATTACAGATGTGCTGCAAGGGCCATGTCTCTGCAGAGCAATATTCCAACATCTGCTGGCACCCAGTGACTGAAGTCTTTAAAAAAAGTCTCTGGCATCGGTCCCCAAATCCACCTGAACGCAGCTGACACCACGTGGCCACAATTAAACCCCAGTGACAAGTTTCACAACCACCACTGCCGGGTGGAGCGGACCAACAAGGCCAATTTAGCACAAGCTGCTCCCCTGCAATGGCGTGCTGCACAGGACAGAGCAGGCAACAGCAAAGCAAACCTGATTTCTGCAGCTGATGGATGGACCAAGCAAATAAAGAAGCCAGGAAATAACATCAACTGTCATCAAAGCACCCTCAATCCTTACTGCTGCACTCCAGGGCGGACAGGAACACAGAGATGGTAAGGAATGGATAAATCCACAGCTCCACTTTCCACATTAAAAGCCACAGTATCATGAAAACATACCCTAAGCATACTGATTCCTGTGGATAAATATTACGGCTTCCGAGAAAGGAAGAAACCCTGACATGGTGTGCAAACAAAGCATCAGCAGAAAGTGCTGACAAATCCAGTGTTTCTGCACAAAGCCTTTGCCACATCTGGATGCTTAGCAATTAAGAAATTTATCACAAAATAATTCCCTATGCCCTTCTCTCCCCCTCCTTCTGTGTAGGAATTTTGAACCAGCCAAAGCATGTGGGGCAGGGGAGCCACAGCAATGTCCAGATGTTTCCTCCAAAATCAAACCATAAAGTCTTCTGCTGAGATTAACCCATTTCAGAGCTGAAACCAGCCACGACAGCAGAAGCAGCATGTGGTCAACGAGGTTCTGTACTGAGGCAGCCCCAGCTGCAGAGATGGGAAGCAGCAGAAATCATCAAGTTCTTCAAAAAATCTGCACCTCTTGGGCCTCTGCCCTGATTTAGGCATAACTGCTACCAAATGCACTTGCCTAAAAATGAAATAAATACAAAAAAGTCCCAGGGTTATTACAAGTTTCAAATCAACTAATAGAAATACCCTGAAAAGAAGGAGTTGCTACTTCAAACTGCAAGTGAAACACCTGCATTTAGAACAAGAAACATTATCCATACTCCTGCTGGACCTCTGGCTGTCCCTGCAGAGCCAATGTAGATGAGTCCACGTTCCCACAAAACAGGCAACAGCACCCACTGCCTTCTGCCCTCCCAGCCTTCTCCAAAACACAGGGGTTCAGGTCCTTCCCTCTGGAATACTGCCCCGTGTAAAACCAGATTTCAGCAGTCTGCTCTTTGGGGAGCCACAGAGTCCTGGGAATTTTTAGAAGTAAGTTTTAGAATCAAATGGTGCTGAGAGTACATCTGAAGTGCCAATTCCCTAAGTTTGCCTCTCCCAACATTACAAAGCACCTCTTCCTGCTGGAACACTGGTCTGTGCTGATAAATACAGCCTATTCTTTCACTGAGATTACAAAGAAACTGAGATTAAGTATTGAAAGAATAGTTCTCAATCCATTTAGTTTTTTAAGTAACATGGCAGCACAAGCAGCAGCAGACCTGCTCTTCACCTTAAAATCAGGACACATCCTACCCCAGAAAAACCCACTGGATTTGAACCAAAAATAACTCAAGAAAGTGAAACACGGTAATGTACACTTCATCCTCTGACACCCTGCGGCAGCAGTGGAGGAGGGGAAGAACAGAATGATGGCTCAGCCACACTTTCCAAAACAGCACCAGCGTAGCGTTCCTATATTTAGAACTGAGCCTTTCCCAGTTCGGTCCCACCCTTCCCTGCGAGGTGCTGGCAGCAACATCATGGGATGGATGTTCCCTCATGGGGATCAGCTCTGGGACAAGGACCTACGGATATTCCTCAGCTTTAATGCCTCCACAAGCTTTTTGTGAAAATAATTCTCTGCTCGTCTAGCATTAGAAAGGAGCAACCACGCCCAACACAGAGTGATGTCCTGCGGTGACTACTGGGGATCTGAAACCTCCACTTGCTCCGGGAGAGGAAAACCCTCCCCTTTCTTTCTAAACCTGAAGAGAGTCTACAAGGAAAATGGAGAGGGACTTTTCACAAGGGTATGGAGCGACAGGACAAGGGGGAATGGCTTCAACGTGACAGAGGGAAGGGTTAGATTGGATATTGGGAAGAAATTCCTCCCTGTGAGGGTGGTTATGCCCTGACAGGGATCACTTAGCTCCATCCCCTGCCATGGGCAGGGACACCTTCTACGGTCCCAGGCTGCTCCAAGCCCCACCCAGCCTGGCCCGGGACACTTGCAGGGATCCAGGGGCAGCCACAGCTGCCCTGGGCACCCCATGGACAGGATTTCTTCCCAATATCCAATCTCAGTCTCAGTTTCAAGTCCCTCCATCAGCCCATCCACCCACCAGTCCATTCTGCTTTCTGCTGAGTTCGTGCAGCTGAATTCCAACCAGGCAGACAGAGACAGCCCCAACAAACGGAGGGAATTAGAGATTAGCAGACTTATTTTTCACCAGGAGACTGCCCTAGTAAAGGCCCAGCTGCAAAGTGAGCAGAGCAGACCCACCAGCTGCTGCTAAAGCAGCGTGGTAATGACATGGAGCAGCACAGAAAAATGGAGCTAGAACTGATTTCAGATCGGAGAGTTACAGGCTGGAGGGGAGCTACCTTATCAGATCCACTTCTAGGAATCAGCAGAATGAATGAGAAACAGCCACTGGGGTCTGGAGGGAGATTGTTTCTGCCACTCCAAGCACTTGAGCAAACCCAAACCATCTTGATATTAAATGAGGAATAACAGGTCACGCTGGAAGAAAGAGTCGATGCCAAAAGAAAGAGAAACACAACACAGAAACACTGAGAAGCTCTGCAGGCAGCCAAGCAGGCTGGGAGCTAGAACAGCCATGGGAGGGGTTCACTGGGAACCAGAGAATGCCTTTGGCACTGATGCCAGGAGGCAGCACAGCCCAGGGCACCAGCAGCTCCCAGAGCCTGGATGCTCACAGATTAATGCCACAAGATGAGGCAATAAGCTCCAGCTTTCCAGGCACTTTCCATATGGCTCCCCTCCTCCACTCTGCGTATTCCCAGGGGCTTTGCTGTCCCCTGGAATGCAGTCACCTTCCAGTGCTGGATCGACTCTCCTCTTTCCTGCACAGCTTTGGACAGCAGAAATCACGTCAGAGTGATTCAAAGCTCTGGGGTTTGAGACTTTCCTCCAGGGACACCCAGCTCAGTCTCCCTCACCTTCCAGAGGCAAACTGGGAATGTTTCAGCCCCTCTCACAGAGGAGCATCACCATGGCCCTGGGACAGAGCCCAGGAGATGCAGGATGGGACTTTTCTTCAGTAAGACAACCAATTCAGTTGCTATTTTCCACTTTGCTTCTGTCCCTGTATATTCTTCACATTCATTCTTCACCTCACCAAGCTTTTACCCTATTATTATTATTATTATTATTATTATTATTATTATTATTTTGGATCAATGCAAAACCAGATTAGTGTGCAGAGCAAGAGTTAAAGCTGTGCCAAACCCACTCTCTTGATGACTCTGAGGGAGGAAGAGAAAACCCCACAAGGCTCGAGAACAATCTCATTAGCTGATCGTAACATTTCTGCCTGCAAAGAAGCCAAAGTGAACAATTTGTTCAGCTGAACACCCGCCCCCACCCCTGGACAGAACCATCAGCTTTGAAGGGCTCTTTATTCCCAGCATGTGCTCGGCACTCTGCTGAATCTCCTTCCAAGCTCCCCTCGACTCATTCATTCCCATATTCACACAAACCCAGGACCTCCACAGGCTGGGAGTAAAGACTTATTTCCACTGAAAAAAGCCCCCACTGCTCAGGGAAAACTTGGGAGGACAAATCCTAAAGCATGAGCAGGGCTAACCAAGCTCCTGCCCCAAGACCGAAGCGCCCGGTTTCTCAGCAGTGAACTGGAAGTCACCGCTGTGTTTAGCTGCCGTTTTTAGCTCAGAGCAGCAGTGCTGGCTGTGGGTCAGCACCCGCAGCACCTGCAGGACCTGTGCCACCAGCCCTCGCTCCCCGCGCAGCTCTGGCCCCTGCAGGGATGGAGTTCCAGTCCTGAGCAGAGCAGCTCCAGAGCACTGTCCAAGGCTTCCCAGGATGGACTCAGAGGGCTTTTCTAACTGAAAGGATTCCAGGGTTCTGTGAAGGAGAAACTCCACAGCCCCAGGTGCTACAGAGGCTGGTGACACAGCATCCCATCCCTACCTAACTCACACCCTCGGGGTCGGGATCCTGCTGGAGCACCAAGGGTGACTCACGGGGACACTGAGTCACTCCTGCCTGTGCTGGCCTTCCAGCCCGTCCACCATCCCTGTGCAAACCTGGAACCTCGAGAGAACAGCAGCAGCTCCCACCAGGGCCTGCCAAGGGCAGAATGCTGTCTCAGAAGTGCTTCCGCACTGTTTCAAACCCAAGTGCCCCAGATCTTTACACCAGGACATTTATGCACTGCCCCAAGCACTTATTCAGCTGACTGTCCAAAAAACAGCCATTCCCAGCTCTAGCTGCTCTTGAGCCCTCAGCAGCAACAACTGTTCTGTGACAATAGCCAAAAATGAGGATTTTATTCTTCTATCTATGCCAATGTGAGTACTTTGGGCTGCGTCTGAACCCTGCTTAGCACCCACAGACAAAGGTGTGAGAAGGGGAATGTGGGGGAGCAAAGCGCAGGACAGGAGGTTGGATCAGAAATGTGGTCACCACAAGCTGCCTGTTACAGCCAAAAAAGAAAGAAATCCAACTCTCCAGAGGCTCAGCAGAGCAGTCAGCTGAAAAATACCATGTTTTAAGGAAATTTATTGGACCCATTTTTTAGTAGAGTTCTTCACACGCTCGTGAGCACTGAGGCAAGCAGAGCAGAGCAGCCTGAACTGTCTGTGTGCAGATTCTGCCTGATCACCATCACTCCAGAAATTAAGGCAGTTTCTTAGTCCCTTGCAGCTAAATCCAGGAATGAGAAGGTGACACTACACAAGGCACCAAAGTTTGCTCTGACTACATTCAGTTCATTGGGAATTTTTCCCTTAAAGCTGTGGTTAAGATGCCATTCTCAACATTACAAACTATGAACCAAGAATGCCCACTTTTCCCTCAAAATGCCTAAAATACAATTGCTCAAGCTTACAACAAACATGTTCCAGGAGCGTATCCTTCTTTCTGCTGAGTAAGGACTTTTATCAATATTGTAATTTTGCTTATAGCAGCTTCCCAGCAGGTCTGGGTTGCACAGGAGAATCATTACCTTTCTTAGACCTAGATTTTTCACTAGGAGTTAAAATTCTTTGCAAGAAAGCATGAAGTGGCAGAAGCACAAAGCAAATGGAAATAGTGTTCTTTGTTTTTTTTCTCCTCTTCACATTAAAGGTGGGATCTCACCAAGAGATTTATAACTTTCTTCTGGCAAACTCAAGAGCTGAGGGCTGGTGCCTCCTGTTCACTAGGAGGATACAGCAAGCAATGACAGAGGTTTGACATCTTCCCTAACACATCATGAGCACAACCAGCAACAACCACAAGCCATAATCTGGAATACTGCACTTCTATCCTAAAGCTCTGCTTGCTGCCAAATTGAAGCCCCAGCAGAGCAAACCAGCCATTCCCAGCTCCTGTCTCCCTGCAGCACCATGAGATCACCTCACTTGGCAGCATGGCACTTTCTGGATTGCTGGAAAAGCTTCCCTGAGAATAACACAGTTAAAACATCAAAGAAGAGAAGGAAGGGGGTGTTCAGTGTTCTAAGCTCTTCAAACAAAACTGAGAGCACAACAGAGAGGAGACAATTACGGCACAGAGTAAACTGTTTGAGAAGTTATTACACTTGTTCCACAGCAAAGCCCTTTGTATGCAGCAAGAGAGGGGTTTGGTGTCCAAGTGGGGGAGCGCTGGCTGCAGCCCATTAGTGCCACAGTCCCCGGGGAACAAGAATAGAGACTATGCAAATCAGGATCCATTGTTAAAAGGGAAAATTTATTTCACATTCCTGAGCAGCAGTGTTCCTGGAGCATAACAATTGGAGAGGCCCTTCTGCTGAGTATGGCACATTTTTATGCTCCACAGTAAATCAATACTCCATAAGACAGAAACTACATGAAATTATAGCCAGGGTGAAGACGGCAGCCCTGAGCTTTGGTGAGCAGCACCAACACAACCCCATGTCAGAACAGAACTTATTTGGGACCTGTTTTCATTGTTCAGGAGAGCTCCCGAAGGCAGAATTTATGGAATGATTCTCCAGGATGTTAAAACCTTCCAGCTCATGCCATAAGGCAAATGGCACCAACAAAGGCATTTCCTGACTGTGCTGCTCTCAGCTTGATCTGAACAAGTGCCACTACAGTTGTCTCAGTGTCCTGAAGCTTCCCCACTTGGGCAGCACCAGCAAAACAATCTCACAATGACCCAAGAAAAAAGTGGAGTTAATCTCAAAGCAAAGAACTCTTTCTTGCAAGAGGGGAACTGACCATTCCTTCAGTATTTACCAAACTTCCCAATGACAGAGCTCACGACACACTGACACAGGACGCAGAAACTTGTTTTCAACTCAGCCACTTCTGAGCCCTGTCACTCCAGGATGGAAATGAACAGAGCAACAAATAAAACCTGCTTTCATTTTCCTCTTGGTTTATCTCACAGGAGATAGTCTTCCTCTTCACCCCCACCCAGTGCACCCAGTAAACACTGACAGAGTGAGCAGCACTGGATACTCCCATCTCTCCAGGCATGAAAAAACAGCTTCAGCCTCTTCACTTCTCATTATGCAGCCGTTAAGACCTGAGGTCAAAGGGTGTTTTGTCATGGCTCATGGGGACCAGGGGGGCTTTTGTTTAACTCCACAGGTTCTGCAGCCCAAGATCAAAATGAAACTTCAGGATAAGTGATTACACTGAAACAGGCTCAGCTAGAGGCCTGGGAAATTTCTGCACTGCTGGGATGACCTCACCCTCCTTATCTGCTCTTTCATGTCCTGGGAGGAAGAGGAGAGGGCTCTGCAAACACGTCTCCAAATGCAGAATTCCAACATCGTGTTCCTGAACACAGCTCTGAGATCACAAAACTACACTCTGCTCTGTACCTGGAACACAAAAGCTCTGAACCCTCCTCACAAAAGTCTCCTATAAAGTTTTTTTTTTTTTTAGTTTTCCTCACAGTACATTAGAGCAAGGAAGATTTTACGCTCACACAAAGGCATCAGCCGAGAAGTCCAGAGAATTTCTGACTCCCCATCTCTGGAAATGTTCAAGGCCTGGGGCTTGGACCAACCTGGTCTAGTGGGAGGTGTCCCTGCCCATGGCAGGGGGTGAGACTGGATAAGCTTTAAGGTTCCTTTCAACCCAAACCATCCTATGATTCTAAAAAATACATTTGTTTGAACATGTAATGACATCAGGACAAACAAGGTAGAAGCCAGAAGATTTCCAGCAGGAGCAGAAGATCTCAGCAGGGCCAAACATGGCTGAAATGGGCTGGGCTTGGAGTGAGCGAGAATACACATTGGATTTTGGAGGACACTGAAGCAGCACAGATGCATCAATACAGAGCTGCATCAGTGGTATGAATTCACCAAGCAGGTGCAGTCCCAAGGCTCCCTGCCTTTCAGGGCAGCAGCAGCCTGCTTCCCAGCCTTCAGGGGAGAGCTGGGAGCAAGTTCCACGAATGCAATCCCAGCTCACGCCCTCTCACTCAGGGGCTTGCCCTGATTTCCAAGCCTTCAGTCCCAGTAGCTTCAGAGTCGTAGGAAAAATGAGATTTCCTTTTCTTTTTTGGCCTGAAGCATGGGGAGGTGACCCCTGTTTCAAAGCAACAGGAACACCATGTCTTTTAGGGAAAGAGAACACCCATTGAACACAGAATATTCTCTGTGGTGCTCTGCTCAGCCCCTCCTAGCACAGGTCCCTACCCAGGCCTCACCCTACGCTGGTCCCAGCAAAAACCACCTCTTCAGTCTGTATCAGAGCAAGAATAAAGCTGCACATCAATATTAAATCTGAAGGTCATTTAGACAAGGGAAGGGGCAGCCGTGCTATTTCTGGCACCAATCCAAGGAAAGTTTCCTCTCTCAACCCAAAGAGTCCTTCCAGTTAACACAGAAATAACACATTTCTGGCTTCCAAGCCCTTTATCTAAGAAATGGGATAATATAATCCTGGCTGAAGGACTGCTGTATAGTACAGGAACATGGAAAAAGTCCAGAGAGAAATGGAAAGGGAGAGGGAGAACAGGAGACTGATGTGAGTCACGCTGTGCTGGGTTTTGCCTGAAGCCAGAGAAGCACGGTGGAAAGGGGCCATGGAGCATCGGGATGGCACGGGCAGGGAGAAGGGCAGCTGCTTCCAGCCACTCAACTGTGGACAGGCAGCACATCAGAAGGCATAAGTGATGGACTTAGCAATTGTGCTCCACAGCAAAGATGCAGAAAGGTTTCATGGCACTGAATCAAATCTGACACCAACATCCCCGGGGATGCAAGGGGAGCTGCTGGCTTGGGGTAGGTAAACTGAGGGCACAAGAGAAAGGAGCTCTGGGCAGAGCTGTGCTGGGGTGGCTGGAGATGGCCAAAATAAGGCTGTGAAAATCCAGTTGTATTTCCATGAGAAGAAAGGAACAATCTGCATTGTTCGGCCACGTGAAACCCCCTTTTATCAGTGATGCTCTGGCACACAAAGGACTGAAGAAACACTGTATTCAAACATCAAATGGCAGACACAAAAGAGCATCTCTGCTTTCCAAGAAAGGACTGAGCTCTGACCAGGTCGAAGAATCTTCCAGAAGAGCAACTCCGGCCACTAATGAAGGGTTTTGAGGGAGCTTCCCATCTCATCTGCATTCAACCACCAACACATCGTGTCATTTCCCTCATCACAGCTTTGGCACCAATGCATGTCTGTCAACACCCATGAATTTCTCGGCATTCCTGGCTCCTTTATCAAGCTTTCCATCATTTAATGAATCTCATTTAATGAATCTGCAAATCCCTCTGCATGGTCCCACAGAACACAGTTTAAGAGCTGCTATTTCAGCCCATACTATCTTCTGAACATGTTTGCCAGAAACAATTTTAAAACCCAGTTTCTGGACAGTAGAAAGGAGGAGTATTTCACCTAACACACAACAGAGGTAGCACACGCTGGAGGCTGGAGCTGAACAACAAACCTCTGGAAGCAATAGGGACAAAAAGGAGCCAATAAGGATCTTGGCAGCTCCTCTGAGGGCTGAGTCCTGCGGGTCGCATCCTCCCGTCCACCCTGGCAGCGGCGCTGCCTTTGGGACAAGGACGGGACACTTCGAGTGGCTGGGGGAGGACAAGGGGAGCTCGGCTCCTGCCAGAGCTCCACCTGGGCCCTGCTCTGCTGCCATGCTGCCAAACCATCCCTCAGCACAACTCGGTGCCCTGCGAAACAAGGGCCTCCCCAAACAGAGCTGCAGCCACAGGAGGCCTCTGCTCCTCACTGTAGGCTGACAAAGGCCTTAATGTTTAAACTTACAGATACCCTATTTACTCTGCTGAAAGAGGGCAGGGAGTAACTGAAACCCTGAGAGCACAGGAGCGTTGGAGGGGAAGGAAGCGGGTCTGGATGAGCTGCAGAGCTGAGGTGGCCGAAGTCACACTGAATGTTGGGGTCCGGCCGGACCATCCCCGTGGCAGTGCTTGCTGCACGGAGCCTGCCGGAGCGCCCAGGACGGGGCCGGCCCCGCCAGTGCCAGCCCTCACGGAGCCGTGCAGAGGAGCTTACACAACCACTTTGGACAGTGAACTCTGCAGAGTCCAAATACATAAAGGCACACGTGTGCACATGCATTTCTCCCACAGAACCGAAAGAGAGAACACAGGAACTATCACTGAGGGCAAAGTGGAGGATTAACTCCAGGTAGGCTCCAAGGAGGAAATCCACATCTGACCAGGGAGAAAAGCAAGAAACTGACAGCAGAGTCCATGTTTGTGAATCTGTGGTGGGAATCTAATACTTATTTCCTACATCACAAACGAAGACTTTCCCTTAGGGAATTGGACACTGCTGAGGTGGAATCATGACTGAGGGCTCTCATCCATCTTCTGCAACGTGGCAGAGCAGGAGGGGAAGAATAAAGTCTTACAGTTTAAAAGGCTCAAAGCTGGGGCCCCAGTCCCACTCTGCTAATTCTGTGCTCCATCGCAGATTTGCTGTTTGATCCTGGCCATGGTACTTGACATCTTTTTCTCATCTATTAAATGGCCAGAGGAGTTCTGGCTCACGGTCAAGAGGCTCTGTTATCTGTGGGGTATTTATTGTCCCAGGCACAAGATCACTTCAGAGTGGAATGGTTTTAGCATCACAGAAGACATTCCACTGTAACCATCAATTTACTACCTTCTCTCTTTTAATTAATTAAACACTTGCCAAAAAGGCTTCCTCTAATCAGGCCCACACTCCCTCCTAGGCACTGGGGAGGTGGGTGAAGAAAACCAGAACAAAGGGAGGGTTTTCACCTTGTGGCATCTCTGATCCTATAACTGCCCTCCCCTCCCATTGCCAGGCTCTTCTGGAGCAAAATACGTGTCACAGATACACACACAAATTTAGGAGTGATTATATGGGCTTAATTTCATTTTTTGAGATTAAAAGGGAGGGGTCAGCTGCAGGTTAACAATCCACTCATGTAGTAACTCTGTTGTTTGGGCTTTTTATTAGTTCAGCTACATGAGGCATCACCAACGTGAATTTGGGGAGCAGGACTGAGCAGCTGTCCCCCTGTTACAACTGTTACACCCTTCTGAATGCTTCATCCTTCTCCCCCTGCAGCTCAGGCTCTTCCCAAAGACTCTGGCTATTCCCTAAAGCTGGGGAAAGGACACACTGTGTTCAGCAACTCTTTTTTGTCCCCTTGTGCTCCATTTTCTTTCTTCAATGTCTCAAAAAAAAAAAAAAAAACCAAAAAAAAAAAAAAACAAAAAAAAACACAAATAAAAGTCAAAAAGATACAGCTATTTCTCCTCTTTAGTAATCCTGAATATATTTATTATCATGTCTGACCTACAAAAGAAAACATGACCTGATCTACAGAAGCCTGCATCAAGCGTTATTTTGCCTTTTTATTGTTTTGTTTTTAAAATCCACCCTTCCCCCAAAGCTCTGATTTTACAGCAGTTCAGACTGGACAAACAGTTCCAAAGGAAGTGCCAAAATTTCCTAGATGTATCTGCTGAGAAAGCCTCTACTCAGGGGCACCAGGGAAGTTGAGGAGGTTTATGAAATGCTGCCATCCCTTCACAGCCACCTCTGCCTATGGAGCACTCAATTCTGGGCAAAATACATGAGGCTGGGCAGGAGCAGCCTGGTCTAGTGGGGATGGTGTCCTTGCCACGGCTGGGGGTGGAAGGGGTGATCTTTAAGGTCCTTCAGCCCCAACCATTCCAGAATTCTCCAAAAGGAGGCCACCCACGCCGTGTCTCATCCCGTGTGTGCCAACAGCCATCCCGCTGCTTCCAGAGCCTGCTCTTGGGCCGAGCTCGAGAGCAGCTGCAGCAAATCCAAGCCTTAATCCTTGCACATGAGAAAGGAGAGAACCACGGCGGCAGGAGCCGAGGCCGCTGCTGGCCCTCGACAGGTGTGGACCCAGAACTTGGACTGGTGACAGGGCCTCAATGCGCCCCTTCATGCCCCGCAGTTCTGGGACAATGGAATCTCTGTCCAAAGCCTCGGAAATAAAGTTCCTCTTTGTGAGAGTTGAACTCTGACAAGCAAGAGCTGCAACCCAAACCCGACTCCACCTCCTGCCAGGACTCAGATAAATCCCAACCTCTGAGGTTTATGCTGCTGCCGTGTCCTGCCTTGCCAGGACCAGAAAATTCTCTGCACAGCCCTGGTTTGAAAGAACTGAGGTGTCATTTAGGACAAGACCAGAGGCACCCACCGATTCCAATGGGTTGGAGCTGCCAAACCGAACAAAGAGGAACAGGAAATAAGTCTGGTCACAACTCCAACACTCCTCTGCAGCCATTGCAAAAGGGGTTGTGCAAATGCATTTCATAAATAGGTCAGAGAAATGAGAAAGCAGATGACAGACAGATGGCACAGCAAAAGGAGACAAGGAGGAAGAAGGGGGCAAAAACATCTGAGCCAAGAGAGAAGCAGCCAAGGAATTCTTCAATGATCCCAGCTTGTTTAATCAGCTCCACGCTCCAAACTTTACAAGAGGTGAAACACAAATAGAAGTCCACTTTATTTTGGACAAGGACCCCTGGACATGGAAATCACTTCTCCGAGCAGCAGATGTATTCACCTTCCAGCACCTCAAATCCAGGTCATTCCTGGGAATGGAGCCAAAGTGCACTGGTAATTAGGGTCTAAAGGACAGCATGAATTTTGGGCACACCAGCTTCCATGCTAGCAAAGCTCCCACTGGCACCAACACAACCTTTGTACCAACTTTACAAGAAAACCATCACCTGGTGTGTGTTGAAGGAAATTATTGTACCAGAACATTTAGTGATCCATCAGAAAACGGGAGGCCTCAGACTTCATCTCATCTGCTGACATATCCCCAGATGAATCACAGAATCCCAGAATGGTTTGGGTTGGAAGGCTTAAAGCCCATCCAGTGCCACCCCTGCCATGGGCAAGGACCCCTCCACTGTCCCAGATGCTCCAAACCCATCCAGCCTGGCCTTGGGCACTGCCAGGGATCCAGGAGCAGCCCCAGCTGCTCTGGGCAAAGCACAATAAACCCCTCTCATGGCAGAACCAGACATGTCAGAACTGCAACACACTTCAGTATTTTCTGCACACATTAAATTTCTCCAAGTCTAAAACTCCACATATGTAACAAAAATTGTGTTTAAATGCTTAAAGATAACTCTCTGAAAAAATCTTTGGTACTCGACAGGTTCTTGACCAAGCCATCAGCATGGTTCTCACCCACAAAGCACACAAACCATGTCCCAGATGACGAGCAACTGAAAGGACAGACCAGAACAGGAGGCATTTTGAGTAGTTTCTACAAAACAAAAATCTAAATAAACCTTGATTGAAGGAACAAAAAGTAGTGAGACCCATCACTGACAGCAAGATGGTTCACTGATACTGACAGCAAAAGAGAGAATGAAAACATACTTAACACTTCTGACTGTATGCAGCTGACACAAAGAATATAGGGCAGAATTACAGTATTGGAATTTATGGGTTTTTTAAAAGATGGAGAGAAAAGTGAGTTTGGATCACTGAGGAAAAGCACTGTTGGATTAGACCACTAAGAAGCCTTCTTAAAAAAAGAAGGGAAGGGTGATAAATGATCCATCAACAAGCCAGAAAATTTTAAGTGAAGTTTTAAGTAAATGAGAACAGATTTAAAATGCCATCACATCTCCTGTTCAAATTCAGGCTCTGTTCAGATGGCAAGAGGCTACAAGATCACACCCAAAAGTACCTGTATTTTCTCCATGGCTTCCCAACCCAACAGGCAAGGGAGGAAACAAGAATTGATGCCTACAAGATCAACCTAAGCAGGACAAGAACCATCTTGCTGTCAGTGATGGGTCTCACTACTTTTTGTTCCTTCAATCAAGGTTTTGAAAATCCATTCCAGCTCAAGCAAACAAGCCTTTACTCAGCTAAATCAGCCTCCACAGCGATGTCTTCTCGCATAAATGATCTCATCTGGCCTTATGATCCAAGGCAAAAACAAGTACTCTTGACAGCAGTTCTCTGAGCTTGCTTTCCTTCTTTTCCTGCCAGTTCTCTCAGGATCATTCTGTCTTCTCCCAGCAGCATTTCTGTCCCCAAGGCACTGCCCCACTCCATCCATGTCAATCTAGTCCTGCTCCTTCCAGGCCAGCAGCTGGAAGATCAAGACACACTGTCCACACACACCAGGTGCTCGTTCAGGAGAACTGAAGCACAAAACCTTTTCAGTCCCAGCAAAGTGTCCTAAGCACCAGTACCCAGCAAGTACTTACAGCATTCAAACTGTCAGCCCTGCTGATTTTGCTGGGGCTGAAAGACAGAGCCAAGTGCCTGGATCACGTCATGGAATCAGCCCCATTGTGACAACAGTGTCTGGGCTCAGCTCTGCACCCACAGGAGGAGGGAGGCTCCGGACCAAAACACCTTTTAAAAACAAGGGATGCTCAGGCACAGCCAGAACGTGCACCTGCCCCTTGACACTGGAAATCCTGCTGGAAGGGGATGTAGAGCTCACACCTGCTTCACACATTATTCAGTGGACAATAGAGAAATTAATGATGTTTGGAAAGTCACTAGTTATTTACAGCAAGGCATCAAATTTGTTACCAGGAGAGCTTCAAGGAGGTCAGGGTTACAGCCCTACAGTCACCTGCACAGGGCATCCTAAAATATCTGGGCTGGCTACACTTGAAAGAAAACTGAATTCAAACACAGCTAGGTCCTTAAAAGCAATCCTCCATCACATATTTGCTAAAAATCTTAATGGAAACATCATTTAAAGACCTTTATCAGAAGAGACAGAGATAAGGGTCATGTAACCTGTGGGTGTCTGATTTATTACAGGTGAGCTGAGCAGGGAGAAATTCAAACACATAATTAGAAAACAGGGAGGTGGAACAGACTTGGAGGAAGCACCTCTTCTTGCAGCTACTCCTAATAAGCAATCCCAGTCTTCAGCACAGCTCCAGGCGAGTCACCCTCCCAACATCCCAGTCAAAACTCTGAATCACACAGCGAGACAAGAGCAAACAACGAAAGTGTCCAGCCTCCATTCACTAGGGAATCTGATTACTCAGATTGTCCTGCAGCTAATGGAAAAAGAGACAGTGTGACAGAGGTGACACAGCCAGACCTGCAAAATCAGTGCTCAGTTCTCCCTCAAGCACCCGCAGAGCAACCCACCAGCATCTGCCTCCCTCCCTTTCTGCTGCTCACACTGTTGACAAAACCCAAAGCCTTTTAAGACATATTTAGTAATAACTTTTTTTTTTTCCCCTAAAGCAAAATTAGGCCTCTGTTGATTTCACAGGGCAGGACAGGCTGTGCCCATCTTCAGCTGTTCTTACAGAAAATGTTGTAGAAATGTTATCGAATCGCAGCAGTGGAGCATCTCTGCATCTGCTCTCCATGCACTTCAGGTCAGGCTTCACTTCACAAAGCTACAGAAAGGGACAAAAGTGAGGGAAAGGGTGGGGAGGTTTAATAAATGTCAAAATTCATCATGCAGGAATTCTGTTCAATCACCTACTATTCCATGATGAAGAGAGCTGACCATGTTTGTTTCATCTTTCCACGCCCTCACAAGCTCCTCTAAAACCTGTCTCAAGACAAAGTGGATAAATCCTGGGGCAGTGAAAAAAAAACAGTGACCCCTCTTTCTGTGTTTCAATGCTTCTCCTGGATATATTCTTCTTTTATAGGACAATATCTTCTACTTCACAATTGAGAAACCAAGAAACTAATTGCTTCAAAACAGCAAAGAATTCCAGAGTAACTATTCCAGACTTTACAACACTGGTTGGAATAAATCCTCAGCGAATATGGCTTCAAAAAGCACCCTGTGCCCTCTCTTCCTCTTTCAACTCACTAAAATAAGACTTAAGAGGAAATCTGCTAAGACACGAAAGAAAAAAGGCCACCTCTTCTGCTAAGGGAACTAAGGGAAGCAACAATAACCCTCAGCAAAAGCTCAAAGATAAAGGTTTTTAAAGCTGCACCTCAATCTAGAGGGAGCCAGGAATGGTTCTCAAGGACTCAACACCCCATGATGTGTCCTCCAGCCCCTGGGAATGACAGCAGCTCAAAGCTGCCCAATCCCCCCACACAAAACAGCAAAGGGCCTCTGCAGGTCCTGACAGAAGTATCTGCAGAGTAATTTAAATTTAAAATGTTTTAAAACAAAAATAATAAAAAATAAAATTAAGAAAAAGGAAAAAAAAAGCTGTGGCTGCCCCATCCCTGCAAGTGTCCGATGCCAGACTGGGCAGGGCTTGGAGCATGCTGGGCTAGTGGAAGGTGTCCCTGTCCAGGGCAGGGGGTGGCACTGGTCCCTGCCTGCCCAAACCTGTCTGGAATTTTTTGATTTCTATAACTGTGTTTCCTTCAACCATTTAGCTCACCTGATTCTGCCCTTTGACTGACTAGATTAAGTAATTACCAGCAGTACAGCAGCTATGGTAGGACAGTGGTTTCTGGAACATGGAATTATGCCAGAAAAGCTTTGGGATCCAGTTCCCAAGCGGAGGGAGTGGAAGCTCACTGCTGCCTGATTTCACAGCAATGACATCAGCTCCGAGCTCCGTGGAAATCCGAAGCCTCTCTCCAGGAGGATGGATCGGTGCTGAGCCTGGAGCAGTCACAGGGCTGCTGAGCACATCAGGTGATCCACACACAAAAGGGAGTTGAGTCTTCCTCCAGCACCCAGAGGAACCACCAGCAGCTATTTATTCTGTATCAGACAAGAGGGGCTTATATCATATATGTCAGTACATGTGTGTGTGTGTGTATATCTATATATATAGATAGATAGAAACACTATTTTGCACATATATAATTATTATGTATAAAATACATAAGTGTCTTGCACACCCGAGTAAGCATCATGTAAAAGAAAGTCTAAGGCTTAACCGCTGGGTTAGTCCATGTCTGTGCAGTACTTTCAAGATAAAAACACTCTGTGTGCTAAGCATTATCATCAAGTCTAAGAAGGATGGACTTGGCTCTAGGAGAGATACTAGAATTACATACACACAAATTAAAACACTTGGATTCTCTCCAGAGCAGATCACTCCGATTTTGTCTTTCTGCTTGTCAGTACACAGCTCCACAAATGTCTGCTTTTTGGAGACATGGGACAGAAATCTGCACAGTCAAGTTCCTAAAGGCAAATAATATCAAAAGTCATTCCTAAATGGCAGAAGATTATCCTCGAAACAAACAAAAAAAAGCAGCCTCACTTTTGTCATGGGATGCTCACACAGCTTAAAAAGTCTCAACTTTCGGCCCATAAAATTTTTTTGACTTTCACAGTGTGACACCAAACCCTTTCAATGAGAAACTTTAGTGAAAGATTTAAAAGGTTCTACCAAAGTATTATATATAAACATTGAATATTTATATAAACATTTATGTGTAGTAACTTCCAAAACGAGATTCACACAAGAAGCAATCAAACTTACAAGTTTCAGGGAAAGTATGGCAGTGTCATGGAAAGCCACAGCAACTGGCTTCTACCAAACACCCAGCTCAGGTCTCCCTCCTCCTATCTGAACAAGCCTCTCTGTATCGTGCTGGCAGTTTCTGGAACAGAGTTTAGTCTTTAATCAAAGTTTATTTTCCTCTTGCAGAACACTGAGTACTCACATATCAAAAGCCTTGACAAAATTCCTAGGGCTTCACATTTTTCTTACTCCTAATGAAAACCAGCCTGGCTGGAGTTGTGAATATTGTCCTTGTTACTGTGATTCCCAAACCTTAGGATATGGGGCTGCTGCTCTGGGTGCCCTCAGGAGCATCAGGGCACCACTGGGCAGCTCCTGTGGCAGGGCAGAGCCCAGCACGTGGAAATCAGAAATCACACCTTTGCTGAAATCGGAAATCAGATCTTGGCTGAAATCAGACCTTTGCTGAAATCAGGAATTGGACCTTTGCACGAATCAGACATCAGACCCTTGCTGAAATCGGACCTTTGCTGAAATCAGACCTCAGACCTTTGCTGACTAAGGCTGGCCAGCTGGGCAGGCAGGGAGCAGGGCTGCAGCAGTGCAGGAACCCTTGGGGACCCAAACTGGCCCTGCCCAACACCTCCAGCTCTCCAAACAACCCCAGCACCTCCAAACCCAGAACCCAGAGCCAGCCTTGGGCTGAGAGCACCACAGGCAGAGCCTGAGCACAAGGAGAGGTGGGCTGACTGAGACAGGAACAGGCTCCAGGAGCGAAGATTCAGGATGGGAAAATGACACCTTAAAGAGAAAGCTTCTTACTGAACACCAACAACTAGAATATCCTTAACTTCATTCCTGTTCCAACAGGGAGCAGTGTTAATCAATTACCTCCCCATGCTTTGCTTTCCCTCTATTCTTCTCAGATACTTTCAATAACTATAGAATATTATATAAAGAGACAGGAGCCCTGCTGAAGCTTATAATTACATCTAAAATAACAATACTGCCTTAAATTTCGAGTTAAAACATCTTAACACACAAAATACGAGTCCAATTTTTAGGTGATAAATACCTTGCATTACAGAACCTTTTAAGCACACTCCCAGCTCTCAAACTGATCACCACACAACACCGAGTGTGGCAGCTGGGAGCAGTTTCAGCCCTTCCAGAACCATGGGAGGACTGCAGGCCTCCACACAGCAGCAACCTCTCCTGAGAAGGAACACTTTTCTGGGAGTAAGAGATCAAAATCCATCACTAGGATTTATTTATCTGTGCCAGGAGCACAAGAGGCTGCTGTGTGCAACTGCCCTGTGGTTTTGTGCATTAATCTGTTCATGAGGAAGATTACATTTAACAGTAGAAAACAGCAATATCTGCACATCCCTCTGCCAACTTTCAGCCTTGTAACTGAACTGCTCAGGCCAGAGCCTCTGGACTGCTCAGAGGAACAGGGGAGCTCATCCTGGAACAGCTCAATATGGATCATAGTTTGTGTGGGAATCACAGAACCATTCGGGCTGGAGAAGACCACAGAGTTAACCTGTGCCTGATCCCCACTGTGTCCCCAGCCCAGAGCATGGAGTGCCACGTCCAGGCCTTCCCCGGACACCGCCAGGGACTGGCTCTCCAAACCTCCCTGGGCACTTCCAAGGCCTGACCCCCCTTTCCATGGGGAAATTCCTCCTGGTGTCCATCCTGAGGCTGTTCCCTCTCCTCCTGTCCCTGTTCCTGGAGCAGAGCCCGACCCCCCGGCTGTCCCCTCCTGGCAGGAGCTGTGCAGAGCCACAAGGGCCCCCTGAGCTCCTTTGCTGCAGGCCGAGCTCCCCCAGCTGCTCCCCGCTGGCCTCTCCAGACCCTCCGAGCCCACGCAGTCCAGCCCTTCCACAGGAGCAGGCTGCCCCAAGCCCCGCTGGGTGACACCCAGCCCTGCCTCTCACACCCCCATCCCAAAGCGGCAGCAAGGGATTATCCCTCCGAGCAAAATGCACCAGGGCAGCTGGCGGGCTGCAGCCCAGACTCCAATTTGTATCACCACAAGTGTTTTGCATGTCTGAACCCCAAGTTTGCGATTCAAGCCCTTACTATGGACAAGCGGGAGCCATCTGTGGCCTAATGAGAATAAAAAGATGCTGAAGTATTTGCAATCACAGCAAAAAGAAATAGTTGCTGAGGCCACAAACCCCAGCTGCAAGAGTTACTGATTAACACTGATTTTCCCAGAAAGGTGTTCACTAGCAAAGAATGTAACAGCTTTTATACATTCTCACATGCAAGAGATATCCAAGTGCTCATGGTACAATTTAAACATGGTTCTCTGTAAAACAGCTTCACTACAGACTCTTTAGTGTTTAAGAGGGAAAGAAATGTGAAGTAAAATCTTCCCCATGCAGTAAGAATGCAGATATCACAGTCTTTCTCCCATATGGATTCTGAACTGTCTAATAAGGAAATTAAAAACGACCCATTAAGCTTTCTTTCTCTGCTTTCAGAGAAACTGGAACAGAAGCAGGGGACTGGCTCCCAACAGCTCCCAGTACTGTTGGGGAAAGGTGAGCATACAGCTTTAGGGTATTTGGCAAGGCAAGAGCAGAAATAAAAGCAATTTATTTCAGGAATGATCACAAGCACTTTCAGCCATAAGAAATCATCCTCCCAGCGGCAGCATCCCCATCACGTGCTCAGTGCTTCCTGCAGGAGACAAATTCCTGCTGCACAGAAGAGAGGAGAATCCTAACATGGAGTGAATGGAGTTTAATCTGTGCTGGCAATTCTCAGGAGTTTTAGCTCGCAGGGAGGAGGTTGTTAATTCAGTTCACTGCCAACTCCAGCAGCCTAGAGCACCATGTACCCCTCTCCCAACTCCACAGTAAAGCTCCCTGTGAAAATGGGAGATTTAACAGGACACACATGTACAAATCTTCCCCCTGTGGAAACTCAACTGCTATAAAGGGAGGCCACGTTTTGTTACATCTCCTGAGAATTCTGTCTCCCAGGGTCCATAACAAAAAACCTCACAAAACCACTCAACTGCCACTGCCACCCTCCTCCCAAACGCCCCACACAGGACACCCTGAACCCTGATCTTTTTCAACTACCAACTGCACCCAGATCCAGAGATTTCCACAAAAGGAATGGGGAAACTAGCAAGTTCAGCTGAACACTCTCCAGGAAATAAAACCTTTGCCAGGACCTTATTAACTTATTTTGACAGGCAACATTTCTTGCATCAAGATCTTTGATTTTATCTCCTAGGAATCAAAGGGATGTCCAGTCTTTATGCCCAAAGTTAAAGCCCAGGTATTTGAAAGAGGTGGTGTTTGAGACCAAGATGACTGACTAGCAGAATTTTTGGGTTTGTTGTGTGTCCCCCAAAAGGACAGAGAACTAGTAGCTCTCTTCCAGACACCAGAGCAGTAACAGAAAGAGGATTAAAAATTGACAGAATTTTAACAGAAGAAATCTTAGTAGAAGAACATGTCTCTAACTGGAGCACATTCCAGTGAATGCAAGAAAGAACTGCAGAGCTGCAGTCTAGATGGTCTTATTTTAAAAAGCACACAACTTCAAAGCACTGAGATATGTTCTGCCATGAAGCAGCACTGAACTTGGCTGGCTTCCCTCCTCTCTCCAAACAGCAACAAAGGAACACTGTTCTTCCCCAGCAGACAGCAAACACTGGCACATATTTTCAGGGAGACACCTGTTAGGGCTGGAGAGCTCAGGGAGTACAGCAGAGGTGGCCACAGTGACCCAGTGAACCTCAGAGAACCACCAGGGCTCCTTCTGATCCCAGCTCTGTCCTGCTCTTCCTCAGCTCAATGCGAACATCTCTACAGACAGCACAGATGCTTCGTGTTCACCAGGGAGGAGTTACAACAGGAAGTTTGGGCACACTCCATAGATAAAGTCTTACCTCCCAGAGCAGCATTTTCCCCTTACTTCCCTAAGGAAAAAAACAAAATGCTGCAAAACCCACTTGGGCTTTGGTCAAGGATTATTTATATTTATTTTACTTTAAAAAATCATATTTGCATGCAAACTATGCCAACTATTCCTGCTAAAGAGCCTGTGAAAGCCTCATCCTTGAAGAGCTGGGGTAATGGGCAATGCTGTTACAACTGCAGCTTGAGACACTGAACAGACACAAGCAATACTTCAATATATCCTCTTCCATTTAGAAGTGTGATAGCAGACACCTTCACAGGCTCCAGTTTGGAAGAAAAAAGGAGAGAGTAAGGCTGATGTGAGGTAAAAAGCAGCAGCTGCTGCTTTTGGAGAAACTTTCTTCCCCAGAGAAACCAGCCCAGACTGATACAGGAGGATCCTGATGTTGACCTTCATAAGACAACAAAGAACTCGTGATTTATGTCCTTTGTTATAAAAATAGAACTTACAACAAAAATAAAAGCTACAAGAAGTCTATTGGACCTTGTGAACAAAGTCATGGACAAACTGGTAACTGTATTCAGTTTAGTTTATTAAGAACAAATTAATTTGCAACCACTTAATTTCATCTAAAGGCTGACTAAAGCAAGGCTTACAGGCCGTTTTCTTACTGACAAGGCACATATTTAAAAGCTCCTTATCTAACAGCTCTCTGCTTTTGCCACTAAGATAAAACACCAGTGGTGCAGAAGCCAGAAACAAGACACCAAGCTATAGGAATTTAACCATATTTAAGTATTTTGCATCCTGCTATCCACATAAAGATATTCTAGAATATCCACATACAATTCTAGAAGAGAGGTTAAACATCTTGTTTCAAAATTTAGAACAACCTCTGGCCAACATGAATGAACTCTACCACAAAGAGCAGATCCTCCTCCTTAGTTTGTATGTTTTCTTCCAAAGCACACAGAAGTGGTTTCAGGAACAGAGTTTTGTGCTGCAAAAAATCTCTCTGTGCAATAAAATTATTGACATGTAGAGGAAGAGCACAGTTGAGTTTGGGCAGGTTATGAAATTCTGCCCTGGCAGGGTGGCACTGGGTGGGCTCTGAGGTCCCTTCCCACCCAAACCCTTCTGTAATTCCATGAAATAAAGCAGGTGGTATTTTTGGTGGTGTGGTTGTACCATGAGAAACTTGTCACACACATTAAGATTTCATATTCAAGCTCTCACAACACGCTTGCTTTTACCTAGTGACCTACACCTCACCTCCTGCTTGCCCTAAAACCTGCTTTAATGAAGTTATATTGAGATTGAATTGAAAAAGAGACTGCAGATTTCCTCCTTGCAGCCAACAAACTAAACCATACCTGTAACTACAGAAATGAGAGCAAGGGCCTCAAACTGCTGGGATCTAAATAAATACAGAGGCTTCTTTAAAATGTTGGTTGTATACCACGCACAGAGTGTGTACATACACACTCCAAAATGCTTTCAAGCCTTTCAAAACTCACTATAAATTAACACAAGTCATTCACAATTCCCTATAGCTTAAAAAAACACAAGCAGCTAAAAAAAGGACTGTATGTCACATGTGAAAGAGAAAACAAAACCATTTTTACTTTAGAACAGTCCGATTCAGCTGCTGTTTGGGAAACATACAGTCAATTACATTTATTTCTGTGACTCGGGATTCCTGCAGCCTGCCTCTCCTCCCAGAGATACCTGAGTTATCCCTTCAGCATTTTCCAGCTTTTTGCTGGTTTGTTACACAGCTTTATGTGGCCACAGTCCTACAAGTCATGTCTGATGATTAACACAATCCTGCAGAAGAGCAGAATGCTGCTGATTCCTTGTAAAAGAGCTCCCCAGAATGCAGTATTAATCTCATTTAGAACAGAAAGATTCAGTATTTCATTCTGCTTTCTACTATGTCAAGGCAGCGAGCAAGAAATCAAAATAATGATTTCAGAGCCACATTGCTGAGTTCACACAGACTGGAATTCCATAACGTGAAAGAATAAACTGCTGTCTTGAGCAATTAAGCAGCATTTTCTGTACACAGAAGTACACCCTCCTTGGGCGTCACTAAACACCACTCTGATTCCAAGCAACTCAGCTGCTCTTAATAAAAAAAATTAAAAAATAAATCCTATTTCTTGCTGGCAAGGTGAGTTACTGGAAGGCTCTTTCCTTGTCAAGGACAATGCGGGTCTGTATCAAGCAGACGTGGCAGGTTTGCCACTGCTCCACGGCTCCTCCCTGTTGTAAGTGCAAACAGGGGAGCTCCTGGCACACCTCCGGGAGCCAGGGCTGGACAGGGAGAGGAGGCAGCCACAGACAGGCTGGGAAAGCCAACCCCAACCCCACGGGCTGGGGAGAGGACACACAGCAGCTGGGGAACCCTGCCCCTGACACCCAGGGGTGCTTTCCCAGCTCTTCTCCATCCCTAAATAAACACCCCTGTGAGGCACCTCTGCAAACCAAGAACCCCAGAGTTGGGGCAGCCCCAGGAACCCCACACAGCACCTCTGTGGGGCTCCTGTCACTGCTGGCACTTTGGGGATGAGACCTTTGGCTCTGCCCCAAAACAGCTGAGACCTCACCCAAGAAAGGTAAATTTAAACCAATGCATCAAACTCCCTGTGGGATGAAAGCAAACACTGCCCTGAGATACCCAACTCCGTGGTCCACAGAGCAGGAGAAAAGAGAGAAGCTCTTCTGCAAGATCTAGAGAAGATCAGAAAGTTCAGGGTACAAGGTAGAAAGAGAAGCCATGGGAACAAAAAGTGCTGAGAAAACACCAAGAATGGAATTATTTTAGGCTATAAAGAAATGGTTATATCTTGATTGTGCCTGTAAGGACACTTAAAAGGGTCTTTATCCCCTCATTTCATCCATATTTTCCAGAGCCAAATCAAAACCACCTCTCTGTACCACCCCCATCCCTCCAGAAGTGATTCATGTCACACACTCTGTTGGCTGCTCCACCAGAAATTTATTTTTCTTGGATAGATTTTCCTCAGCCCTTTCAGTCAGGTTCAGCCAAGACACACTCTCTACTCCAGGACTTTTCACAAGGACTAGATAATGTTTGTTTCATGCCAAGACACAAGGCAGGAGACAGAATAGAAGTGTCTGTAGAGCAGTCAGGACACTTTCTACCTTCTGAGCAAACTCCACTGAAGTTCAAGTGCCACAGTTTGGAGCATCTCTTACTCTAATTTTATTTTCATGCTGTGTGAAGTCTGCCATAAATATCCAGCAATTCTATAAGGAGTTGGGAAGGGAGAAAAGAGAAAGGAATACTGATCTGTTTTTTTAATTTGGACCCTTTGCAACTGACAGTATGTTCTTTAATACTGGGCTCCAATTTGCAAGAATGGATTCTTTTGAAGATAGGATATTTTTAGAAGATGTCTTGATGGGTGCCATTGAAACATCTCATCCAAGAAGCAGAGCTTCCATCATTATCCCAAATCTCCTCAGTCTCTCAAAAAATCAAGACATCAATCTCATCAGGAGGATTTTTTATCGAAGATGTATTCAGGAGGGTTTTCCTGTTCTTTTGGGGGAAGAGGGAGTGGGAGTGAATGGAGCATTACTCACCCTTCAGTCACCACTTTCTAGGATCTGGGCTTTTCTAGAGATGTGAATACTAGACCTTCTTTTTAATTTAGTTTTTTTATTTACAAGCAGAAGCAAAGCACGTCACATTCACATTTCTAAAAGCTGGCACAAGAGCCAAAAAAACTGGACTGGAGCAACTTTCAGTCAAGTAATCCATGAGGAAAGGCAGCAAGTGAGAACAGTTTGGAGTATGGTGTCGTCCAGACCTTAATGCTTGGTAAAACTACGAAGGCTGACACAAAGAAGAGCACAGAGGCTCTCAACGCACGGGACTCGAGAAGATGCTGCAGGCAGCGCTCCGGCCCGGAGCCTCCCGGGGACGCTCCCGTGGCAGGCACCTGAGCCCAGCGCTCCCCGCTCCGGGACAGCGGCCTCCTCCCGAGCACCCAGCCTCACTGCCCCGCAGCACGAGGGAGGCTTCCAAGCACATTCACAAACTCTCAAGCCAAGAGTTTCACAACTAAAGCCAACACAAAAGTCATTGTACCAGGAACAAAGAGCCGTGGCTGCGAGTCCATTACTGCACAGCCTGCAAGAGTCCAGAGGGCCGAGCGGGATCTGCAGCCAAACCATGACACATTTGCACCTCCCCAGATCCACAGGATTCCCGGCTCTGGAAGAGACAGGACTGTTTTTTTCATTAGAGGAGCTGGAACGAGCTGTGGTAAGAACTAGAACTGCGATCAGCCAGTGTTGCTCTGCACTGTCAGCTCCCTTGAAGGGCCAGGGAGTTCATGACTGCTAGAGAGGGTGGGATGTTTCCATCTAAATAAGAAAAAAAAGAACCTTGGTAAAAGGGAAAACGTCCCTCTGAAATTATCATACAATCTTGGGCAATAAATGCAGCTTTAGAAGTGACACTACCCAGCTCTGAGCTAACAGGCAATTACAGTGACTGGAAAAGAGATTTTTGCATGGATTTCTACATTCTCCAAGACCTCCCTGAGAAGGAAGACAACACTCTCCCATCAGCTCTCTGCCCCGGTGTGGGTCAAAAACCGATCAGGGGTTCAATGGAGATGATTAATCCTGGAGGGAGCCGGGTAGCTGCTGCTCTCTCTGTGGCAGGGAGGAGAAGGAGGGGAACTACCTGTCTCCTTTCTGAGACAGCAGCATGAGCCACAGCTAAGGACATAATCACAAATTCTCAGAACCCCCTTCATCCCACCAAGCATCAGCTAAATAAATAAACCAAGATGCTTTTGAACAAGCTACTCTCAGAAATGAAGTGAAACACAGGGGAGCTCCATTACTTCAATTAATCCTCCCATTTGTACCAGGTCAGCAGTTCCCAAGGGCATCCCACTATTCCTCATCCAACAAAATCCCCAATCGCTGGGCAATGAGCATCCAACTCGCTCTAAAACTCCAGCAGAGCTCTGTAGGACCCAACAGTAGAAATAGAAAAGAAGGGAAAAAAGAAGAAAGGCTTCTCCAGATATACTTTCTTGAAAATTTTGGCTGCAGTCTCTCAAAAAGGAAAATTACACAGTTTTACAGAATCACAGAATGGTTTGGGCTGGGAAGGACCTTAAAGCCCATCCAGTGCCACCTCTTGCCCTGGGCAGGGACACCTTCCACTGTCCCAGACTGCTCCAAGTCCCATCCAGCCTGGCCTGGGACACTGCCAGGGATCCAGGGGCAGCCACAGCTGCTCTGGGCAGCAAAGTTTTCTCTCATGCCTAATAAATTTAAGTAAAACCAGTTTTATTTTCGCCCAGTATGACAACTGCAGCAAGCCCAGAAAAGGAAGATCACTTTATGTACTAGTCTGACTAGTTGAAAAATTCAAACACCTACATCAGAGAGGAAAAAAAAATGCTACCAGAAAGCTCCAAAAGGAGGAGGGGGAGAAAACTTCAATTATATAAGGCAAAGATTGAAAGTAGCCAAGTGCTCTGCATGCAGATGGTTGTTAACAAGCAGACAAGAAGTAGATGAAAGGGATTTTGAGGAATGCCACAGCATCAGAGGAAAACAATAGAGGATTCCTCCAGCAGATTCACCCAGTAACACTCGGCTCCAGAACAGACCCTCATTAGTGGGGACCACCTCGTTAGTCTGTGAGGGGCTGCAGAGGTTCCCTCCCTGCTGGAGTCCTGTAGGCATCGCTTGTCCCAAGCATCACAGCTAAAAGCAGCTGGGAATTTACAACCAGGATCTTCTCAGACGTGACAACAACAAACAAAACACCCACAGAGCATCTTTTTCCATTTTGGGAACGAAACAGCACCAGGTGGGATTGTTGGGGTGTCTGTGCAAAGCCAGGAGTTGGACTGGGTGATCCTTGTGGTCTCCTCCAACTTCAGATATTCTGCGATAATTTTCACTAGTTCTTCATAAAGCCACTGAGACACTCAATCAAGTAATTTTTCCTTTAAGTTTTGAGAGAGAAGCACCTTGTCCTGGCACACAAATTCACTGCTCAAGCACAAGAAAACAGGGCCCAATAACCAACCTGATCTGCAGAGCAGCTAATCTGATCAGGGCTTACCTGTACCCAGCCTGAAGGGCGTTTGGTTTCAGTTTAACATAACCAAAGCGTGACTGGTACAGAGAGAAAAGGGGGAAAAACAAAGGCAGAGCTCTGCCACTGACAACTAGGATGGGTCATGAAATTTTCTCTCCTCAGAGGATACCATTTTGACATAAATACTATCTCACCAAGTAGCGTGCAGGAGACTTAGCTGCAAAAAGAAATAGAACTCTTTCCATTAAAAAGAGGTGGCCATGAATACTCGAGGAGGGGCACTGGGGCAGGTCTGACAAGTGAAAGATTCACACAAAAGAGTGAACCAGCACAGAACCTCTGTAACTGGAGACAGATGTAATTCCAGCTTGTTAGGAGAAGAATTTAAAATGCAGGAAAAAGGCAGCCAAGAAAGAAAAACCAGGAGTTACATACTTCATAAGCCAGGTTAACATCTAATACACAAAACAATGTCAATCAGAGCCTTCAGGTAAGACTTTTTACAAGTATTACTTATTAAAAGTAGGCTTAAATAACTAAGAGTTAAGCTGGTTTGGGCTTCCTGCCCATTTCCAGAGGCAGGGAGAGGGGGATGGTAGGGGGGAGAGAGCGAGGGCTGAATATGGAAAGCTGTCTTTAGGCACAATATGAATCACCACACTGAGGAATTTTCTTTAAGTGGCTGGCTACTACTCAAGCAAATTTATTTTATTTAAAATGGGATGATTTTGACCAGTATATGCACAACGAACCTTGGAGAAGTCATTACACGACACTCAGCTGTGTCTATTACAATGAAAAATACTTGAAAATTAATTTGTATCAATTTAATCCACCCTGACGTAGCAAAAGTGGTTAATGCCTTGGGAGATTTCCTAATGTGCTTAGTTTCTTAACATTATTTTCTGTTGTCTCAGTATAAACAGCACCTTGCCTTTGACTTTCAGAAATCTCTGCTAATGGCAGGAGAGCTACCTAGGACATGAAAGGAGCACAGAGAGAATAATTTTCTTGTTTTAGCCTGAGACAGTAAAAGCCAACACCACAAAATGTTGCATACATGGAGCAAGAGCCCTGCAAGTGTTCTGCATTCAAAATGCAGATCTACAGAAGGCTGATTGTCTCATTTTTTTGAAGTAGCCAGCACGGGAATAGCAGAAGTCACATGGAGAAGGGCTCCAATTCACACAAAAATAGGCAGATTTAGCTGCTGCGATTTTTATTCATGCCACTGTCCCAGCCTAGGAATAGCAACGGCTGCTGAACAGAAATGTTCTCCCCCTGGCCACTGGTTTGTGGGACTCCAGTGGAGAAAAAAGTCACCAGGAGCAGGAAGAGGCAGCACCTCCTCCCAGCGCAGCACGGGGAGCAGAGCTCAGCTGTGCCGGAGCAGGGCCAGGATCTGAGCACTGCAGCACCTCCCAGGCGCTGTGCCCTGCTCCTCTCTGCTCTCTGCTCCTGCCCAGGCTGCGGCACGGCACAGCGGGCACAGGCTGCCCGCTCTGAGCGGGCACAGGCTGGCCAGGCCGCTCTGCTGTGCTCCAGCCTCCCATGAGCTCCATCCAGGCACTAGGGGACTTTTACTGCCCTGCACTGCCCCAAGGCACACAGCTGGATGGAAACAAGGCCTGGCAGCACAGCTGCTGACCCACAACCGTATTTATGTATTCCACATATACCCACATACTTCATGTGCGCACACAAATACACCCCACCAAACCTTTTGTCTCCAGGAATCCATTTTTTTTTTTATTTCTGTCTATGGCACCTACAAAAAACCTCTGTGGTTCCCTCTCACGAGTGGAATGGATTTGCTAATGCAACACCACCAGCCCTGGAACAGCCATAGCTCAGCACTGGGTATTAAAGGGGAGCCACCAGGGAATTCAGGAAATGCAGACTGAGCCTATGAGATGCCTCAAAGGCTTCTAAATGAAGACATCCAATTTTATCTCAACTAAGCCTAGAGCCCGCCATGAATGCCAGTGGGTAACAGCTCCAAATCTTTAACATCATGGAAAGAGATGAAGCTCCAACTGCAGACGGGCTGGGATGAGAAGCACTTTGGAGATAAAATGTTCTTTACCTGGACCAGGAGAATGAGCAGCAGCAGATATTCCCAGGCTTCACCTACAGCACCAGAGAGGAAAGACTTTGTGGCAAACATTCCCCAGATGGCTGAAGCTCTCTTATTCTCCTGTTTGCTGGCCAAGACCAGTTCAATCTACGGATGGCTGCTCACTCCAGGCACTACATCAAACCCTTCCCTCTGCCTCCCATCATACACATTTCCCTCCAATTCACACTGCTTCCCATTAATATTTGAAAGTCCTCTCTTACACAAATAAAATTCTTGCAACATTTCTTACAACATCCTTATGTGTTACTATGGAAACTGCGAAAATGTCACAAAATACAAAAGCCTAGAGCTCTGCTGCATGAGGAGAACCCTGATCATCCTTAGTTCCCTCTTTGGATAATTTGATGATCAAATATTTTGGGCCTAATATAAAAAAAAGTCACTATTATAGTGGTGGTGGGGTTTTGTTTTTTCTTTTTTGGCATTGCTTTAAATTACTGAATATTTCATTAAGCCAGCAGCCAAATGAAGCCACTTTTCACAAATCCACCCTGTAAGGAGACACTTCTGAGGCAGTAAAATGACATTTAAAACCCTCTGGAATTCCAATCTCAGCAGAGCGGCTGGGGCTGCCCCTGCATCCCTGGCAGTGTCCCAGGCCAGGCTGGACAGGGCTTGGAGCAGCCTGGGACAGTGGAAGGTGTCCCTGCCATGGCAGGGTGGCACTGGATGAGCTTTAAGGTCCTTTCCCACCTAAACATTCTGTGAGTGCCCAGATTTAACAGACAGCAGCTCCACCTCCTTCAAACAGAGGCTCTTCGAGAGGCGCGGAGCTGTGGAGAGCGCCCTGTGCTCATTCATAAGGCAGCAGGAACTAAAGCGCCGCAGCAGCCGGCGCGGCACGGGATGTGCCAGCCGAGCTGTGCCACCACTATCGCAGGGAACATCTCGTTTTGCAGCTGACACATCGTGGTCGCACAGGAGCGTCGGGAGGGAGAACAGCCATCTGCCAGGAGCTCACCTCACTAACCCGACAGCTCCGGGTCACCACGGCGGCCCCAAACACACCCAGGGCTGCCCTCCCTGCCTGGCACAGCCAGGACAGTGCTGGCACACAGCGGGCACGCTCTGGCACACGGGGGGCACACTGGGGGACATGCTCTGGCATAGAAGGGGACACGCTCTGGCACACGGGGCTCAGGCTGGTTTGGGGAGGAGCAGGAAAAGGGAAAACACCCTCCACGTGACCAATTTGCCACAGAATTTTTGAGCCAGTAACAAAAGCAGTGAACAGAAAGTCTCAACAGCACAAGACTCTGACTGTCCCCCGTTAAACATTCTTCACCAACACACCATGCCCCTCACTGCTGATGCAATGCAATGAAACAGCACATTTTACAGGAAAATCCCAGGCATCTTTAGCAAATCCCTAACTCGGCATGCCTGTGCCAGGTACCCTTCCCATAAATAGCTTGTTCAGTGCTGAGGTCAAACCTGGAGCAGGCATTCCAGAAAGTAACCTTATCCCAGGGAAGGTCAGAGGGGGGTGAAAAGAAATAGGACAGAAAAAAAAGAAAAGGTAAAGAAAAGAAGGAGCTGGATCTTACTTAAGCAAACCATTCCAGTACTTCAAGTGAAAGCAAATCTTTCAAATGCAGAGAGCCACAATCAGAGACAACTCCAAATGCACTGGAGAGTTGAATCAGTCCCAGTTGGCTCCAGAGATGAGAAGGGCAATTGCAACAAATCCAACGGCAATTCAAGCTTCTCTTCCCACTTCCCATCTGAATTCCTAGTCAATGCACAGGCCCTCACCTATTTATATTTTTAAGTCCTTCCTTTCATTTCAAAACCCATCAAATAAAACCTAAGTCAATTTTTTAAATTCTCTCCTACCTAAAGTGTTTTATCTGAGGACGGCCCAGCAAAGACACTGAGCTCTCCAAGCCTTTGAAACGAGACACTTGCAAAACGCCCCATATCCAGGGCGTGCCCAAAACATACTCCGTGGAAAAATCTCTTGGGGTAGTGCCAGTTTAGCAAGAAAAGCATTTTCCCCCAGCTGGAAGTCTGGCACTGCTGATCGAGTGGAACCAGAACGGATATGCAGGAGACAACAGAAGAGGGGGGGAAGCCACGTCACTGCAGAATGAAACCCCAGATCTTTGAGGAAGACACCTGGGAGTACCTTTACAATCTCTTCCTTAAGGAATTCCATGTTCACCCTTGTTCCACTCGTAATCTCAGCCATACAGTCATTTGTTGCCTTCTGTCAGCACCAGCATGAATAAAAATGCAGCTCTGAGCTGGGTCAGCTTGCAGATGCTGGTGTAACACAGTGTAAAAATCCTTCCCCCATCCCCATCCGCCACAGAGGTATATTAGACTTCAATATTGGAGATTAGCTCTAAACAGGACCCCTTTCCCTCACTCAAACACTGACTTCAATTTCAGAGGAGACTGCAGCAAAGCAGATAAGTACCACCCTGGGTTTTTAACAGCAGTTCACATTCACAAACTTCTAAAATTTTTTTCTGCTGCTTCAGATGTTGTGACAGGCTTTTTCCAATGAAAAGTAAAGTAAATATTTATATAACCCTATTCACAGTGTCACCCACAACTCCTAGAAAATCTGAACTACAGCCTGTTCTTACTCGCTGCCCCACTGAGTAAGGGCCACAGAGACAAAGAGCAGCTTATTGGCAGTACCAGACACCAAATCATTCCCAGTCCTCTGCATTATCTTCCCTACACCAGGCCAGCCCAGCCTGACAAACAGGGAGAGAAGACCTTGCTCTGAACAGAACAACCCAAAACGCTGCAGGGGCACTAAAGGCATGTGCCAGACAAATGCTTTGTCTGCATGCAACGCCCCACACGCCAAATTCAAACTCCACACAGCACCGATCCAAGTGCTACTCCTCTCACGTGTGACCCAACTCTGAGCGCTGCTTCACAGAATCCCAGATTGCTCTGGGGTGGAAGGGGCTTTCAGCCTCGAGGGGTAAATTTAAACCAAAGCACCAAACTCCCTCTCAGATGGAAGACAACCACGCTGCCTTATCTGAGGGCTGTGGATGGCCACCAACCCACACCAAACCTCCCTGCCATCCTCCAGCAAGACCTGTGCGAGGATCAAGCTTCTAATAAAAGTCAGAAATAACTTATCAGACACCCATAATATCTATAAAGTGTACTAGGACCAGCATCTCTTTGAGAAATAACTGACTATTCTCGTTTGCCCTCTTTCCTTAAAAGCAAGAGGGACTTGGAGTGTCCTACTTACTTCAGATACCTGATTAAGCATTTTTGAACAATCAGCTGCTCTATTGTTCTGCTTTCAAATGCCAAGCAAGAACACTTCAGGATTTGCTCTCTCTTTCTGAAAGAGCTTACAGGACTTCTCTCCTGACCAACACATCAATGCTGAGACTAACAACTCAGATAACACATAAGCAAGTTCTCATAAACAGCTAAAAAATATGGTTAAGCACCTTGCTGACATCAATACCTACAAGCACAGCTAAAACTCAACAAAAAACACCCTCTAAAATGTCAAGTAGGTGACTGCAAAAGTGATAAAGAGTAAGAGACAAAGTTTTAGGATTGTTCTGCACAAATCATTTAGTGAAATATGTTTGTGACCAGTAGGAAAAGTTTCCTTAGTCCCCATGGTGTGGGATTTGATTTCTGAATTACACGTGCGATCTGCCATCTGAGCCACAGTTCCATGAAGTCATGGATTTGACAAATATTATTTAATGGGCCTTGAGATACAGGCTTCATGATCATGTTCTCACTTGAAAAACATAAGGGAAAAAAATGAGAATCTCTAAATCCCATTTCTCAGTCAGCTAATGCACCAACTGTGGCCACTCCTCAAGCAACCTCCCACCCAAGTGCCCCATGCATTCATCTCCAACAGGACTTGGAAATCAGTGCTGGGAAAAGCAGCTGTGCGAAATCTTAATTACTACTCCAAGCCCAGCAACTCAGAACTCCCAGCAGCACAATGTGACACAGTGCAGGGAGGAGACAACACACACAGGCTGTGAAATGATTCAATACAACACCAAAGTGCAGAAGTGCTGGGCTTTCCCTTCAGTAAATGGGAATAATTAAAGTGTGCTCAGGCATCGTGGCCATAGGCATTTTAACAACCACAACTGCATACTGTAGGGACTCTCTGACCCTTGGAAAGGTTCTGTGGGAAGCCAGCGTTGTGAGAAGTTGGTCACTAGGAACTTCAGTTCCCTCTCAGCAGCTCAATGCAACTGCCAACCAAACAGTGACTTTCCAGATAAGAAAACCTGAGCTAAAAGATAAGTCCCAGTTAAATATTTGGTTTCATTACCTTTTCAGAAAATTTTTCCATGGTACAGAACCCTAAATCACCTACCACTCACCAGCTCATGTCTACATTACTGCATAGCATAGCTCACCAACTAGCCAAAAATAATTAACAAATTCTGTCTGCAGGCAAATCCAACACAACCAAAGAAACCACCATTCTGAGAAGAGCTACAGTAACGCTACAATAAAGATGCACAAGCCACATGAAGTATTTCCTATTTGTATATATTAGCACAGGGACACAGAAACAACAGGACTTTGGTGACTTTCTAAACCGTCCCTCAGCCACACAAACGATTTCAGCCAGCAGCCCTCCAGCACTGGGATGAATTCCATGCCCTTCTCTGAACCACATTTCACAAGCAGTTCCTGATCCCAGCATGCTGACAGCAACATAAAACCATGGAATGGTTTGGGTTGGAAGGGACCTTACAGCTCATCCAGTTCCACCCTGCCACGGCAGGGACACCTTCCACTCTCCCAGGCTGCTCCAAGCCCCATCCAGCCTGGCCTTGGGCATTTCCAGGGACCCAGGAGCAGCCAGAGCTGCTCTGGGCACCTTGTGCCAGGGCCTGCCCACCCCCAAAGGGCACCTGGGCCCTTTCACAGCTGCACAGGTTTCTCAGGTGCTGCTGCCTCCAGTCACACCCAGCCAAGGAAGTTTGGATTCTCCACAGGGGAGACTCCCACCTGCCTTCCTCACCTCCTAGCAAAGGCAAAGCTGCTCTCTCCTGATCCTCACCCTGCGCTGCTCATACCTGTAGAGAATCTCAGCTGAGAAGCAGGCCTGTGCATTGCTAACCTGGCAGCAGACCCAATCCAACACGGTGGTCCTTGATGCACACAAAGCAAAGGACTCAGCACAACCCAACCCCGCCTGCACACACCTGCCTTCCCCATCAGCAGCCTGAGAACAAGGAGCACCTTGTTAAACCAAGCCCATGGCTGGCAGGCCTTCCCAAAGGTGTAACAACTCCCTCTCTGCTTTGTTTATGCATTACACGATGGCCTGGTTATGCACCTGAATCACAGCACCTTGCCGGGCAGCAGCTCTGGGAGTGCTTTAAAAGGACCTACCAAGCTCTGATACATCCCCAACACTACTGGAATGAAGAATTTCTCAGGGAGATGGTGCTCCTTAGCAGAGAACAGGCAGCTCAGAATAGTACAAATACTTCAAAGTCTGTCCTTGACCAGATACTGGTTCTGGAATGCCACCACACCAGAAAAACACAAAGGTCAGCTCTTATCTAAGCATGATGTAAACATGTCTTAGTCTCTTTTGGGTGCTCCTGCTTGAATCTCCAAGGTGGCCAGTGACATGGCCACTCAGGGCCAGCAGGCTCTGAGATGCTGTTACTGGCACAACTCTCACTAAAGGTCTAGAAGCAAACAGCAGATTTTCCGGGGGGGGAAAGCAGGGACATCCAGAAGCAATGCAGAACCAAGGGATGGTGACCAAGCAATGAGAAGTGTACAGAATCACAGAATTGCTGAGGTTGGAAGGGACCTCTGGAGATCACCCAAGACAGGGTCCCCTAAAGCAGGTTACACAGGAACACATCCAGGTGAGTTTGGATTGTCTCCATTATACACTCAGATATTCTGTCTCACTATCAAAGTTAAAATAATCAGAGTTCATGTCTTCCTTCTAAAGAAGTAAATTCAGAAAGACAAAAAATCCAACCCTCCTTGAGCAGGCTCTGCACTCACACTAATGTAGAACAACAATTTCGTACCATCAGCTGGCCCAAGGCAGCTTCCCAGCGGAAAACTCGGCTCTTCCCTTCCTGCCTACTAGCACTGCTGGACAAGAACGGTATTTAGATGTGCTCAGAAGCTTGTACCAGCTCCCAGGGTTGACTTGAGGAGCTCCACTAACAAGCAGCAACACGCACTGAGCCCCGGCTGTGCCACAGCACCCATCCAACAGGCCAGTCAGCGCCGCCACGGCTCATTACTGAATACCCGCAGGCACCAACTTTACACGGGGCTTGGTGGGCCTGGCCGAGATGCCAGTGTGCATACACACCAGCTTCTGAACCCAGAGACAATAGAGGGATCAGCCTTTTTATTAGCTTTTGAACCTTTGGCTTTTTAAGAGTATCCTGAGAACGTGAAGGCATGACTAACGCAAAGGGCGGAAAAGTCGGCAAAGAATTTCACACACCGTGTCTCTGAATGCCGCACTTCCTCTTGGGATTCAGAGGCGTGGCAAAAAATTTCGCTTTGCTAGACAACACGTGAAGCCATGAAACCCACAATATGGGAAATTTAATATTATTTTGGACAGATTTTTAATCAAATGTCTCCTCCAATAACTACAAGACTTAGAAATACAATTCTACTACTAATCCCAACAGTAAGTTTGTGGATGCTATAAAACAGGGATAAAGTTACTAAACTCCTCTTTCTAACAGCACAAGAACCCCTTTATGTCCACCCAGGAGAGATCACATGACCAGCTAGCTACCAGCTTTACACTGGGAGAAACCCAATCTCAAGCCACCTTTACAACTTCATGTGCAGAAATTCATCCTGAGCCACCATCCCAAAACATAATGTGACATTTAACTGGAATCTGGTCTTCAAAAGCTGTGACATCTGGTTATCATCACTCACTCGTGAGCATCTTCTCGGAGGATGCTGAAGTTACCAAGTACCCACTGTTCACATCCACCCAGCTCAGTAAAATCTGTGTCACACAGCCCTCGACCAGTCACTAACACAGTCCAGACAACAGGTAGCCAAATCCATACAGTGATTTCTCCAGAGAGATCTGAAGAATCCCAGGCCAGTGCAGGAATGCAGAAGTCCTGGTGATTATTTCCAGCCTGGATGGGAAAGACATTGGCATTCCAGCCAGGACCCCTGTGGCCCTGCAGGGACCTTTTTGTCGACCATAGTGATACTTCACAGACTGAGGTTCAAGACACCCATCAGGGGAGAAGAGACCATCTACTGATGCATTCAAGATTTCACACAGACTAGACAGAGAATATGACCTTTCAAGAGATTTTTACAAAATACTGTGGTATGCACTCTCAGGGAAAATTCTGTGTTTGGAACAAAAATTTTCCTTCTTCCCTGACCTGTCTCAAGACCTTTTGCCTTGAGAAGGATCTTCCTCCTCCACACACAAACTGACACCTAATACTTATGCAAACAGCATCCAGTTAACAACATAATTATGAAGCTGTTGTCATAATTTAATGCAACTCACAGACAAGAAGAAAATTCCCAGCAGTAATTTCCCAGATTCAAGAAGAAAACACACTCGTTTCACACTTCTGCTGGCACTTGAACCAAATCCTTTCCGAGTACTTTTTTCCAGGCAGTCCATTTAACAAATAAAGTAATTCCCCAATCATAAATATGCTGTCACCTACACAGATTCAGACTGGCCTTACTTTACACAACAGGCTTATTACAAATATTCCCACTGTAAAACAACAAGCATTTCCTTTCAGGAGAAAGGACCAAAGCATCTTGGAGGGAACTGCTAATGGCATTCCAGGTTTGTATCTGCAGCTCACACTACTCCAGCCAGCCATTATTTCCACAACTTGCTGCTCCAAAACCACCAAAGATTATTTCCAGTAAGCATGAGGAATTTTATCTTCAGCGCTGTACATGCTGCAAACCACACCACACTACTTTTAACAATTCTTTGACCTAAGACCGTCCAAAATTTAGTGTTCCTACAAAAACCGTATTTCTATCTGCCACCTTCCACCTTGCTCCCCACCACCAAAAGGAAACAAGTGAGTGCTACTTACAGTGGTACGTGGGGTTGTTCTGGGTCTGCTTTGGTCAGTTCCTCTTCTTCAACGTCCGACTCTCCCCCCGAGCTGCTGTCAGTGACATCCGAGTCAAAGGCCTGCTCGCTGCATCTCAAATTGGCCATGCCACTGGCCGTGAATCTCTCCAGTTCCTCTGATATTGAATCACTCTTCAGGAAGTTGCTCAGGCCTTCTGAAGTAGCTGTCTCGCTCGCAGCTTTCCTCAAGGCTGCTTCTGCTTTTCTGGTCAACATCAGCTGGCTCCGATGCCTCAGGGGGTCCAAGGCTGGAAGCTTGCTCAGCGTTTTCTCCAAGAAGCCGCCCAACTGCTGCTGGATGTGTCTCTCCACCTGCTTCGCCTGCACCACCTGCAAGCGCTTCTGCAGCCGCCGGGCTCGGCTCTCGATGTCTGCCTGACGCCGCAGCAGGGCCCTCGTCCTCATCTCGGAGTCCAGAGCGCTGTGGTGACCAGCCAGCACAGAAGGTTTCTGCTCCTCCAGCTTACCGCTGCCCAGGTCGGAGCGGCTCGCGACCCCGGGCACCCGCGTGTCCCCAGCGCCGCCCTCGAGCACCCACTGCTGCTCTGCGGAGTGAAGGGAGGATTTATTTGCAGTGCTATTATTGCTAAAGGGAGCTGCGTGCTCTGCATCAAGGCTTCTATGTGGAAGAGTGCAATTGGTCAACCCGGTCTTCAAGTCCCCCAATTCAGAACCTCCTGTATTATAGTCAACAGTCTGGAGGGCAGCAGAAGGAGAAGCACACTTCCCACCATTCAGAGAACTAGAGTTTTCATGGTCTGAATTGGTACTTTTGGCCAATTTCTTGGCCAAGCCATTCACAGGCGCTTGTGGGAGAGGTGGCTGGCTATTAGTACTCATTGTTTTTAGATTCTCCAAAGTGAATTCCAACACTGGTTGCCTCCCCAACAGATCACTTGTTTTCAAAAAGGACTGAGACAAGAGAGGGTGAGATTTAAGGACTGTCTGCTTGTTGAATACTCCTTGCAGCTTCAGAGGCTCTTTTGAAGAGACAGATGTTACATCTGAGCAGAGATAAGAGGCCACTAGCGGCTGCAGCTTGCCCAGCTCTTCCTTCGTGGCGTTGTTTCGGAAATCTAGACTGGGATCCTCCGGAGCAATGGCTTTCCTTTTGGTGCCGTTGGCAGCCAGGAGGATGTTGTTGGCGTTGCCGTTGCTCTCGGCACTGCCAGGCGACAAGGTGGAGGACGGGGGAGCCAGCTTGAATCGGATGTGGTGAGCTTCGGCTGCTGCGTCAGTGAGAGCGGGCGCCATCGCAGCCATTCAGCACAGAGACACGGGAAGTCCAGCCTCTCCCGCTGCCGAGGCCAGCTCCACTGCCTCCCACTGCCGCTCCCGAGGGCAGCCTGCACAGGGAAGGCAAAGACACAGTCAGGCGCTGCACTTGGAGGAAGTAAATCAAACACTTTGCACAAGGGCAGCGAGGTGCGGACGCGACGCTTGCGCTTGGCCACGCTGAGCGCGGCCTCCTGCCCCCGGGAGCCCCAGCAGAGCCAGGCGGGCACCAGGGAACCGAAACAGGACACACGACCCTCCAAACCCCAGCATCTCCCACAGTTAGTGCCTGCCTGTAACTGCTGCTCCCCATCTTTCGGTTTATCCATGAGCGCACCAGGCCTCCGAGAAAGCTCCAGCACTGGATGCTCCTATTCTTCAATGCCAGCAGCTCACCAACTTCATCATTAAAATCCCTGAGCTACACCTATGAAACAGTTTTCAATGCTTCTACTGCCAGCTCAGGGGGTCTTAAAAATGACAGATTTGACTATAACATGTAACACAGACAGGGCTTGAGGGGAACAATCTCCATATGCTTAAACTCCCAGAGGCTGAAGAAACCCCACTGCTTCCCTGAAACCTGGATTTCAAGAAAGTTGCTTCTCTGGTGTATATGAAACCTGCTTTCCCAGAAGTACATTTCCGAATGAGCCAGGTGATTTCCAGTGTTAGCAATTCCCATTTCTCTTTCAAGAGCATGGATAAAGATTAACCCACACATGCACGGAGGAGTTCTACACTGACTGTCAGCGTAAGCCTGGGTTTAATTCAACTACAGCAAACAAATTACAAGAAATAACTAAAGACTCTTTGTTTCTCTACATTGCAGCCTCTTCCCATCCACGTTCAGGTCTCTGATCATTCAGCCACTTTCCTTACCACTAAAAGTGTCAGTGTTTTTAAATGTCTTTTTAAATTACATTCAAATAACCCACAGAACTGGCTGTGCTGCTAGTGAAACAGTTACTTGATTTTCCTTGTACTGCTGAAGTTATTTAGCATCTTCATAAGATATTTCACGTCAACTTAATAATAAAAGAAAAGTTGTCCTGATCTCTTCCCTGATATGCCAATTCTCTAATTTCACATAAATTTGCATAAGCTTGTTGTAGCTGTTCATTAACACACTCCAATGACCAAATTAATGCACCACTTTACAGGAAAAGCAAGGACTATCTGAAGTTTTAATATGTTTAACATAGAAAATTCCACAGCCAGTTTTGTTTCTGGGCTCATCCAGTTGCTCCCAACATCAGATTCAGATGCTTCTCTGTAACAGGGACCAGAAAGACATCAAAGATGAAAATCAAAGTACTAAGAACCTAAATTTTTGTGAAGTCAGAGAGGAGGAGGTAGAGAAACAAACCCACATTCCTATGGAGGGAAGGCTCAAGATTATTTGCTCTGTGTGGTTTCTGGTGAGTACATACATTGGTCAAGTGTCCAGCCCCTTACCTAGTCCAAAATACAAACCCCCTGCAGTGCTAGAATCCCAGAATTATTTGGGTTGGAAGGCACCCTAAAGCTCATCCTGTTCCACCCCCACTCCCCTGCTGCCCACCCTGGGGACCAGCACAGGGCAGGGGTGTTTCTGGGATCAGTCGTGTCCCATGTCCTTCTCCCCAGGCTGCTCTCCATCTGTTCATCCTCCAGCCCGCGCTGGTCCGAGGGCTGTCCCCACTCAGCAACAGCACCCTGCTGGCTGAGTGTCCTTCTAACTCGCTCTCCATAAAATCCAGTTAGGTGACACACACGGAGGAGACAGGGAAGGAAGAACACACCCCCAGAGGAACTGACTTCAAAAAGCTGCTGCAGCAGAAATATCGAGATGCAGGAGGTGGGTTCAGGCTTCCCAAGTCCCTGACTCACAGAACTTAGGGGACTCTGTCATTGACTTTATCCTTACTAAAAACGGATCTGCATGGCTGAAAGTTTAGGCCACACTCACTGAAAACGGCTTTTAGTCACCATTTGGGTCCATAAATAAAAACTGAACATGCCTATTCAGGGAAGAAAGAAAAAGGAATTTGCAGGGAACTTTCCACTTGTAACTAAGACACCCTTGGGAGAGGAGGGAGGAAGACTGTCAGAATAAAGACTTCCTCCACTCCAGCCTCCTTCCAAGACCTTCACTAGAGACACACACACTCGGAATGACTGGCCCTAACAGGTTCCCAGTTCTGCAGAAACATGTGGGTTTCCCTTCCAGCGGGAACTCTGGCTCAGGGCTCTCACCACAGCTACCACGAGACATCTACAGTGGCTTTGGAAACACCCAACTGCAACAAGGGCAGAAACTCCTCCCTTTGATGCTGAATGACTCCTCATGAACATAGCTGCACTGCACTGCAGCCAGTCAGGACTTCATAGAAGATGCAGGCTGAAGTGAGTTAATTTGTAGGTCATCAACTTAAATTAACAGAAGTGGGAAACGGAAGCAAAACTTTGACACTGCTTTTTCCTCCAGGTTAGCAAACCCACTTGAAAACAGCAAATCCTCCTGCAAAGCTACTACAAGCCTTGGCTCCACTTTTCATTGAGTGGACAGCATTTAGAATACTTTGGAAGCTGGGAAAGCCTCCCCTAAGAATAAGGCTTTGTTCTAGCAGCTTAAAGATGACCTCCAAAAATTATTTGGTCTATTTTTTGTATTTTATTTAAGTCCTTATAAACTGTGTGCTGGACAGCAGTGGCTTCTTTAATACTGAATTAGAGCTCAACTTTTATGAGCAACCCCTGGAAAAGACATTAAGGAACACTTGTAAGCATGTTCCCTCCCTCTGTTTATAAGCGTGGGTTGTTATTAAAGCTGTATTACACTTATCAGGAATTTCTTCCTAACAGGAAATTGGAGGGGAGAAGGAGTTAAGGCATCTCTGAGGAAGGAGAATAAAGAAAAAGAAAGGTCACACAACGGAAAGGAAAGGTCATTCACACAGTCTGAGGAACTTTCAGAGCATTCTGCTAAGTCTCACAATAATTCCATGAATTATCCCCAATCTATTGCCTGCTCCTGGGACCCAAACTGTGCTGGCAAGTTCTACTGAAACTGCTGTCACCCACCAGCATGAACAGATCCATGTGAGCACCCCCAGGTCCCTCTTTTCGCCGTTTCTCCGCCAAGGGTCTTTCATTCCCAGCACTCAAGGTGACACACGCTGCTCTGGCACAAGCCCTGCTGACAGAGATCTGCCAGAGTGACTGGACACTGTCCCAGCTCCAGCAGCACAGCTCAGCCCCAGCCCAGCCTTCAGCAGCCGGGGCACAACCCCTGCGCTGGACTTGGCTTGGGAAGACCCAAGAGGAGCAGCCTCTGCAAGGCCAACGTGGTGTTTACGGCGTGTCTTAAGCTGATTCTGAATGAATGCTCTTCATTTTCCCTTCAGAAGTAGAGCACTGCCAGAGCACTTAGCAGTAATTAACAGAGCCAAGATGAAAGGCTGCAGCGAGCAGGTATAACCAGGGTAACCGTAACTCGCCCATCTTCCCTCGGTCCCCAGGAGTGCACGGGAGGCCACGAGGCAGCAGAGCCACCAGGGCTCCTCAGGGCGCTTCACCACCAGCCCAGCCCCTGGAACAGTGGGAGCAGTGGGACACGGCCAGGGCAGCAGTGGGAAGTCAGAGGGGCTAAGGAACACACCCAGTCACACTACACCCCGGAGCAGCACTGGGTCATGACACCCCTGAAAACAATCCCCTGGCCTGCTGACTTATTCAACACCCTCTGCTTCTAAAACCCAATTTTACAATCAGACATTGAAAGGAGAACCGGGTTTCCAAGCACATGATTTTGTGCAGTACCCCAGAAAATAAGCCCAAAACAAACACAGGAAGTTTTGGCTCTCTGAATTCTTTGTGGAAGGAATTTCTTGGGGAGAAAGCAGGCACCGTGCTTCCAGTGAGGGTCATGAGAAACACGGGGAGCTCCAAGCGCTGGACGCAGGAGGCACATGTCTGAACTCACTCCAGTTTGCCCCCGGAAGGTGCTTCCCACCAGCTGCTCTCCTCCCAGGCATCAGTCCCACCCTGGCACCCACCTGGATCCATGCCCTGTGCCCTCCATCCCTCCCTGCACTGCTTGGCCACACACATCTGCCTCACCCATTTATGTCCCTGGATTATGGCTTACCTCCCTGACATGATCCCAAATTCCTGCACTTCTGCACCCCGAAACCCCTTCACCCCAAGCTCTGTCCTCCCCAACGCCCATTTCCTGACACACACAGAGGTGCTGTTAGAAGCAATAGAAGCAAAGTTACCCTGAAGGAAGTGAGTATTTTACCAATTCCCACTTCCCCTCTCCTCCCCCGCTACAAATCTACAGTGCAGCCAGCTCTGAGTCCGTGTGGTTACAAATATGTTTCAGTCAAAAAACCAAAACAAAGCACACAAAAAAATCCCCAAACTTGGTAAAATAAAATCCTTCTACACTTCATTTTACAAGTAAAACACATCATCTGTGCTAATCTCAGCAGGCAACAACACACAGCAACTCCCTGAGCCCTACAAATATTTTCCACATCCACAATGTCCATCTACCAAAATTACAATTGTATATAACAGATTCTCTACATGCCTTTTGTTATCACCTCTCAACATTTTGTAGTTGTAAGACAGGTGTTTACCAATTTAGAAAGGGATTTACATGAGAAGCAACTCTCAAAGCTTTAATTAAGGAAACGTGACAGGCAAGTACAGGACGATCACCTTATTGATAAGCCAGTTATCACGTGCAGACTGTGTGCTTGCAATGACCCACATTTCGGAAACACACTTTTTTTTTTAAATATTAATTAAAAAACCGTTAAGAACATACAGAAGAAACAGAGATTTTTACAACAGACACATGAGTACATTCCACAGCTATTAACACTACAGACTTGCACCTAATCTCCCAGGGGAAAGTAAGAATTTTAGTAGTAAGAACATACCAGAAGTATTACTGAGCTCCACTTTGGTTTGTTTCCAAAGAGAAGCCCTCAAGATTAAACAAAAAGCTGCTGTTTCCATGTCCACATGAGTGGCAGGGTCTGGTCAACTCTGAGACCTCCTTCTGCAAGAATAATTCTCTCTTACACCTGTGAACTCTCATTGGATAGAAATAAACCAAACCAATTGCATCATCTGAGGTAAAAGAGATTTCATCAATATGATGTCAGAAAGAAAAACAGAAGCCACAAAGCAAGATTAACTGTCATCACTGCCAAAAAAAATCTGGAAAAGTGAATAATTAAAAGCAACAATGCCTTCACCTGGAAAATTAAGTGGAGGGAGATAAAAAAAGACATTGCTGTTAACCTACTCTTCAGAACAAAGCTGCAGTTTAGAGTCAAATCACAAGAAATATGGTTCAAAAATAATAATGGGACATCTGCAGAAAGCAGCAGCCTGTCAGAGACAAAAAATAAAAAATAAAATAAAATTTTAGAAAGCTGTAATTGTGAAATCCAGGTCTCCCCCATCCAGTATCAGAAAGATTTTGTTTTTCTTTCACATAATCTGGGCAAGTTGCCCAGGAAATATGAAAAACTGAACTCAGGACTCAGGGAGCAAGTTAAACAAAAAACAGAATTGCCTTTTAATATTAAAGACACATTTTCATTCACTAGGTACAGTCATACCCACCTTTGCTCAAAAGCACATAAGTGTTTCCAAAACTCTTAACACCCCCCTACCCCATAAAATGGCACCACCTTAATGCTTCATATTTTATACTCAGTATTTTAGAAGAAGGCAGTGGCTGTCCCTACAAAAAGTCCTTTGGAGTGCCCTGGGATAACTGGCCATGTCCTCAAGAGGAAATGGCAGCCCAGAGAGGAGCAGAGCGAAGTGCCCCACACCACCAGACCCCTGCCCAAGCTGGCACAAGTTTTAGGACTTTATTCGGGCTGGAGTTCAGAGGTTGGATGCTCAGCTGCCTGATCTGAGAGGAGAGAGCACAGCCCCGCACGAGCAACCAGAACACGGCGACAACAGCTCCAGAGCAGAGACACTCGTTTCGTCAAAGGCGATGTTCACTCACACATCACAGGTTCTTTTTCAGCCATAATTACAGCCTGAGCCGGGCTTGCTCTTCCTCATTTAGCGCAAAGCAACCTTCCCATCACACCCTCTGTCGCTGCAGACCTTGACAGGAAGTTATAAAGATTTCAGAGAGATGTTTCCTAACGTTTGGGAGCTGAAAATTAGAAATCTTTAAGGTCCACCTTCTGCTAAGGCCTCTGAAGCAGCTCCCAGTACAGAAATATGTATTTCAATTAAACTTTTCTTTCCATCAAATCTGAAAAAAGTAAGTTTGCAGCAACAGATTAACTCAGGCACAGATGAGGATGGGGCCTGTTCACGCTGACAGCTACCCCCATTTCCCCTCTTGAGATTCCATTTTGTTACCTTTCTCCCTCATTTTATCAGATAAACAGCACAGTTTCATCACTAAATTCAGATACTGCAGTCAGATCTCCAGAATTAAGTCTTCCCAACTATTAACATCTCCCATTTCTCCACTTGTCTCACTCTCCAAACTCTGGTAGTCACCTGCTGGCTGCACCTCGTGGCAGGGGAGATCCAGACTGGTTTTCTAACTTTCTTTAAAAAACCTGAACAAGACCTTATCCAAACTCTCCTCTTCCAAAAACACAGCTCTGAACTCGGGCCGATGAGGACATGTGCAGGGCTTAATGGAATTATGTCTACTCAAGTTCTGCATCACCCAGACTCTTGTTGATTTGGGTATGACAACTCCTGGCCCAGCTCAGAAAGAACAGAAAGCTTTTATTCCAATTTAAATGATTTGTCACAGAAAACTGCATCCTCAAACATGCAGCTAAACTCCTGTTTACAGGGAAGGATTTTCAAACCGAGTCTTTGCTGCTTTTCATTCCAGATAGACATTGTATTCCTGGAAGTCATGAGCAGGGACATGGTATTTATAAAATGCAGCAACGGAAACGCTGCTTCTCAGATCACCTGCCACTGCAACTGCCCAGTGCTCAGAGCTCTTTTTAATGGAAGGATAAACACTGGGAAGAGAGGCAGGCATGCAGAACTTACTCATTATTTGGTCTCATCACTGTGTGATACGCCTGAGACCCTTCCAGGAATTAAATTCCCATTTAGGCCTAAGTTGACCCACCTGTTTCTCTCACAGTCCAGTAAAAAAAAAAAAAAACTAACAGAAAAATGCAAAATCAGGTGCTGTTTGGGTTCAGGCTGAGATACCACTGACCTACTTTAAAAAAATGGTCCCAGAAAAAAGCAATTTTCCAGTAGAGGAAAATGGTATGGAAGGGGGTGGGGGAAAGGCCCAGAAATAAAAATATGTACTGCTTGCCCTTTCTCCCACTCCCCAAGCTTTACCCTTTCCCTTGGGCTGGACCTAGGAATCCTCAGGCCTTATCTTTACCTCGCTGTCCAATGAGTCTCATCCTCCCTGGAAAAGCCTTTTGAGGTTCCTGAGGACAGGCAGCAAGTGAAGCCCGAGCAGGGAAGGGTGGAGTGCTGAACTCCAGAGACAGTCTTTGTTCCAGGCGTTCATTAGATAATGGCAGTGGCCTTCACCAAAACACGAGTTATAAACAGGGCAAAAGGAAGTGACTTTGGTCACAGCACCGCTCAGTTTTCACCCCTGCCTTGCATGATGTCACACTCTCACCAGCTCTCCGGTTACCGGATGATCTGCGAGAGCAAATGGGACTGAAATACAGCATTAAAAAAAATAAATTAAAGGCAAAAGAGGAGAAAAAAGGCGTAAGAGAAAGCCACAGCCACATCTGCCTGGTCATCTGCTGCTTTATCACCTCTGACGAGGGAACACAAGTCATTCCTCATTGCTAAATCATTACAAATCAGCTATAACAGTACCACAACCAAGTTCCACAATTAACTGCTCCTGCAGCATATCAATCCATTAAGCCCCACACAGCTGTGCTACCTTGGCAGTGCGGCTACAGGGAAAAAAACACCGTCCCCATCCCCGCCGCGCCAAAGCCAGGCCGGGGGCGGGCGGGGAACCGGGCAGGGGAACGAGGGGGGAACCGGGCCAGGAACCGAGGGGGGAACCGGGCAGGGGAACCGGGCAGGGGAACCGGGCTCCAGGCGGCCCCGGCCCGGGGCTCCCCCGGCTCTCCCCGCTGCCCCGGCCCCTCCGCCGATTTAAAACGCTGCTGACTTCTCAATTAAAGAAAAAATATATCATCAGCTTGACGAGCGTCGCTGTTCCCGTGCCAGAATGGAAATCCAAGAGGATACGCTAAAGCAGGGAAGAGCATCAGAGGTTCCTCCATGAAAACAAAGGCTATAAAAAGGACAAATATGGTTTTAAAGAGAAAACGTCTGTATCGCAGACAGATCCCTGGACTGCCAGCCCCGGCAGAGGTTCAGAGACACACACAGCCACACTCACACCTCAGCCAGACCCAGAATGTTTTATCCCCCCAGCGAGTCCTGCCGGACTTCCCACCCCAGAATCGGGCTTCTTCCTCACCTTATTTTCACAGGCACAAAGCACCCTGTACACAACACATGACATGATGTAACCACCAACGCGGCCGTGGCCCAAACCAGTTCAAAATATAATGGTCAGTCAAAACAAATAAAAAACCTGCAGTTCCTCCCATATCCTGACCGGTTTCATGGAAAACTACAGTTTGTCATTCAAGTGCATTTTACATAACAGGGAATATAATCTATGGAGTGCCTGCCTTCTGCTCCACCTGGACACAAATTCAAGGAGAGGAGAGATGACACCTCGGTTTGGAAGGTGGGTCTGATTTTTGGGGGGAAAATAAGTTTAGTTCCCAATATATTTAGCTGCTTTATTTTTCCTCCTACATAACCCCCATTTATACCCAAAATGATGGAAATTTCTCCGTAACCAAGCGCTGGAAGATGATGATCCCGTGATGGAAGTAAACACACGTAAGGATCACGGAAAGCATTTCAGGATAGCTGGACCCTTCCAGCTTGTTTTGGGGAAAATAATCCTGGATCGGCAGGGCCAGCTCGAAATAAATAAAATACAAAATATGCGTCTGGAAAGTAAATAGAGGGAAATGGTTTTGGAGCTGGAAGCCACCTGGAAAAAGACGCTATTGTGCACGCCGGGAGCAGGGAGACCGCCCGGTGACACGGCTCCGGCCGGTGACAGCCCACCGGGATTACCGGCACCGCTCCGCTCCTATTTTCCAGGCGGATTTGGGGCCGCGGGACCTGCTCCCTCCACGCGTTTTGCAAGCTTTGAGGTTATGCAATTTAATTTTTTTTCTGTTTACTTTTAAAACTTCGCGTGTGCCCCCCCACCCCAGCCCCCCTTTCCCACCAGGTTAGGGAACGGTGGCCCCCCTCCCTCCCTCCCGTCCGTCCCGTCCCCTCCCCGGGGGCAGCGGCCACGTGAGAGGCCCCGGCCCGACCCTGCGGGACCCCCGGGGCCGGAATTTCGATGTGGAGCGGCGCCGCCGCCCCCCGCCCGCGGCGAACCCCCCCCGCCCCGGGGAGACGCAGCACCGGGGGCGGCGGGCGGGGGGGGGGGGGTGCGGGGCGGCTCTCCTGCCGCGACCCCCGCACTTTCCGCCGCACCGGGGAGGGGGAGGGCAGGCTCGGGGGGGCTCGGCGAAGTTGGGGCGCGGCGGCGGCGGGGCCCGGCGGGCGCGGCGGCTCTAACAAAGGGGCGGCGGGGGAGGCGCGGCGGGCGCGGGGCGGCGGGCGCGGGGCGAGCGGCACCTACCACGTGACGAGCGGCGAGCGCGGTCCGGGCGGGCTCGGCCGCGGCGAAACGGGCGCAGTTCGCAAACAAACCGGGCGGGCCCCCCCGGGACGAGGGGCGGCAGCCGCGGCGCCGCCACCCCCGGCGCCCCCCCCGCCCGCCCCGGCGGAACGGGGGATGGGCTCGCCCGTCTCCCTCGGCGGCCGCAGCGCTGGGGGTGGGGGGGGAGGGGGGGAGCGGGGCCCCCCCGCCCCCGGGTCGGAGCGCTGGGGCGGAGCGGGCGCTGCGGCGCTTCTCGTCGGCGCGCCCGGTCCCCCCCTGCTCCGGGCGAGCGCGGCGGCGGCGCGGCTCGAAAATGGC